>NW_026606661.1:0-325000 GCF_029890125.1 Rhinichthys klamathensis goyatoka
AGTAGACATAAAACTCCAGACATCATGAGCGGAGGAAAACTATAAGTGATTTGGTTGTTTAATAGGCTACAGTTTTTTTTTGTTTTTTCAGCGGATGCCATTCAAAACACGGCAAGTCTGTCCCTCACATCGCTTGCATACTTATGGCGCTGCTCTGAATAAGGTCCATAGATGAAAATCATAGACTAAAAAAAATTAAATGTAAAAAAGTGAAAATACACATCTGAAAACCTTTTAAAGCAATAACTACAATTTTGTCATATATAAATAAAACTATACTAAAGTAACAATGACAATGTTTTGTTTGACAGTATGTTTGTGAATATGTTATCCTAAGTAAATTTGTGAGTTACGGTTCCCGCATCTTTTTACCGATAATACGCCCCCATGGCTAGCTTTTGTAGTTACTAATGTTTAAAGGCAAAACTGAGACACAGCCTACCTAACTATCATATGTAGGCCTACAAATATTATTTTTTTTTAAAAGAAAAACCTTCCTTGAGATCCAAGCCTAAATTAAGCGTCATACAAACCCTGCATAATTCTCTATATTCTCACCCTCTCCATTCGCACTCTGATTTAGCCTAAAGACAGCTTGCGTTATAAAAGGAAAACACGCTCAAGCCGCAATCGCGTTCGATAGAGTAACGGCACATTTACATATTACTTTCACTTAAGATATAGCCTATCCGTGATATTGTTTATTAGTGGATTACGAGTATGAAGTGCCTTAAACGCGCGCGCGCGCGCGCACACACACACACACACACACACACACACACACACAGGCAGAGAGAGAGAGAGGCAGAGAGAGAATACGGAAGTTTATAGTTAGTCTTTTCTAAATGATGGTTTCCATTGCGCATCAAGCCTACCTTAAAAAGTGCCTCGATCAGTCCATTCTCATGGCAACGGCATAATTCACCGCATCCCGCTCACACGCTCATCTTAAAGGATGTCCATCGCAGAGAACTAACAGAATTCAGATTGAGAGCCATGGTCGATTGAGCCGCCAACGCAAACTTTCGTGCTGCTCACAGTCATGACGCGGTGTTAGCCTAACTGACGGAAGCGGTAGGAGGAAGATGTGCTGAGAAGAATAGAAAGAGAACTCTGTTGTGGCCACACACTGGTGTAGGAAATACTGTTACACACCATTTACTGAGCAAGTTTTATCGATTGAAGCATAGTCATAGTGTGCCAGATCAAATCGAGGCGTAAAGGCACAGTGTCTGAAATTATAGAAGTCTACTTTCAATTAAAAAGCCAATTGTTTTTAAAAAGATCTGTATCAGTTTTCTGTTGTATCTGTTTTCGTCATAGGCTGTCCGTTATTGTGGATTTGTGAAGTGTGTGTGTGACATTGGCATGCTTTAGTGTAAAATAAGTGTTAGATTTGAAGATATCAGTGACACTGCCAAAACTGCAACTGACGCAGCTAACTTTAACCCAGTTAGTCACCATCAAAACTGTCAATTCTTCTTTTATGGAATATTGCATTATTCATTATGAGCTACTGTTCCATGCATATCAATTAATGTGCACTCGTAACCCTCTCTTCTCTTCATTTTCATTTTGGGTGAACTATCCCTAACAACTAAATGAACTAAGGTTGTGCAAGAAGCATCAAGGCAGGTGTGGTAAAAAAAATAAAAAAATAGGCATGATATCCTGGCTTTCTCTCTTCCACTGTAGCCCATGTCTTTTTTCTTTCTTTTTTGCAATATTAAAATATATAAAATCTTGTGGTTTTTTTTGTTGTTTTTTTACTTTGAGGAGGCAACTTTGATATTTCAAAAGAGTGGAGTGGGTAGAGGGAAAGGACAGGGAAGAGGTGAAGAGCGGAGGAGGGAAAAGAGATGAAGGGAGAGAAATAGCAGAGATGTAGGATGAGGAGCAAGTGAGAGTGGTAGGCATTGAAAGAGCAAGAGGAGAAGTGAGCATACAGGAAGGGTGGAAGAGGAGAGTTGAGAGGGAGCGAGACTGAAGAGGCTCAGATGGGATAAGAGCTACTCTGATCATGTTATGAAACACAGAACAGAGGGTTCAACCTAATGTGAGCAGACCAGTCTGGCCACAATTTCAACAAAAAAGAAAAGGAATGTCATAAGTATGCCTCAGCCAAGAAAAGAATCTGTGTAAAAGGTTTCATAACATAGTAAAGGTTCAATAAATTAAGACAGCTGTAGTCATTTAAAATGTTTTAAGACTGTATTTCGGTAAAATCTGTAAATGATACTGTAAATATACACTCACCTAAAGGATTATTAGGAACACCATACTAATACTGTGTTTGACCCCCTTTCGCCTTCAGAACTCCCTTAATTCTACGTGGCATTGATTCAACAAGGTGCTGAAAGCATTCTTTAGAAATGTTGGCCCATATTGATAGGATAGCATCTTGCATTTGATGGAGATTTGTGGGATGCACATCCAGGGCATGGAGCTCCCGTTCCACCACATCCCAAAGATGCTCTATTGGACTGAGATCTGGTGACTGTTGGGGCCGTTTTAGTACAGTGAACTCATTGTCATGTTCAAGAAACCAATTTGAAATGATTCGAGCTTTGTGACATGGTGCATTATCCTGCTGGAAGTAGCCATCAGAGGATGGGTACATGGTGGCCATAAAGGGATGGACATGGTCAGAAACAATGCTCAGGTAGGCCGTGGCATTTAAACGATGCCCAATTGGCACTAAGGGGCCTAAAGTGTGCCAAGAAAACATCCCGCACACCATTACACACCACCACCAGCCTGCACAGTGGTAACAAGGCATGATGGATCCATGTTCTCATTCTGTTTACGCCAAATTCTGACTCTACCATCTGAATGTCTCAACAGAAATCGAGACTCATCAGACCAGGCAACATTTTTCCAGTCTTCAACTGTCCAATTTTGGTGAGCTTTTGCAAATTGTAGCCTCTTTTTCCTATTTGTAGTGGAGATGAGTGGTACCCGGTGGGGTCTTCTGCTATTGTAGCCCATCCGCCTCAAGGTTGTGCGTGTTGTGGCTTCACAAATGCTTTGCTGCATACCTCAATTGTAACGAGTGATTATTTCACTCGTATCAGTCGATATCAGGGGCCGACAATATCAGTCGGCCCATTCTCCTCTGACCTCTAGCATCAACAAGGCATTTTCGCCCACAGGACTGCTGCATACTGGATGCAAAAGTGGCGGTAAAGACAACCATTAAAGATTTATATTGCAAATAAATAAAATAAAACTTCTTTCACAGTTTCCACAAAAAGTAATTTTCAGCATTGAAACTAAAATGAATTTTTTTCCAAAATTACTGTTTTTAATGTATTTTTGATCCAATAAATGCAGCCTTGGTAAGCATATGAAACTTCATTAAAAACATTGAAAAATCTTACCAAACCCATACTTTTGAGGAGTGTGCACCATGAGTTTAACATGGGAAATAACACCATAATTAGAAACTGAATGGAATTTTTAGCTGGTTTGACAGAGTTTGAGTCTTTATTCAAACATCAGGATATCCTTTTTCTTTTTAGTGGTTAATCTCATGGTAAGTCATATCTTTAGGATATTATTGAAGGTAAAACGAAATAGCAAAGATAGTGTTTGCACCAATGTACTGTCAAGAGGAAAACTGAAGAGCACCGCAATAGCACTTCCTTGCAGTAAATTTGTATTTAAACACTAGGTGTCAGTGTGTGTTCACTTGTAATCAATAAGGTTTTTAGACAGTACTGCGTCTGGGAATTTTTTGAGAGATTGGAAAAATCATATATTGTGATTTATCATTTGGCTGAAGAGTTTGTCTAATTATCGGTCAAATAATTTATAATATTGCTTAATCGGATTTTTGCCAAAGGAAGAGTTTAAACTTTTAGTATATTCACAGATTCCTAATGAGGTTTTAATGTGCTTCTGTCCCCAGTTAGACTTTAAAAATATGACTGATGGGTCTGTATGAAGTGGTTATATTAGGTCATTTATAATTAAAATGTGCAGTTACTGAACCAAACATTATTCCAAAATCGATTTAAATGTATTCCAAATCCAAATATGTGTCCCATTTCATCCCAGTTTAAATTGCATATTTGGCCATGCCATTTCATTCAACAAATAGAAAGCTGTCAGGCCTATTCTTCCCTTCTTGAAAAATAAAAGATTGGCTTCATATTGAGAATAATTGACTCTGGGCACTATAGTGGGCTCACAACTTTTCATTGGTAACAAGGAAAACGTACTCGGTTACTAACGTAACCTCTGTTCTCTCTAGAGAGGGAACGAGTACTGCGTAATAGCTTACGCTAGGGGAAAAACTCTTTTCCGCGAGATATTGAAGCCAAAAATTATCCTTAATTTTTTAATAATGTAAAACGCTTTGCAGCAGCAAGCAGACATAGGCGAAACAGCTCGCGCGCCTATTGGCTGCTCTGCAGCAAATGCAGCAGCCTATCGAGAGAGACTCTGCGTGACGTAATGACCAATGAGGGCCATTCGCGCCCATATCGTCACGTCCCGCCAGAAGGGGCGTGGTCTCACCCTATAAATATGCTCGTTAGGCTGATACAAACTGGTTTTTACCGCTGAAGCGAACCAGAGCGTATTCCAAGCACGGCAAGATACGCAGTACTCGTTCCCTCTCTAGAGAGAACAGAGGTTACGTTAATAACCGAGTACGTTCTCTTACGAGAGTATCTCTCGTACTGCGTAATAGCTTACGCTAGGGGAACACAATGCAACACGCCGTGCGTACAGGGATCCAACACCAAAGTCCCGGGGGCCGAAGCCCAGGGCTCATGTAGTGCATAATCACCATAAACTCACATAGAGTGGAGGAAGAGAGGCTGGAAGCGTCATTCCTTATAAAAAAGCACCCAGCGGGGCTATTATATGACAACAAAACCCGCAGCCAGGGTGAAAGCTTTCAGCCTGATCTGGGTAGCCATACGTGTGTCAACACTCATGGGGCTGCAGTAAACTCAGCATCTGGGCCGCACAGCGGGGCAGATAGCACTGAATTTTAGACCGCCAAAAGCTTAGCTTGTAAGGCGGGTACCTCCAGGTTATAGTATTTTATAAATGTAGACGGCGAGGCCCAGCCCGCGGCCGTACAGATATCTTGCAGGGAAACCCCGCTCGACCACGCCTACGAAGAGGCCACGCCTCTCGTGGAGTGCGCCCTGACACCCAAAGGGCACTGTAGGCCCTTCGCAGAGTAAGCGAGCGCAATGGCATCCACTATCCATCTGGATAGGCTCTGTTTTGAGGCGGCGAGTCCCTTAGAACGCCCGCCAAACAAAACAAAAAGCTGCTCCGTCTGTCTGAAAACAGACGAGCGTGACACATAAGCTCTCAATGCCCTGACGGGGCAAAGGAGACTCGCATCATCCTCCTCACTGAGAACCGGAAGGGCGGACAGGGAAATTACCTGGGCCCTGAACGGTGTATTGAGGGATTTCGGGACATACCCGTGCTTTGGTTTGAGAATGACCTTCGAGTCATTAGGCCCAAACTCCATACACGACGCGCTTACTGAAAGCGCCTGTAAGTCCCCTATGCGCTTCACTGAAGCGAGAGCCATGAGAAACACTGTTTTGAACGACAGGTGTTTCATGTCCACCAGCTGGATTGGCTGGAACGGGGCGCCTTTCATGGCCTCCAGGACCGTGGAAAGGTCCCACGTCGGGACTGAAGGGGGCCTGGGAGGGTTCAGCCTCCGAGCTCCCCTAAGGAAACGCACGACTAAGTCGTTTTTCCCCAGCGACTGGCCAGACACCGGTTTTGCAAACGTTGCTATGGCCGCCACATACACTTTGAGCGTGGATGGGGTCCTGCCCTTATCCAGTAGCTCTTGAAGGAAGGAAAGCACTTCCGAAACCCCGCACTCCACAGGTGAAAAGCTCTGGGCTTGACACCATGCAGAGAAAACAGACCATTTCGAGGAGTAGAGCCGCCTGGTAGACGGAGCTCTAGCCTGCGCGATCGTGTTTAACACTCCTTCTGGGAGGCTAGCGGGTACCCGTTGATGGCCCATGCGTGCAGGGACCACAACTCCGGGCGAGGGTGCCAAATCGAGCCCTCCGCCTGAGAGAGGAGGTCTCTCCTCAATGGTACAGGCCATGGGGCAGTGCTGGTCAGCTGCATCAGGGCAGGGAACCACGTCTGGTTTGTCCAGAGCGGAGCTACGAGCAGCACTGGGCATCCGTTCTCCCTGATTCGTTCCAACACCTGAGGCAGGAGCGAGACGGGAGGAAAAGCATATAGGGGGCAGCGGGGCCAAACATGAGCCAGCGCGTCCTTGCTTTTCGAGAAAAACTCCGGGCAATGAGCGTTTTCGTGGGACGCGAACAGGTCCACTTGTGCTCTGCCGAACGTTTTCCACAGCAGCTGGACCGTCTGCGGGTGCATCGACCATTCCCCTGCCGGGACCTTGTTCCTGGACAGTCTGTCTGGTCCCACATTCAGGTGACCAGGCACGTGCGCCGCTCTCAGTGAGAGCAGGCTGTGCTGAGCCCAGACCAGAAGGCGTTCCGTCAGCCTGAGAAGGCTTCGTGACCTGACGCCGCCCTGGCGATTTATGTATGCCACCACTGACATGTTGTCCGACCGGACTAAGACGTGGTGGCCTGTTATCTGGGGACAAAAAAGCCGTAGCGCTTTGTCGACTGCTATCATCTCCAAGCAGTTTATGTGAAGGAGCTTTTCCCGTTCTGACCACAGGCCAGCTAGCGGTCTGCCCTCGAGCAGCGCTCCCCACCCCGAGGTGGAGGCGTCCGTAGACACCACCTTCACACTCGAAGCGGTCCCCAGACTCACACCTGACTGATACCAGTCGGTCACTTTCCAAGGTTCCAGAGCTGAAACGCACTGAAGGTCGACCCTGAGGCGAAACAGACCCGCTGTCCATGCCCTGGGTGGAACCCGCGCTTTCAGCCACATCTGCAGTGGGCGCATGCGGAACAAGCCCAACTGGAGTACAGAGGCTGCTGAGGCCATCAGCCCCAGCATTTTCTGAAACCTTTTGAGCGGAACTATCGCGCCGTGGCGGAAGGATTTCACGCCGCGCTGAATACTCAGTACGTGCTCTGGTGACAGGCGTGCTGTCATGGACAGCGAGTCCAACACGGTTCCCAGAAAGGAAATTTTCCGACTGGGAGACAGTGAGCTCTTCGCCCAATTGACTGTGAGGCCCAGCTTCTCGAGGTGCTCGAGTAATGCGGCCCTGTGTTCTATGAGCTCCGATCGTGATCGAGCTAGAATCAGCCAATCGTCCAAGTAGTTCAGGACTCGCATGCCCTGAAGTCTCAGGGGTGCGAGCGCCGCGTCCATGCACTTCGTAAATGTACGAGGTGCTAGGGACAGGCCAAACGGCAGGACTGTGTATTGATATGCCTGGCCCTCGAAGGCGAATCTCAAAAATCGCCTGTGATGGGACGCTATTTGTCTCTGGAAATAGGCGTCTTTCAGATCTATTGACATAAACCAGTCCCCGTGGCGCACTTGCGCGAGGATTTTCCTGGTCGTAAGCATTCTGAACTGGCGTTTGACAAGCGCTCTGTTCAGCTGTCGCAGATCTAAAATGGGTCTGAGACCCCCATCCTTTTTCGGTACCAGAAAATATCTGCTGTATAGGCCCCCTTCGCTCTGAGCCTGAGATAAAGGTTCTATAGCCCCTTTGCTCAGTAGTTTCGCTATCTCGGCACGAAGTAGATGAGACACTTCGTTTTTCACCGTAGTTTCGACGCGCGCCGTATAGCGGCGTGGGCGTCGAGCGAATTGTAGCGAATAGCCTCTCTTTATAGTGTTCAGCACCCACTCTGATACCCCGGGAAGCTTTGACCACGCATCTGCATGAATAGCTAGGGGTAGAATGAAATCCGGGCTCTGGTCGCGGCAAAACGGCAACTCGAGAGCCCGGGCATACTGGGAACACAACACCGTGTTTACAGCGTTCGAGGCGGGGGGCGCGCTGATCACAGCGGGCGGCCTGACCGCGCTCAGCTTTTTTATGGCAGATAGTGCAGAAAAAGCGAGCGGGGGAGATCCCGTAGGAATCGGCGTGTCTGTGACAAAATGTGGGCGCGGGGCTGCGGGCACATTTATTACACTGAAAACACCGTCGTTCATGGCCGACTGAATGTGTGTTGGTTTCGTTTTTACAGAAACCAAGGGACACGCAGCATGTAGTGTGAGCGGGCATGGTGACATGGGCGCGTTTACTACATTGTTTGCACAATCGACCTGAGTCGAGTTTATTTGTGCTAGCCCTGCACCGTGGCGGGCTGTGTTTGGGTGTGGGAATGGGCACTGGGTGGGCATTCTTACAACACTCATAACACCATCGGCCGTGGCCGGATTGTTTGTGCGAGCCCTGCATTTTTGCGGGCTGTGTTTGTGTGTAGAAATGAGCCCTGGGTTGTAGGCATTTTCAATACACTCATAACACCATCGGCTGTGGCCGGAATATCAGAAAATACACCATTTATGTGATTTATCTGGGTCGCCGTGGGAACAGCATTAGTGTGCAGGCAAGCGGGCATGGTACTGGCTTGCTTACTGCAAAATACACTGGAACAGTCACATTTTCTGGAACTGAACGAGCGAAAATTTCAGTGGAAGTCTGGCCACGGCGAGACTGAAACACCGTCAATTTCCTAGGAGGCTAGGAAGACTTGTGTTGGTTTCGTTTTACAGAAACCGTGGTAGTGTATGTGGGCACTGGGTTGTGGGCACATTCACTACATTTAATGCACAATTGTGCGAGCCCTGTACCGTGGCGGGCTGTGTTTGTGTGTAGAAATGAACACTGGGCTGTGAGCATTTTATTACACTTATAACACCATCGGCTGTGGCCGGAAAACCAGAAATACAATGATTTTTCTGGGTCGCCATGGAAACGGCCTTTATGTGCAGGCAAGCGGGCCGTGGTACCAGCTTGTTTACTGCAAAATACACTGGAACAGTCGCATTATCTGGAACTGAACGAGCGTAAAGTTTCGGTGGAAGTCTGGCCGCGGCGAGACTAAATTTTTATCTGCTGCGAGAGCCGGGATCGAACACGGGTCTCCCACGTGAAAGCTTCAGGTTCCGCCACTGGGCCACAGGGAGAACTACACTAGCGCAAGCAGATAAGAGAGTGTCATCACAGTTTTGTGTGTGTCGGCGTTTGTATGCAGGTGTGCGTGTTATACAACAGGCTCATTGCTGCAATAATGACATTTTCAGCCGCTCAAACTAGGAGCTGAGAAATGTTTGAGAAATGGAGATTAATCCGGCATCGGCGGGGACTAAAACACACTCTTTTCTCATTTGCCGGTGACGCACGCCCATGGGGGGCGGGGTAGAATGCTGGCCCGTTTCCTTGACGACTCGCGGACAGAAGGCGGAGGTCCACAGAGCTCGCCTGTTGCGCGGCGGTTGCGCGGGCGCTTCCCAATCGAGGCCGATGCTATCCACGGCCTGAGAGAGCAGACGCATCAGCTCAGTCTCAATGCCGGCTCTCTTACCAGTGGTCTGGCGGGAAACGCTAGCGGAGGGGAGGTCCACGGAGCTCGCCCAATCCTCGCTATCGGATGCCAGAAGAGAACACGCCTCGGTGGGTTCGTCAAACTCGTGGATGGACGCGGCGGCAGGCGGCGGCCGTTGTCCGTCAGTGAGCGACTCGAGCGAAACCGGCGAAGGTGGCGGGCGAACCGGCGAGCTTTGGCGGGCTGGAGAGAGCTCGGGAGCGCGCTGGGCGCGGCGCTTCTTGCGGCGCGGCACCACGGCGGGCTGCGGTGAAGGCTCGGAGAATGATGCCAGGCGAGTCCTCAGAGTCACCATGGGCAAAGGCTCGCAATGAGGGCATCCGCCTTCAGCGAGCGCGAGAGCCGCGTGATCCTCACCCAGGCAGGAAACACAGATGACGTGCCGGTCTCCATCGCTGAGCGGGGCGCGGCACGAGCCACAGGAAGGCATCTTTAAAAAGACGCAGCTCTTTTGTGAGAGAAGTGTGAGTCGCGAAGTAAGCTGACAAACACTCTCAACAGAGTAAATACACACAGAGTGTGAAAAGGATATATAACGCCGGAAAGCGCAGCAGGTACGGCAGTTGAAGGCGGCGAGGCCAGCGACTCCAGAGCTCGTCCCGCTGAAAGGCTTGCTTCGACGGCGCGGCTTCTCACTCCGGATCCAGCGATGCGTGTGCTTCGCTGAAGAGGTAAAAATCAGTTTGTATCAGCCTAACGAGCATATTTATAGGGTGAGACCACGCCCCTTCTGGAGGGACGTGACGATATGGGCGCGAATGGCCCCCATTGGTCATTACGTCACGCAGAGTCTCTCTCGATAGGCTGCTGCATTTGCTGCAGAGCAGCCAATAGGCGCGCGAGCTGTTTCGCCTATGTCTGCTTGCTGCTGCAAAGCGTTTTACATTATTAAAAAATTAAGGATAATTTTTGGCTTCAATATCTCGCGGAAAAGAGTTTTTCCCCTAGCGTAAGCTATTACGCAGTACGAGAGATACTCTCGTAAGAGAACTGGAATGTCTTCTTTAAAGCTATAGCCGTGGTTTGAAATTGATAGTTTTGTCAGTGAGTGTTAAAATTCTAAATCAGTTGAAAAGGTTGTCATACAAGAAGCAAATCAATTTTCCATCAGAAATTTATCATGTTCATTAATATCCCATCCACAGTCAAATGCACTTGTTATAACACAAAGATATTTAAATACAATTTTATTATTTTCAAATGAATCACAGCGACAGCCTTATTTACAGAATATTTCTACAAAATACTGATGTGGGAACTGTTGAACATCACAAAAAAAGTCAGCATTTACTCACCCTCACATCCATATGCCTTCTCTCTAACTGATCTCTGAGCTGCTCTTATCTAACTTTATGAAGAAAGCATTGTGTTACCATGTTGTCAGTCTTCATGAAAGCACCACAAAAGTCACGAGTAATACACTATAGGCTACTCAAAGTCTTCTCAATCCATGCAAAAGCTTTTCATTTAAAATGATATAGGCCCTGTAGTTCTTGGATCTCATTTGTGCACATGCATATTCAAACTCATGACACGTCAGGTTTGAACATTGACTGCAAATGACATTTGGCATGTCTGTTCCTAAAACTATTGCATGGCTTTAGAAGAATATAGCACCAAAGTTATTCAAAATCATTGATTTTGTGATCCACAAATGAAGAGAAAATCAAATGGGTTTGAAAGAATGTGAAAGTGAGTGAATAAAAACACACCTTCACATACAATATGGAAAAAGTGCTCATTCTGAATTTATGATATTTGTTACTTACTATACTTTATAAAGTGTGGTTCATAACTTCATATACAAGAATGAAAGGTGCTGACAAGTTAAGAAAGATACGGTCAACAGGTCAAATGCTGTATTTAACTGCAGTGTATTTAAAGCGCTTAAATGTTGGGGCCGGTTGCATAAACTGCTTACTCATAAAAAGTTACTCATCCAAATTTTTTTTTTTTAAGACTGTACATAACTTTTTTTTAAGGCCGTTACATAAAAATGTAGATTGGTCTAATTTGATACCGAAAAGTAAGACTGATTACCCCATAACTAACTAACTAAGTTCTTAACACAACAGCTTGATCTAAAAATATAAAGTCTGAAATCGAAGACCTTTTTTGTACCAGATCTCAGATAGTTTAATGGCCAGGAGCTTCAGAACTCATGCATGCAAGATACAAGCACCTAATTGTTGAGGATTCTCCATCCAGCATCCCTCCATTAGTCTGCCTCCACTTTTATTTCATATAGCCTACTTGAACCCTTTTAAACAGAATACATTTCATCCAAAAGCAAAATTCTGTCATTGTGTGAAAATTCCACAGAAAAATTACAGCGTACGGGTTTGGAGTGACATGAGTGTGAGTATTTAATCTAATGGCAGAATTTTCTTTTTTGGTGAACTGTTTCTTTAAGCATACAAAGGCAGAGGATAAAGGCCTGATCACACCAAGGAGGACAATAACTAATGATAGAACTAAAAATTGTTCTAAATATAAATGAATAGCAGAGTCCACACCACACATATAACGGTAACGGCACGGATACATTATATCGTTGGAATCACTTTCAGAACAATATTTTTCTAGCTGATGAATGATAAAAACAATGACAGCCAATCAGAATCCATCCTGCTTTAAAGACCTCAAGCAGACGGTTAATAAACAGATCGATATCATCCACTGGTGTGGATGCTAATATAGTTATCGTTCTATTTATCTGTATAGTTATCGTTCTTGGTGTGAACGGGCCTTGAGCGGTTTGGAGAATGCATGGATAGATGTAAATGGCTCCTGTTCCAAAAACTGTTACAGGTCAAGCATTATACTTTCGTTAAGATACATATTTTAGGCTGAAGAGGATTGCATGTCTATATAGCTGAGGTCTACTCTGCACCACATGAGTAAAAATCATATTAATGATTCCTTAGCTTATGTGATCTTCTTGTTCTTTCCATGATGGTTATATACGAACTGCAGTCATTCCAACTTTCTTTCATGTAGTAGAGGACTGTGTCACACTCTTCTGGCTGCCGGTGTTCCTCATTACACCCGTGCCTGAATGGCTTTCAGATCTCCACTGCCTCTTACAGCCACAGCGAGATGCCATAAGACAGCGCTGCATGAGATCCCGGAACAGATGACCAGCGAAAAACATGTAGATCCAGGGGTTACAACAGCTGTTTAGACTGGCCAAAAGCATTGCAATGATGAATGCCATAGCTATTAGAGGCAAAATTAAAACAAAAAGTTAGTCACAGACAGATAGATAGATAGATAATCATGAAAACAATCACTCAAATTTCATCTTGCACCACCAAAATGTTACTCATTTACTGTATTCAACTTGTTTCTGATGACATTTTTTACCCAAGGAAAAACTTAATGTCTTCATTCACTTACAGTATTCTATATAATTTACTTATTATGATCTGCTGCTCTAAAATTGCTGGTGGCACAATGTGAAATAAATGAAGAAATTGCTATAATGGCAAGAATCTGTACCCGGGTCCTGATATGACTATAATCCATCACTTCTTCTATAGCCAAGTCCTAAAATTGAAAAAAATTATGCCATAACTTTTAATAATGTTTCAGAGATAAATCTTTCTCAAGAATCATAAAAGTCATGATCCTAAAATAATTCTTCCTAAGGTTTGATAATGTTAATGCTAATAAACTGAAATGGACAAAATTGTCTATGGTCATTTAAATCTGTGTATTAATTACACGGTTGATGCTCTGAGAATCATCATTGAACCAAAACAGCAGAATGAGAGTTTCTGTCGGGTCTAGATCTGCAGACTGAATCATTTTCCAAAAAAAAAGGGGGTAGCACTTTATTTTTCAGTCCTGTTTCGCATGTACATACTATGTACTTATCGTAGTAATGACACAACTGGGTAATAACTAGGTACTAACCCTGAACCTACCCCTAAACATAACTTAACCCTAGTTAGCCACAGTATTTTTGTGGGTGAGAACACTAAGTACATTGAAAGTGCACGTAATGACAGCATGATTCATAGCTCTCACACATGAAACACACTCTCTGCTCTAAAATAAGTCTGAAATAAGTTCACATGATGGATTGATAAATGGGTAGGGGGTGGATGTGCACCTTTGTAAATTAATCATTCTCTTAAAAATGAGAAACCATGGTCAATATAACATGCCATAAGGGAACAGCTGCAAGCAGATTCATCAGATTCTGTTTCACAGGAAAACATCAGCACACACATGAAAGACATGAGCATATGATTCAAATAATAAGTAATGATTTTCTAATATAATAATCATTTTTGGATGAGCTACTTTATGTGAGATTTTAATAACTAATTTAATCTCTATTGTCTTTTCAATGCCTGGATATTATTTTGAATCCGATTATTTTGAATTTATTGTCCTATAGATAATTGTCTTTCAGCTAATAACTTAGTCTTTGAGAAGGCATAAGTGTCATAGGGCTGGGTATCGTTCAAAAATGTTCGATATCGATACCCATACAGATACCATGACTTCGATACCGGTTCCTAAACGATACTTTTTCCGATACCAATTTTATGAACAGATGGGTTAATACCGTTTTTTCCGTTAAAATTATTTTGGATTCCATTTCTGGACTTCTATTGTGTTCTATTGCACAATTATAGTTTCTTTGTTTTCTTTTTTCATAACAAACATTGTTTATGTTTTTAATCTTAAATTAAAAT
Organism: Rhinichthys klamathensis goyatoka; assembly: GCF_029890125.1. Classification (NCBI taxonomy): domain Eukaryota; kingdom Metazoa; phylum Chordata; class Actinopteri; order Cypriniformes; family Leuciscidae; genus Rhinichthys; species Rhinichthys klamathensis. The sequence goes on from NW_026606661.1 coordinate 14,219, forward strand.
TTAGAATCCACATTTTTTATGTAGTCTTTTGCAGCAGCCCACTTTATGCACATTTAGCATCTTGATTGCACTCATTTCCACCCGTCTAACTCTACTGTGGAGGAGTAGTGCAGAAGAGGGGTGGAAAAGGAAATATGTTGCAGATGGATCCCTTGCAGTTTGTCTTCATATGGGCCTTGTGGGTTTGACAACAGCAGTAGACCTCCTCACAAGTTATGTTATGAAATTACACGGAAATGCCACTCCTAAAGATCTTATCAGGATAAATAGGATCGCTTTGATTGTCATGCTACATTTACTTGACCAAAACCACCTGAGGCTGTTTAAGCTTTGAACCGCTATATTACAAGACTTGTTTTCATCTTTATCTGTCTATATTTTATTCTGAAATATATTTTTGGATTGTCAGTAGGCGCTAGAGCACAATTTTTATGAAGTTAAAAAGATTACTGTAGTGTAATGGGGAGAATGCCATTACAATGAAGAGCACGAAACATCTTCTTGTATTGCCATTTCTCAAGCTTTTTGAAACTCATAGACCAGCAAGTTGGATAACCTACAGATTACATGGATGTAAATTGTTTTTATGACTGTTTGAGGGCAAGATCAAGGACTGCCTTGATGGGCCAAAAAAAAAAAGTATTCAAGGGTTCCCATTGAATTTCCATGGTCTTACCAGTAGTTTATAAGGATTTCTTTAAATATATATATATATAAACTACAGAAATGTCCACCAAAAACTAAATATATTAGGCTACAGATTATATAATACTTTGTAAGGCACAAATTCCCTGTTATTTCCAGGCTTTCCATGACTGTTGGAACATCACGAATAATCGCATCTAACATAAAAGTTTGTGTTTATATAATATTAATATATGTGTGTGTGTGTACATATAATTGTATGTGTGTAGGCTACACACACAAATTGGTGCATGCATGCCTGCCTGTTCATGCCCCCTAATGTCATTGCAACTCCTGTGTGTGTGTGTGTGTGTGTGTGTGTGTGTGTGTGTGTGTGTGTGTGTGTGTGTGTGTGTGTGTGTGTGTGTGTTGCATATGCACATACATGTGTGTGTGCATGTATATACAGCCCGTTCTCATCCCAAGGCGCCATCTAACTGACGCTTTTGACCATGTCAACATGCCGACGCACATGGTACCCCTTAAGCGTCAATATGAGACGCGCCTCCTAGTGGTCTAACCCTAACCCTACCCCAGACCTAAACCTACCCATAACGGAAGCGTCATCTAACTGATGCTAAAGGGTGCCATGTGCGTCGGATTTAGACGCATGGTCAAAAGCGTCAGTTACATGACGCCCGAGGATGAGCGTCTCATATTGACGCTTAAAGGGTACCATGTGCGTCGGCATGTTGACGCATGGTCAAAAGTGTCAGTTAGATGACGCCTTGGGATGAGAATGTGTTGGTATATACACACATAGGCCTAAACTATGTAAACACAAACGTTTATATTAGATTTGACAGCACTATTCAAAATGTATAATTTTCATTGCATTAGCCAAATATCAACCCAAGTATATTTTTGGTGAAATATTTTCCTTGAAAACGTGCTTGTATTATATTTGCTTAAATAAAGGGTTTCAAATATGTAAGTGATAAGTGATGTTTTACTAATGATATAACAATAGGCCTACGTTGCATTAAATTGTTTATATATTTTACACATGTTATGACCTGTTGATCAACAGAATTTCAACGAACCTTCTCTTGGAGCCATTGGATCCCAGGCTGACCACATCTGAACAAAGAAAAACGGCGTCCAGCAGATAATATAAGCCAGGACGATCACAAACGTCATTTTCACTGTCCTGATCTTAGCTTTGGAGATCAACTTGACGCTGCTGACGCGGGAGAGCGCGGTGCCCTTGGCGGGTCGCGGGGTCAGCGACAGGCACTGATTGCGTCGAGTCTTCAGCTTAAAGTTTTGCCATATTTTATAACTAATAAGTCCATAACAAACGCTTAAAATAGCTACAGGAATGATATAGATGGTGAGACTAATCCATGTGACGTAAGCCTTTGCGCCCCAGGGCTGAACAAAATCCCCCCAGCAGTCGAAAACCCCATCACCCACTTCTTTGAGAGAGAAGATGTAAACCTGTGGTAAACTGAAGAGCAGGCTTATAATCCAAGAGGCCAAAACATAAAAACGGTCCTTTCGACGACGCAAGGATCGCAGAGGCTGCCATATAGCCAAACATCTGTCGATAGACATCAGCACGAGCATGTAAGTGGATGCGAACATGCCAACCACCTGTAGGTACTTCACCAGGCGGCACAGAAAGTCTGGTCCATAAAAGCGAAAGGTGATGTCCCAGATAAGTTGGGGGAGAACTTGAAAAACCGCCACCACCAGGTCAGCTATGCTCAGGTGTTTCATAAAATAGTACATCCGCGATTGACCGTGTTTACTCGTCTGGATAGCCACAAGGACGCACAGGTTGCCGGCGAGCGCCAGCAGCAGAATACACACAAGGACGGTTACTTCGACTTTAGCCACTTCTTCGTTGCGCTTGAGAGGGTTTACGGTTTGGTTCGATCCCCTGCTGTCGTTTCCCCTGCTTGAATTCACCCAGGAGTCGTTGAAGTGCCAGATAATCACGTCTTTCAGCAGGCTCTCCATTGTGCGTAAAATGCGCGGATGAGCGCGCTGTTATAGCGGCTCTCACGCGCTATATATCGTGACACATGAGTCGAAAGGATGCTGTTTTGATGGACAATTTCCAGTAAATGTCGATGACAAAAATTCGGTCCAGTTCACTGCAAAATAAACGTTAATTAAGATGTTTAAAATAATCTCAAAGTGGTTGATTTTTTTTTCAAAGACAATTTCAATTATATTTTAAGACGCCATCTGTCTTGTTAAACCCAAATTGTCTTTATAGCAGTTAGCTAACTGTCAACTATATTGAAAACCTTTTAAACAAAACACTACAGATTTTATGTGATATAATTGCAATGTAAAAAGTTATAATAACGACGGTGTTTATGTTTTGTCAATGTTCCAACTGACTAGGATACTGACACATTGTTGCTATAGTAACCTCGAACGCAATTACTGTTCGCGTGCTTCTATTCATTCACCGTCAGGTAAAAAAAAATATGCGCTGACTAACTTTTAAGGTTAATGAAATATTCGAAACGCCAATTTAAACTTACATACATATACATGTAAACATAATACTACTTAAAAACAGCCTTTTGTTTTTACTTCCTTTGGGTGTTGCAAGTCGGCGTTTTCTTTACCACAGATCATTATAATAAATGATTAAAATTTATTATATTATAATAAACTATATTTATAATTAACAATGCGCTATTTAAATTGGAATACATACACTGAACTTTTCTGACAATGTGCCCCAATAGCAGAACATATTGTTATAATACTGGGAAATACCTACATGTTAATAGGAAATACTAATACTTGTGATGATATACATTAATATTATAGAATTTTAAATATTCATACTATTGTGACAATTACAGTTTTAAAAAAAAAACCTACCTGAAATGTATTTCGGAAGAGATTCATTCTGTATGTCTTGGGTTTGAAATGGAAGTATTGCTCATAGCAAATCTGCAGCGTTTACTTTCTCCTATGGGTTCTATGGGATACAGCAGGTCTGTCTGCACAAACCTCAAAGCAGAGCACAGTTATATGCGACTGCACTGGGTGGCTTTGTCCAGCTGCACTTACACATTTCTACCACGGAGTGCTATTGTGCTGTGCTGGAATAATCAATGTATTTTACCATGCAGAAACAATAAGCAGTAACATGTAGCAATTTCCCAGTATTCTATGACAATATGCTCTGCTATTGGGGCACATTGTCAGAAAAGTTCAGTGTGTGTTATCTTTTCTCCTGAGCAATAATAGTGGGGAAGTTCAAATGCTGTTTTGAAGCAGGACTTTAAAGGGATAGTTCACCCAAAAATTATGTCATTAATTACATTAATTACATGCCCGGTGAATCCCATTTTCTATTAGTTCATTCAGAAAGGCTCATCTGATCCCTTTGATTCCCCTGCTTCATTCTTTTTTATGTATTTCATGTTCAGTTCTGTCCTTTCATTGCATTTTCCACTGCTCTAAATATTAGTTTCCATTGTTTCTGACAAACACTGACTTTTTCCTCACGACTTGCTGCAAGTCTTATATTGCCCCTACACTTAATGCCCTGTCAGGTACAGGATAGTCTGCCAGCTGACAATAAATCCAGTTTAGATGCACAAGAGTTTCAGGACACTTTCCACTGATTTGGTCTTCATTGCAAAGATGAGCGGCTGAATTTATAACAGTGAGGGGGGGGGGGGGGGGGGGGGGGATGGCCTGAGAAACGTGTCTGCTGGGTTACTGCGACAAGAATCAAACATTTATTTAACAATGAAAGTGTGCTCCAATTATTTGTCAAGGCTAAGAATATTCACATCAATTCCTTATTTAGCCAAGTCTCGGAAGTTGAACATTGTTTTCATACAGACAGAAAAAAATATTCAGAGAGTTCACACGCAAATATTTTCATTCCTGACAAATGGAGGATGTAACCACCTCCGATACACCTCCATGTGTTTTTCTCAATACATTTATGAAAACGTCCTTTGTAGAATTCTTTGTAGAAAACAGGAATCACAAGATAGACTTTCTTCGCCCTGTTTGTTAATGAAATTACGAACACAATTATACATTACCAATTCAGACAATTTGAAATAATTTTATAAGTTGCACCATGAATGGTAATTATGGTGTCACTCTTGCAATAAGCCTCGACAAAGAGAACACGTATAATTAAACCACTGATTAGCACTATGATTGCACATCATCCTGAGTATCTTGCTGAAAAGACCAGATTAGACCAGCATGAATTTCTAACATGATGATAATGGTTGAGCTGGTGGGAATTTGGGAACACCATAATTTAAAACTTAACGCATGCTGGTCACCAGGTATGTACTGTGTTTTTCAACAGGGTATCTTATTAAAGGCGGCTACCTGACTCAAAACAATTCTATTTTGGTTTGCATTGTTTGAACATTTCATCTTCAAGTTCAAGGTCAACTGGAATTTTCTATTGAAAATCGGCAATTTGTGAAATGAGTCAATATGATTTTTTTTTTACGGAAATACTTTTATTCAGCATTAAATTAATCAAAAGTGACAGTAAAAACATTTATAATGTTAAAGATGTTACAAAGTGCTTTGTGTTCAAAGAAAACTTTCTATTCATCAGAGAAAGAAAACTGAACAGAACTGTTTTCAACATTGATCATAATATAACATTTTCTTGAACACCAAATCAGCAAATTAGAATGATTTGACATTGAAGACTGGAGTAATGATGCTGAAAATTCAGCTTTGCCATCACAGGAATAAATTACATTTTTAAAAATATATTAAAATGGAAAACAGTTATTTTAAATTGTAATAATATTTCACACTATTACTAGTTTTTCTTAAAATAAAATTTTATAAAATTGTATGACCAACCCCAGTGAATTTAGACCGATCACCTCTGGCTTATTACTACAATTAAAACTGTCTCTGTATGAATAATGTGCAAACAATCCTTGATCCCACTCCACATTTTCACCTCTAGCTGAAAATAAATGTATGCCTGAACAGAATTAAGGCAAGTTTTCCTATAGTAAGTACATGTAGTAACTACGTCACCTTAAAATAAAGTTACCAAAATTTCATAGGGCTTTCTCATCAAACTGATGAGAAAAGTCTGTTTTTTTACATGACTGGTTAACACCAAGATTTATAAGCATTGTTAGTCTAAATCTTCATTGCCACAAAAAGCGCATACATGTACTGCTATCAGGACTTGCCTTGGGAGACAGCAGTTTAGGAAAACCACACATCTCAGGGGAAAAAAATGTTTTTCCTTTAGATAAAGAGTTTGATTCTGCAATAGTGGCCCAGTTGTATAAACCATTCTGAACATTTTGTCCCTCACTTATCCACACAGCTTCAAATTTCAAAACCTGTTTTCATACAAATGGAATATTTATCAAATTGAGCAGTTTGGGCTTTAAATGCTCCATCTCTACAAACGGATAAAATGCAAATACAGAGGCAGAGAATGAAGGAAATTGTTGTATATTCCTGAGTTGGACAGATGTTTATTGCTCTAGAGACTGAATACTAATCAATGTAATGCTGAGTACACATGTCATGCTCTATCCACTGCACAGATGACAAGAAAAAAAGACAGGACAAGACTACACACAGGATAATTACACCTGTGTGTGACTGTAATACTGAGTACTTTATGGTTCCTGATAACCATAATTACCTAGGACCTCAAATAGCAAACACCTACAAGAAAAGAAAGGTACAACGGTTTTCTGAGCCAGTGATTTTCATAGATCAAACTTCTGCAAGCCATGATGATACAGATCAGTACATTTCCAACAATGATTTTGTCCAAATTGGTTTGATCTCTACTTCAAAGCATTGGTTGCACTATGCCTTCAGTTCAGGACCATCACAGGTTGGCAAGATCAGTGACCCATCACATTGTAAGAACCCCATCTTTCAGTCTCTATACATTCCAAGATGTACTTCAAAACCATCAAAAAAAAAAAAAAAAAACAGTCACAACCAGGTTTTCCCCCCAGACAAAAGCCCTTATACCTGCATAAAATCATCTGCACTTTGATCATGAGAAATCTATTGAGTGTATTCTGCCCCTGCATGCAGGATAATTTACATTCATTCAGACATCCAACAGTGCATGTGCGTTAAAACTGCATATTCATTGCGTTTTTTAATTTACTCAGCTACATATGCATGCTGGCATGTCAATCAAAAAGTACCTTGACGCTTACATCCCACTTTAAAATAAGTTAAATTAAAAACCAAACAACTATTTATTTATTTTTTGCAGATGTCAATTTTTTTCATTGACACTTATTCAATCAATAATAGAAGTGGTCTAAATTTTAAAACATGTATATATCTTTCATGGAAGTCTCAGGACCAAAACATTTTTGTCTAATCATTGCATTCGGTCCAATTTTTACTACGGACAAAGTTTTTTATTTATTTTTTAAATTGTGAAGAAAAAAAACCCCCCACGAATTTCGGACTGTATTTTGGAGTGAAGAGTGAGCGTGCTCATGCTCACTTCTTACTTAATTCACGGATTTTTATTAAATTTTTCAACGTATTAGTTAATGTATTTGTGTATGTAAGAAAAAAAAAAATCACACACAAAAAAAAAAAATAAATCTGGAATCGTGATTTGGGCCCCCTAGCGTCCTGGGCCCATATGCCTGACATACTCTGCAACTCCCCATAACGGCGCCCCTGTTTCCACACACCCTGCTCGCACAGACATAACACTTCATCAGCGAGTCAATGAGGCTATGCAGAGTTCCAGACAGACACTCGCTGAGCGCCACAAATAAACAGAAGCCGCCTTTTACAGTTCCTCCTGAACTAAAACAACAAGCTTATGCTGCGTTCACGCCATGCCGTAACCGTAATTACAAGATGGCAACCCGTGACGTTCTACAAGGAGCTGTTCAAGTCATCAGACTCGAATTGATGCGTTTCAATGTCAACACTATCAGCGTCAAAGTGAATCTGCAGCAGTCGGGTGGTACAAGTAAGAGATCTTTAAGTTGGTAATGTTCATTATTATTGTAATATTATGTGCTTTGAGACATGGGGTAATTTAACACAAATATCTTCATCTCGTGTCGCTTTGCAAACTCTGCTGTGTGCGTTTGTGTTTTGAAGGAGGTGTGGCTTTGGAGACCCTCTAAACTAAAGGGAGGGTGGGATCTTATGCTTTCAAAGCTAGCCTCTCCAAAATTGCCTACTCTACCTTTAATTAAATCACATTGTATTAAACATATTTCTTTCATGACAACTCTCAGAAGATTTTTTAGCATGGTAATGGATATAAATGGGTTAATGTATTTGGTCTTGGCGAATAGATCTGCAACACTGCTGCTGCATTGCAAGTACAGGAACTTGCTACTGCCAATACATACAACGATATGCTGCTGTGAGTATATAAGACATATGCTGCCGCACAAATGGTGTATATAAAATGACCTGTAGCAGGTCTATACAGGTGGAGCTGGGGGAGGTGGAGGGTTTCAGATGAACTCTAGTGAACGCTAACTAGCTGTTTAAATGTTAAGCAGAAAGCTCATTGGCTGCAGATCCAACAGGAACCAATCAGCTTGTGCCATAGTTAAAAATATCAATATCATCAGGTTGCATTAAGGACCCATCAGCCTGCACCATCTAGTTTCATTACAGAATTTATTTCAACTATGTTTTGTTCCATACTATACACTCAATACAGTATGTATTGTGTATTAAATGATGATTTATTGTGCTATATTTAATATAGTAATAATGTTAAATACACTATTGTATATAATCTGTGTGTATCCCACATTGTATGGCATCTAGAACAATGAAGCTGCTCTCAGAGTCAAATATATTATGAGTGTAAATTTGATTGGCCACTGAGCTTCATTCTGCATTTTGATTCGAACTGCATTGCTTTCTATTATGCTGCCTGAAATCTTTGGTGCAATAAACAGCCATTTTGCAGGAGGCCTAAATCACTGGCCATAAAAGCACATGAAATCACATTAAGTGAATGATTGCATAATGGGAAAACACACACATCTAACCTGGCACCCTGAGAGACATGTGTGAAAAGAACATATATGCATTTAGATATTACATTTTCTGAAGAATCCATAGGGCGTTCCTATGCAGTTGCTAAGGTGTTGAGTAGTTGCTAGGGTGTTCTGTGTGGTTGCTATTGCTAAGGCATTACTTACTAGCTTATGTCAAGTCAAGTCACCTTTATTTAAATAGCACTTTATAATACAGTGTTTCAAGTCGGCTTTACAGTGATAAACAGGAAAATACTGCAAACAGAATTCAATTCAGCTCCGAGAAGACATCGTTTCATAGTCACAATTTCAAGGTGACGATTCTGTATGAATTTGTACAATGTGATTCGTATGGAAACATTACATTTAAAAAAAAAAAAAAAAAAAAAAAAAGGATTAAGGTCCACCCCGCCCTAACCCCAATTGTCAGTGGGGCGTACGCAGATTGTACTAAAACATATGAATGAGATTGTACTAACTCATATGAATTAACCACTAATTTGCCAAAATGTAAAATAGTTATGATTTGACAATACTGAGAAGAGATGTATGGCACATCTCTTCTCAGTAAACTGCATGATTTGAGGTATCATTCACGTCAGGTATTCACGTGAGGTATCAGCATGACAGTGAGGGGACCAGTGACACACCAAAGTTTAAAACTTAAAATAGGGGCTTTGAAATATCTCAAGCAAGCGCCACTAATGATAGCAATAAAGACCTCTGAATTTTCAGTATCAAACCAATCAGATTCTGTGGTCTGTATCCTGCAGGGCCAAATCTGTTCTTCATTGTCCCATTTAGTTCTGGTTTTTGTCTGCCTGAGAATTTATTAACAGAAAAAACAAGAACAATGAAATCAACTTAACTAGAGTGATTAAACACTATATGTCATGGGAAATATTTCTTCATCATATCTGAGAAACTCTGCTAAAGCCGGACAGGACAGATCCATCTGGGCCTCATCATTGCATGCGTATGGATTACAGTTTGGGGTTTGAGGAGGCATCTGCTGCGTTCTGTTTTAGAAAGCTAACTGAATCAAGTAACCCATAGCCATGAGCCAGAACAAGCACATGCTCCTGTGTTCCTGCATTTTAGGGTGAAAAAATTTGGTTTAACTTAGATTTCGAGATTTGTAACAGTTCGTTCACACAAAACAAACAATGTATGGGTGTAAATTTTGCAAATAGAAATTTGACAAGATCCTACAGTAAATATCAATATTCAGGATAAGCAGATGTTTTTTTTAATGGATAAAATAAATAAATAAAATAAATGAGACATACTCAAATAGGTTTTTAAAGATTATTAATATTCTTTTGTTCAGCAAGGATGCATTAAATTAATCAAAAGTGACAGTAAAGATTATTACATTGTTACAAAAGATTTTAAATAAATGCTGCTTTTTCGAACTTCCTATTCAACAAAGGATACTTTCCACAAGTTTCCACAAAGATATTAGCTGAACTCTTTTCAACATTGATGATAATAAGAGATGTTTTTTGAGCACCGAAGCAGCATATTAAAATGATTTCTGAAGGATCATGTGACACTGAAGACTGAAGTAATGATGCTGAAAATTCAGGAATAAATGACATTTAAAAAAATAACATAATAATAATTATTTTAATAATATTTCACAATTTTACCGTTTTTACCGTATTTTAGTATTAAGCAAATGCCACCTTGGTGAACATTAAAGACTTTTCAAAAACATTTAAAAAAAGCCCAAACTTTTTAATGTTAGCGTATCCGCCTTTTGCAGGCTCACTTGTGTTTAACTGAATGAGCAAGAAGGAATGAGGAGAATTTGACCTTTCCAAATACATTTCACATCATTCATATCTTACATCTTCATAATCCTGAAGGGTTCAAGTTGTTTTGACTGTTGATAACTGTACAGTAAAACCAGTCAGTAAAAACCAACAGAAGCATAAACTACCTGAAAAGGGAAACATTCATGGAAAATCTTGTGGAACTCCCATGAGAAATGGTATTTGAGAAATGAAGTATCTCACTGAGTGTAATGCACAGATCTGAAGCTGAAACACTGTTCTTATTGGATTAAGCTTAAAGCCTGACAATGTGCGTGCATGCGTGTGTGTGTGTGTGTGTGCGCTCAACAGTGCGCGTGAGCTGTGTTGACGTGCGAGTGAGCAGTAAAAGCAGTAGATGGTGTACACGTGCAGACTTTCACACATGTGTACTTAAATCCACAATTACAATCATTCTCCCAGGGACAGGACAATCAGCGTCCATTTTCCTAGTAAATTTTAACCCTCTCACACTTTCTTTCTTTCCGCACGATATAACAAAACCCCAATGCCCCCTTGTAAATGCCAGTACAAGTCAAAATTTATTCCCTGAATGAGAGCTGCAAGATTTTCACATTTGCAGAAAAGATGTTTTCTTAATCAGAATCAGACTATTGTTAGACTGCTCTTAGGTGACTCATACATCAGGAGATTCAATACTTTATTTTGTGGTATAAAATCTCTGCTCTGTTGACAGTCAGAATATTCAAATTTATGTGATTTGAGGCTCTAAGTTTATCAGAAAACAAGCATACAGCCATTCCATAAATTAACAAAAACTCATTTCCTTTCCATTCAGTGTCCCCAAGTAAATGAACTTAATTGCTTTCAATATACAGTTTCTGTAGCAAAGCATAAAACAACTGTGCTATTAACCAGATGAAAGGTCAACAGTCTTTTGAATTTGTTGAGAGATGGAAAAATCAGTGTTTATGAGCAGCCACTAGCATTTGCTCAGAGTGGACAGTCATCTCATCCGGCCATCTGAAGCGCTGTAATCTGTTTAAGATCCATAAACGTGTTTCAGGAAGAGGAAACAACGTGACCTTTTGTAAATGCTATCTGTAGCTGCAGGTAATACAGACATTCGTTTTCCAAAGAAGTGGGATTTAAAATAAATAAATAAAAAAGTTTTTTTTTTTTAAGATTATATATAAAATATTATATAATACAACATTTTTTTTTTTTATATTTGTTATGTATTCTTTATTTATTAAATAACAGATCTGTTCAACCAACATTTTTTATTTAAAAAAATGTGTTTGTTTTAGGAAACCTGTTTGAAGATATCATTATTTTTGCAGTTCTGATTATTGCTAGAGAGGCAAAAAACACCTCACAACTTTAATACAGAGTTTGCTTCAAGGAACTGTTTCTGGTTTCTTTCTTGCCTTTTGTTTTTATGGAGAGACCATGTGTCCAGGAAAGCCATCCGACTTTAATACCCACAGTATGATGCTTGAGAACCTAAAAGGTCAACGAAAATTGGTCAGCAAGTAACCAAAACTCCCTGAGTCAATAATGCACAAAACTGGCCAGATACCAGATGTGAAGCTGATCAGTGTCACCTGAACAAGTTGGCAAAAATCTTACTTCACTTTCATTACTAAAAGCTTTTATGTCCGTGTAAGGCTAAGCAATCTGACATTGTACCTCCAACTCCAATTGGATTTCAGGCCACTTTTTTTTAGTCTGTATTACAGAAACAACGAGATTTGAAACCATCCTCTTTATTTCCTGCCAAGTATCTCAAATTAAATCAATACCGATCTCACTAGAGATATTAAATCAATCTTCTTGGAGATTCATTAATTGAGATTTGCATCAGACATTTAGACAGGCAGACTTCAAGAAGTGACAGCACTTTCTCTCATCAGTTAAATGTATTGGCAGAAGTTATACAGTACATGTTCAGAATGTGGTTGATGTGAATAAATGATGCCAAACAGCAAAAGAACCTTGAGAGTCACACTGCACCAGAAAAAAAAAATGGAAAGAGGAAAGATGAAGGAAAGTATTTTGTTATTGCACATAATGATTTGAAGAATCTATTCGAGGCATCATTCATGCCATTGGACGAATATAAGTCATGCCGGATAAGCTGCACAAACATTTTAATAATGTTTAATAATATTCAATGTTAAAGCTGCAAATTTGACATTGCTCATTCCGTTCACAGAGCTGCTACTCACAAAGAAAAGCACTGGTGGTGCTTTTCAAGTTGATTGATTTTAGAAAGGGAGTAAAGTCTTGTATGTTTAGCACCTGTGCAGTTCAAGATAGAAAATACAATTAGCCGAGCTGATCTGACTTCTCCCTGCCTAGAACAGACTGTTCCTTGAAATGTTCGACAAGCCTTTCTATTGCACAAACAATTAACGTCAGACGGAGTTTTGAAGCGCTCCGGAAATATGTTTCTTCATTTGCATAAACCTGATATACTGGTAGTGTGCACGGGTTGATAAGCGAAGAAATTTAAGGCCGAGCCCAGGTTGCTTCAGTTTATTGTATTTATATATTTAAAGAACTATATAAGAAATTAATACTTTTATTCAGCAAGGAAGCATTAAACTGTACTGTTCTTTTGAAATTTCTATTGATCAATTAATCTTGAAAAAAAAAAGTATCATGATTTCCACAAAAAATATCAAGCAGCACAACTGTTTTAAACATTCATAATTATAAGAAATGTTTCTCGAGCATCAAACCATCAATGATTTCTGAAGGACAATGTGACACTGAAGACTAGAGTGATGATGCTAAAAAATCAGATTTGCCATCACAGACCACATATGAATATATGATATACTCATATATAAAGTACATACGTATATGTGCACACGACACATACATACAATATATGGTTACATGCAATTCTGACTACCTCCAAATGTGGTTTGAATGATCAGGTAATAACACTTTTAAAGAGACATGATCAGGTCATAACACATTTACACCTGTATTTAGCGTATCCTAATGTGACCTGTGTTGAAGCACCAAAAAAAAAAAAAAAAATTGAACTATAAAAATCCTACCAAGAACATTCTCATTCAAGAATATTTACACAGGCATTGACGGGCTGAGGATGAATTGCCCCATTTCAACAAGATACATAAATATCTTGAAGCTCTACAAAGGATAAAGTTAGAGATGTCTTACAGGTTTTTGAGACCAGCTGGAGCCTGGGAATTACATCTTGGCAGATGAAGGCTTCACCACCAAAGGGAATTGCCAGTGGTAGAGCAATACTTATAAATGAATGTGCTGAGAATGCATAAAATAAACAGCCAAGACAATGCTTTTGTGAACAGAGCTAAATCTATACAAACAACATACAAAAAGGGAATACTCAACCCATCTAAGTTCATTATTGTGCAAACATAAAATGAAATGAGAATCAGAATCAGCCACTATATTTTCACTACCAAACATGGTTCATTTGTGTAAGTGAACCCTTTTATGTTCAGCATAAATTCAATCCACAGTCAAATCATTCTTGATAAGTATAACAAATCAGTCTTGTCGCTGCCATATGCCAGAGGGATTTTGGTCATGGTGGTCTGACTATTTACAATGTTGAAGAGATGTCATGATCGCTATTCGTGTTTGGATTCAGGGCAAACTTTAAACTGTTTAAAAATTGTGTAAAACATCTCTGTCATCATCACGTTTGATTCTTGCAGTTTATCATCCAGATTGCCAAATGCCAGTTTGATGACTCACTCTGCCCGATGAGACATGTTTCACAAAGTCAAGGTAAAGTGAGATGAAGCCAAACTCAACAGAGGACATTTCTGACCGCTCTTGGAGAAAAACTAGCAATACAGTCAGCAAGAAACTGTGATGGACTTTTTTCCCCCTGTTGTGATGTATATCTGAGTGAAATGGCTTTTTGAACAAGAAAAAATGTAGGGCTGTTTAAAAAGCCTGAAATAGTATTTTCTTGTAAAACATACTCCAACTCCAATAATTTACAATATCTTGTGTCTCCTGGCATGGGAAGTAGTTAAATAATAAAAGGGTAAGACACATTGCAGGAAACATTAATCAGCCTCTTAATCCATGTTGTGGGGTAGATTTTCCAATATTTCATGCTTTTCCCAAAAGAAAAAGGGGGAACACTGAATTTTTCTTCTCATACTCTATTGTACTCCTCCCATGCTCTTGTTAATCTTTTGGAATTAGCGTCACACCTATTTCTTTGCTGAAAGGCAGTCTCAACAACTAAGTCTGTATTAAGTTATATGATGTACTGTATTACGAATTTAGGCTCCAGTCAAACAATTTTTTGCATACATGTTTTCAAAGAAATTTAAAGAACTACGATATAGCACGCTGTTGTTTATTTCCGCTTCAAAGCAGGAAAGACAATGAATAAGAACAGCGTAGAATACTGCCTTTAAGTCTAAAACACAGCTATGATAAAGCATGTGTTGTAACAGTTGGTTTGGCAATTTTAAAACTGACATATAACTTTAAAATCTTGTTCTGCTCTGAATGATTGCTCCAAAATAGGTGCTATTTTTGCAACTGTAATTCAGTACAAACCCATAGTGAGTTTGGGCCACCAAAGACTGTGTACACCATCAATTTAGTGCTGCCAACAATCCATTTATACTATGTGTCATTACACACACACACAGGAATTGCAATGACATTAGGGGGCATGAACAGGCAGGCATGCACCAATTTTGTAAGGGGTACCAGTGGCAGCCAAGATAATGCAAAATAATAAAATAAAAATTTGTATTATTATTGTTGTTTCTGTAAACCATGTGGTTGCCAGTATCAACAAATTTTGCTTGGTGACCAAGGTCAATTCCAGAATACAATAATTATGAACACATAAAACACAAGCACACACACTCATTAGAGTCCTAGCACAGGATCGGCGAGGTGCAGAGAAAGTAATCCTGTGCACCTTGGAGGATGTCCGTCCTTTGTGCAGTAAAGATAACCTTGCATGTGCTCTGCAAATATGCACCGTGGTCATGTTTCTCTTCTCGCTAATTGGTCTCAGCTGCAGATTTTATCTTCCAAGATGTTCTGTTGTTAACAACTGGGGCTGAATATTAATGAAGCAAAATAAAATATCCAGGGCTAATTTAAATGTTGTCATATGCAACAGTTTATTTATAAATTAGCATTTTTGCATATGTGAGTCTTACGGCAATTGATTTATTCCGGAGGGAGCATGCGTTCAAAAATGGGTAGAGACTGTTAATGAATCAATTTTCAACTTTTCTGGCAAGGTAAAAATGTATTTCAAAACTTGGGAATATAGTCTACAGCTTTCTAGTTTAGAAATGTGCAAACGTTTTATGATGCTCAGTTTAGTGCAAGTTCCTAAAATATGTAAAAAAAAAAAAATAAACAAATACATATATATACAGTATATATATATATATATATATATTTGTATTTTTTTATTTATTAATTTTTTTTGTCTCCATATCCCTGAAATTAACTGATGGAACAGCAGTTTCTTTCAGTTTTTCCACTCCATTTGGCCTAAAACCCAGTGTTTATAGTCATCCAGTTTGAAATGTTGACTGCAAACACAGACGTTTTCCAGATTTTCCCACTGCCTATAACACACTGGATTCTTCACTGGAAACCGAAAGTCACTCCCGCTAAACATCTACTCTTGGAATTCTTGCACCCGGGAACAATACAAGCCGACACCATTGTGACTAAAAGTTTGCTAAGAAGTATTTCCTACTCAAGCAAGCCGGTATTTTACTCTGATCAAGCCTATCCAATAATAGCAGACTGGGAGTGGTCTCAGATGGCAACATGCCTAGTGCATTATGGGTGTTGATTTTTTTTTTTTTTTTTTTTTAAACAGGAAGACAACACATTTTTTTCTTTTTCAGTCAGTATAGTGCCAATTTAAACAAAATTCGCCTTTCTACCGCATACGCAGCCAGGTTTTATTGAAAGCCCATTTTGCCAGCGATGAAATACCCCTTTAAAGTATTTAAAGCACTACTGAACGTCCTCTGTTACTACCCTGAAAATACAAATAAAAATAATAATAATTCAGTGAACACACAATAAATATTTTAAAGTGCGGAATTTGCCAGTAGAAGTGTCTCTTTTGGAATACTTGATTCTGATTAGTCAATCGTGGCACTCAGTGATCAAATATTTCTTAATCATAAATTTCTATATTTGACAGTGTTGATTAACAATTATTTATTCATGCGTTTTTGCCAATGGATGCATTCAGTATTTCAATTAATTTACTCGAGGGTTCATGTATTAATGACATTTGCGAGTACTAATGGCAGGAGAATAGATCATTTGTCTTATAGAAATACCTCTTTCTCCCAGGATATATAGAAATTATATTTGGTAAATGCATGTTGAAACTGTTACCATTAGGATGCAAATGATGGCGACTTACGGTTATCACTCAAAGCCTCAAAGTTGTGATGTATACCTCTGGTTTGAGGCGTTGTAATAGTACATAATGCTTTGTTTCAAATCCAGCTGTGATGAGACATGACATTATTACTGACATTGCCTAAAGGAAACTCAAGAGAGACTTCATATTCTGTATATTTAGGCTTGCTAATGTAGTTACCAAGGAATAGAGCGATAAAATGAAAAACAGCATTTTAGCAGGCATATTGGCAATTTGACTTTTTATCTCAGCAGACAAAGATACACTTAGAGATATGTGTATCATTCAGCACATTTGTATGCAAGTTACTATTGTAAATTAAAGTAAACCCCTTAAGAGGTCAGACACATTAAAACTGCAGATGTCTTAACATATTTCCATTAGGCTCAAAAAGCACACAATTACTTAAGCATAACAAATTAATGATTCATATAATGCTTGAAGGTCTTGCTAATGACTATATAATGAACAGTAAAATATGGTAAATTGGATAACCAGCTAGATGAAATTGCTTACGTTAAAATGTCCACAAAATGAACACATGCAAGTGTGTATCAGATACCTAAATGCAGGTCAAAAGCCAGTTTAACGGCTAAGTACCGAAGAGGTGAAGCGGCATCGGGACTTAAATGTAAATTCCCCTACAGAGGATATTACTTAAATAATTCATGGCCACAGAATAGCTAAACGATGTATCGTCACGGTCATTATTCAAACTCGTGTAAGCAATCGTCTGAATATCAATCAGCCATCTTCCACTTTCAATGTGTTTGTCTCTTCTGTCAAAGCAGTCTTACTGAGGCAATTCTTTAAAAACAAAATCAAAATATCTTTGGAGAATTTTCAAAAATTGCCTGGGGAATGAAATACCCATCACACTTTTTCTTCACTAACTTAGCAAAATATTGCAGACTTTATGCAAATTATGCATTGTTGAAATGCTGATATTATACGTGTCATTATGCATTTGCTGTCTTACATAATTTATCTACCTTATTATCAGGATCTTAAGTCAGAAAATTCAGGCTTAACTGGGAATAGTTCACAAAAAAACTAAAAATCCAATCTGGTTGCAAGAGGGTTTATCAAGATATGATTAAAAACTAATGTTTAATACCCTAATTGGTTATTTGGTCACATTATATTTAAGTATGAAGTGAAACCAATTAACAAGTACAAGCAGCGTCCCAGATTTTTAATGAAACACTCATCTTCCATTTGCAGGTTTCAAATACGTTGAGTGGAAAAGTGCTATATAAAGGTCATGGGTCTGTCATTTCATTCATTTAGCATTGAAACAGCAGGGAACTTGCTCGCTCAATCATTCACATACAACAAGAACCCTCAACACAAATGGAAGTGGCTAATGCAGCACTCGTCTGTCACATGAAGAAATCCCCACATGAAGCCACAAAAGCTCTTCATTCAAAAGGTAAGGCACAGCTTGCTTTTTTAAAAGCTTGTTTAATGGCAGGTTTCCATATGTGACAACCTCAGAATAGGGTGACCTCACGCGCCACTATTGGGGCATGTTGTCACAAAAAGCCTTTTTTCTTTATTGAGCAATAGAAAAGTTTTTTTTTGCAGACAAAATGTGAAGGTTTTCATCTACACCATATAAAAATGAAATGTTATGACATTCAGTGTTCTGATAAATAAAATGTGGTCTTCGGTAGCTTTTAACGCCATTTGCATTATCATTGTGAATCACATTTTGATCTCAGTCATGTTTCTAATGAATTTCTGTATTATATCTGCTCTTTAATGGTTGTCTTTTATCTTCCCGTGATTCAGCAGAGAATGCTTCTTCTGACTCATGAAGTTAGCTAACACTTATGCTTTACTTTTCCTTTTCTGGGAATGCTACAGATTTCAACCTGATACGTGAGTGTTCAACAATCATCTTCAAAATGTCAAGGGCCTTTCTTTCCTCTTCTGCAAATACTCTGCGTCATGCATTACCTTCAGTCACATTGTCAAAGTGTGACTTAAATGTTGTTCTAAAGCACTTCTCAATAATATGCGCATTTCCAACCTTTTGTTCTATTGTCGACTTGTCATTTTTAAGTACAATACCTCAAATGGATACCACTGTGACCACAAAAACCTCAATCTTCAAATTAGGTCATGTCAATTGATGTCATGGAAATTGTGCAGGCTCAGATTTAACCACACCTACAAACTTTCTTTTATATGGATACATTCTGCAACATTAAATTACTGTCAAGAATTAAACTGCGTCTATCATACAAGCATTTAGTGTCAAAATGAATCAGTTAATCCTGATCTGCATTATCAGCTGCAAGTGTCTGAACATGTTTGGCATTATCAAACATGAGTGTGAGGTCATCATCAACCTGCTCAACTCCCTCATACTGCCCTGCATTTTATCACAAGAAATAACATATTGAGTATGCAAAAGTCTGCCGTTTTCAATCAATTACATATTAAAACAACCGATCATTTATCAAATTTTATTAAAATGACCACAAGCATACACACAAAAAACAAGGGATCAGTTACACTGACAAATTCTTACCTCAGTTTATTGCAATCATTTGTCTTTGTAAATATGGAGATATGTATGACCAACCCGATCACACTAAATGCGTCTCTATAGCACGCAGTGTGTTTATCGTGTAATTTATACGCGAAAATGAGTTTTTTTACGTGCATAGGATACGCATGAGTTGGTTAGGGTATGTGGGGTGCGTGTGTATTATACGTTTGGGTAGAATTAGTGGTGTGGGGTGCGTGTGTATTACACGCAAATGAACTGCGTATCAAATGCACGCGAAAACTGCGTATCATATGCACGTAAAAACTCATTTTCGCGTATAAATTGCACGATAATACACAATGCGTGCTATAGAGACGCATTTACGTGAGAACAGGCACTGGATGGTTTTAAATGTGGATTAATGTAAAACAACTGATAAAAGTGAAATGCAATTTTTATGTTAACTTATGGAATAACCCATTTCAAAGATCTAAGTCTCAAAATTGAATTACAATGGCCAGAGAGTTGTCAATATTGCAGGTTAATTTAGCATGATTTATCAAAAATATAAAAAATAACATATATTTTTAATAAATTATATATTTTAAATTAACTAGACAAAAAAAAAACAATTATGCAGAATGAGACAAAGTTTGTAATAAGGGATTTCTCAGTACACAAATGCAATTAAATGTTTATTTGTTCACAAATCAATTTTAATTAATTGACAGCCCTACAAGCCAAAGCATTTTAACTATACCTCGTAATCGGAGTAATGAAGAACACGCTTCATCAAACACTGATGTGAATGTCATCATTACCCATCTGCTATTCACTTAAACCACATCAAGCTGCATTCTAGATTTCAAATCCTGTTTTACGTGGAGTTGGGCTCAGAAACGTGTTCATGACCTATGATGTGGAGATCAAACGAGAAGTTTGTGTGGTATAAACCACAGTAAACTGAGCAAAGAGAGACTTCGCTTGATCTTAGAGGTCAGCACTTACACCGTATAACCAACTGCACTTCAGTACATGCTGCTTCATTGGTGCATAAAGGTAATCGAGTCAAATTGTTCTGAAGGAATGAAGACATTCATATGGAAGATTCAATGAGCCAGGAAAACATGGAGCTCAGACAGCTGGACCCTTACATGGTGGCCAAGGCCTTGGTACAGTTCATCACTACTGTAATTGTCTTTTGAGCTGGAGCAAAAGTTAAGCAGAAACAATTATCTTGTCTAGAAATAATGTTTGGTTAAGGTTAACAAAGCTTGCGTCGATATTTCAGAGTGAATACTGGGCATCCTAAAAGAGCAAATGAAAATTAAACACAACAACTGATTGTTATCCAAGTAATCACTTCAAAGTGATTTATTTAGCTATGAGCCAGTTCAGCAGATTTAGGTAAAGATAAGTAGTTCCTAAAACTGACAAAGCTTGCCTTGATTGAGACTTCATCTGGGTTTGGTTATTCTTCCCATCCCTGTAGTGTGTAAAACCCAGAACTGAATCTGATTTATTGTTCCTTGTTTATTAAACATGAGCTGTGACATCAAATGCAGTAGACGGTAAAAAAAAAGTCCGGTGAAACATACTATAAAATATATGCAATTTATAAACTGCTTGTCAATAAATTATTTTGTCAGGGAACGAGCTTGGTAAAGAGCAATTCAGTTAATGAGTTCGAGTAGCCTATTTATTATAGCCATTTTGCAAGCCACTTAAAGTAGGTTTTCTTCAAGCAGAGCAATTAGTTTAAGTTGTTTGGAATGAAAAGCATCTGCTAAATGGCATGTAACTAAGTTGAAGAAAAGGTCACAGCTTCTGATTTGTAAGTGGAGCCCCACATGGTCGAAACACGTAATTCACTTCCTCCTCAGCCAGTTTGTGTGTTTAATTATAGCTTGTTCTAGTTTGTTCACATGGGAAGTCATTTGTCTTGTGCATTTGTCTTTACAAGTACGGTAATGGCTTTATGCTTGTGTTATGGTGACTTGAATCACAATATAAAAGAATTGGCTTCCCTTCATTATGGCTAAAAACCAACCACTTAAAAGCAAGAGACCATCAGACTAATGTGTAAAGTAAGTGAACAGTTAATATGAAACCTATAAAACACAATAATAAACAGGCACAGAGGAGAAAATGAACAGACAATTGTAATGTTGGTTCATGCACTGAAAATATTGCTGCAAATAAGTGTAGAATTTTGCTTGTGGATATCATTTACTTACTACCCTATGATTCAAAACAAAGATAAAGATCAGGGCCCGTATTCATAAAGAATCTTAATGCAAAGAGTAGCTCCTAGTGACAAAATTCTAAGAAAATTCTTAGAAATGTGGGTGTTTACTCTTAAAATTAAAGAAAAAATCCTAGTAAAGAAAAAAGTATATTCAGAAAGCATCTTAACCCTTAAAAGAGGTTTTAAGGTCAAAATTGTTAGGAGTATGGACAAGGACTTTTAAGAGGCTTAAGAGTTTCTTTAGCAGAGGAGAAAATGACAGAACGATGAAGAGGGAGAAGAAATGTGATGCAGACAATAGATGACTGAGTTAATAAGACGCTATAGATGAGATCGTGCAGGGATCATGTTTGTGACTGATCTTATTAGAGACACGCTAATATCTCCGACACAGCGCAGGAATGCCATAATGCCAGAAATGAAAGTAATCACTACATTAAGATATTTGGCAAATGGGAAAATGCAATAAAGCAGCAGTGATTTGGGTCTGTCACACAACCTTCTGTAAGCAGTGATCACACAAACATTACAGCACTTTCAGAACCTCTTATTGTGTTGCAGTTCATTTAGTTTCCACTGGACATTCCCACCTTGCAGGCTCAAAAAAACGTCTCAGGTTACTACTGTAACCATAGTTCCCTGAGAAAGGGAACGAGACGATGCGTCATCGACGCTTTGGGAACGCCCCCAGCGTGAATGCGTCTGAGCATCAATGTCAACTAGTCCAATGGAAAGAATGAGCATCACGGGCGGGTGACGTCATGACCAGGAAGGCATAAGAGCACATCCGGTGAAACGCGGCATTAGCTTCAAAAAGTCGAAGCAAGCCGATCACAGGGATGCAGGAAGTATGGCAGGGTGACGCATCGTCTCGTTCCCTTTCTCAGGGAACTATGGTTACAGTAGTAACCTGAGACGTTCCCTTTCGAGGGAACTCGTGATGCGTCATCGACGCTTTGGGAACGAGAATACCCAAAACGCCAGAATTCCAAGTACCTGAGTGTCAGTCTGTTGGAACTAAGCACTAAGCACCTGAGAACCTGGGGCAGCATCCAGGTCCAAACTGTAAAACCTGACGAATGTGAGCGGTGAGGACCAGCCTGCCGCATCACAAACGTCTTGGAGAGAAACCCCAAATAACAAGGCTTTAGAGGCCGCCATACCCCTCGTAGAGTGAGCTCTGACCACCAAGGGACACGGATGGTCAGAGTACTCGTATGCAAGTGAAATAGCCTCGACTATCCACTTACTAACCGTCTGTTTAGAAGCAGGAAGACCCTTCTTAGGTGATCCAAAGCAAATAAATAACTGGTCGGACTTCCTCATTGAAGATGTCCGATGAACATAAGTATCCAGTGCTCGCACTGGACACAAGAGGTTCAGCCTTTCCTGGTCCGCAGATGTAAAAGGAGGAGGACAGAAAGCCTGCAGCACAATAGGCCTCGGAATCAAGGTCGGCACCTTAGGGACGTATCCCTGTTTCGGATATAAGAATGCCTTGACCATCCCCGGTGCAAACTCAAGGCAGGTGGGGGAAACCAAAAGGGCCTGAAGGTCTCCAACTCTCTTAAGGGAAGAAATAGCTAGCAGAAAGATAGTCTTGAGGGTAAGAAATTTCTCTGAAACCGAATCTAAGGGCTCGAACGGAGCCCTAGACAGGCCTTCTAGTACTATAGCAAGATCCCAAGCTGGCACCTTAGTGCGAGTTGCAGGCCTCAGCCTCAATGTGCCACGAAGGAAACGTGTAATCAGGGGGTCTCGACCCAACGATGTACCCCCCACCAGGGCGTGGTAAGCCGCAATGGCCGCCACGTAGACCTTGAGCGTGGAAGGACATAGACCTGACGTAAAGCGCTCCTGCAGGAACTCGAGTACTGTGTTCACAGAACAGTTAACTGGATCCCACTGATGTCGGTGACACCATACAGAAAAAACTCTCCATTTAAGCGCATAAAGTTTCCTAGTAGCTGGAGCTCTGGAGCTTAGGATGGTCTCAGCAGCCTCAGCTGAGAGACCACTCTCTATGAGTTGGGCCCCCTCAGAGGCCAAACCCACAGGTTCCAAATCTCTGGTCGAGGGTGAAATATTGTGCCCCCGGCCTGAGACAGAAGGTCTCTCCTGATCGGGATCTCCAAGGGAGGACCGTCTAAGAGATGGATCAGGTCCGCAAACCAGATCCGACTCGGCCAGCGTGGTGCTACAAGCAGTAGGCTTATTCCGTACTGGCGGACTCGTTCCAGAACTCCTGGGAGCAGAGCAACAGGGGGAAATGCGTACAGACGTAGCCTCGGCCACGTCTGCACCATAGCATCCAGCCCCAGGGGGGCTGGGTGAGTAAGGGAGAACCAAAGTGGACAGTGCGTCGTATGCTGAGACGCAAACAGATCCACCTCTGCTTGGCCGTAAAACTCCCAAATTTTCTCCACCGCCTCGGGGTGGAGTCTCCAGTCCCCTGGCCTCAGCTCCTGCCTCGACAGGATGTCTGCCCCCATATTCTGGTCCCCAGGAATATACACTGCCCTCAGGGAGAGTACCTTCCCCAGAGACCACAGGAGGATCTGGTGCGCCAGTTTGCAAAGCGGACGCGACCGCAGACCCCCCTGACGGTTCAGATAAGAGACCACTGATGTGTTGTCTGTTCGTACAAGCACATGATGGCCCCTCAGGTCTGGGAGAAACTGTCTCAACGCATTGAAGACAGCCATCATCTCCAGGCAATTGATGTGCCACGAAAGATGATGACTTTTCCACAGACCCTGAACCGAGCGGCCTTCCATTACCGCTCCCCAGCCGGTGAGGGAAGCATCTGTCGAGATCGTAACACGATGGCAAAGAGCTCCCAATACCGGACCCTGGGTTAAGAACCAATGTTTCCTCCATATAATTAAGGCACGAAGGCACCGCCGCGTGACCTTGATCATACGAAGTGGGTTTCCCCTCGGGGAGAACCCTCTGGTCCTTAGCCACCACTGTAAAGGTCTCATGTACAGCAGGCCAAAAGGTATCACGTTGGACGCTGCCGCCAAGAGACCCAACAGTCTCTCGAACTGTTTCACAGTGCGTGACTGGCCTAGCTTTAGCTCTTTGGTGGCTGACAGGATAGCAGCTACACGAACGGGCGATAGAGTGGCCCGCATCGTCACTGAATCCCATACCACACCAAGGAAAGTGGTTCTCTGTACTGGAGAAAGAACACTCTTCTTGGCATTGAGCCTCAACCCCAACATCTGCATATGAGCGAGAACGACACCTCGGTGCCGAACCGCCGACTGCTCTGATTCCGCCAGAATCAGCCAGTCGTCGATGTAGTTCAGAATACGTATGCCCTGAAGCCTGAGAGGGGCTAGAGCTGCATCCACGCATTTCGTGAACATGCGGGGTGATAAAGCTAGACCGAAAGGAAGAACCCGATATTGGTATTCTTTGCCCCCGAAAGAAAACCTTAGGAACTTCCTGTGCTGAGGGAGGATGGAAATATGGAAGTAAGCGTCCTTCAGATCTATCGTGACAAACCAGTCCTCGGATCTGATTTGAGTCACGATCTGTTTGAGTGTCAGCATCTTGAACTTGAGTTTCTGTACTGAACGATTCAACAGACGAAGATCTAAAATGGGACACAACCCCCCATCCTTTTTTGGAACAATGAAATAACGGCTGTAAAAACCCGACTCTCTGTCGGGTGAGTACACCTGTTCTATAGCTTCCTTTGCTAACAGGGCCTTTACCTCTTGCTCCATTACCAGAGCCTGCTCGGGATGCACCACTGTGGGCAGCACCCCGTTGTAACGAGGAGGACGAGAACCAAACTGGATTCTGTATCCTTTCTCTACAATCTGCAGGACCCAATGAGAAATATTCGGCAGAAGCTTCCACGCTGCCAGAAAATTTACTAAGGGAACCAGCCTCTCGAGGCTGGTCTCTGGTGTTATCGAGACAGCCAATTCCGGAGCCTGAAACATAATGGCAGGAACTACCTGAACTGGCCGCTCTAAAGCTCCCCTCAGAGGGCGCGAAACCGATGCTGTGCCGCAGCATAGCATCAGCGACTCGCTGGAGACCGCTGCGCCCTGAAGCACCGAGGGTGGCAGGGTTGGCAGAACGGGCTCGTGAGGACCCCGAAATGGAACGGGCACCGTATAATGAGGTGTACACCGCTCTATTTCGGTCGGGGCTGTCCTCACAGGCCTGATGCATGAACATCAGGACCTTTTTTTTTTCTGAGCCGAAGTCTTCTTCGCCTGAAGAGCGGTCCTCAGATCCGGCTTCGACTTAGAAGACTTCGGCTGAGAGGGTTGCGTCTCGTGCACCTCCACGTGGAAACTGGAGACAGACGCAACCCTCTCAGCCGAAGTCTTCTAAGTCGAAGCCGGATCTGAGGACCGCTCTTCAGGCGAAGAAGACTTCGGCTCAGAAAAAAAAAAGGTCCTGATGAACACTCTCTTTCTGATGCACACGATATGATGAGCTTGATGGCTGGGGCTGCTCACGCCCAGCAGCCCCAGGGGGCTGGACACGGCGAGGGATAAACTTTTTGAAAGCGTCCGCTTGCTTCTTTGATTCCTGAAATCTCTCGACGACCGTGTGGACTGCGTCACCAAAGAGACCAGAAGGTTCAAGCGGAGCATCTAACAAAAAAGCACGATCTTTTTCTTTAATCTCCGAAAGATTCAACCATAAATGTCTCTCAGTAGCTACCAAAGCTGCCATAGACCGCCCAATTGCTCTGGCGGTCTCTTTAGTAGCCCTGAGAGAAAGATCGGTAGCCCGACGAAGTTCTCGAATATCGTCATGACTAACTCCCTCACTATTATCCAGATCCCCCAGCAGGTCAGCTTGATAAGCCTGAAGCACTGCCATAGTATGCAGACATGCTCCAGCTTGACCTGCTGCCGTATAAGCTTTGCCCACTAACACCGACGTGGCTTTGAGCGGTCTAGTGGGCAAAGCCGAGGCTTTCAGAGACGATGCGGGACCAGGGGAAAGATAGCTGGCTAAATTCTGTTCCGCCTGGGGCATCGCCTCATAACCATACTCTTTCAGCCCTCTAATTCTTGAATAAATATTAACTTGAGGGCTGAAAAGTCGTGATGAGTATGGCTTATTCCATGATTTAGAAATCTCATTGTGAAGATCAGGAAAAAATGGAAGCCCTCGTGGTGGAGATGAAGCAGTAGAAGATAAAAAGCGCTCATCTAATTTACTCTTAGGACGAGTGCCCCTATTATCAGATGGCCATTCAATCTTTAATTTATCTACAGCCCGCGACATAACATCCACCAGCTCATCATATGCTGGGGAAATAAATTGTGAATCTCTTTCCCCCATGTGTGTGCTTTCACTCTCCAAACTCATAGCATCGACCTCCTCGGAGGAAGAGCAATGAAGTAATGGAGGGCTCTCTCCCCGGGCGGAAGAAACCGCAGAGTGTGCTTCCGACACCGGGGGGGGAGCGCTGGATCTTTCGGGTAAGGAAGGAGAAAGAGCCCTCGGACCCGTCTCCAACCCCTCCGAAAGATCCTTTTGCGATCCCCAGGAATGCATTCTCCGCGCTGCCTCGGCAGACGCGGGTCCTGATCCCTGCGGATCGCGAGCCTGCCCACTCTCTTTATCAAAGAGTGACAGGCGAGAGCGGAGCATGCGAAGCGGTAACATCTCACAATGCTGGCACTCAGCCCCCTCGAAGGCTGAGACCGCATGCTCCACTCCCAAACAAATGACACAAAGCTCGTGTGTGTCCCCACCCGTTAAATAACGCGGGCAGGGAGAAGAACACTGTTTGTACACTTGTTTAGTTTCCATCCTTTTCCGCAACAGACAACAGTAAATAGACAGAGACAAAATGACACAGATCGCTTGCTGAGACACAGAAGCTAATGCCGCGTTTCACCGGATGTGCTCTTATGCCTTCCTGGTCATGACGTCACCCGCCCGTGACGCTCATTCTTTCCATTGGACTAGTTGACATTGATGCTCAGACGCATTCACGCTGGGGGCGTTCCCAAAGCGTCGATGACGCATCGCGAGTTCCCTCGAAAGGGAACTGCAGTTATGAATAGCAGGCTTCCCTGATGCGCACAAGCAGGGGAATGAACCGTTAATCATTTGCGCTATAAGCTCCCACGTCCGCTTCTTGCTCCATGCTGTGACACCCGGCCCGAATTTTCCTTTAATGATGGCCTAGTGTTCATCCACTAACTGGGCAAACAGTAAACCCGGTTCTTCTGACCAGTCGGGCTTTCTCGTCTTTCTTGTTTTTTAATCCATGTTTGCTATATTAAAACAAACATTCAAACCACCACTTAAATAGACAGCAATCAGTGTAATTGGAAAGAGTGGAACAATTTTTATCATTCTAAGCCATTCAAATACCTTAGGAAATTAACAGCAAGGTAAAAAAAAAGGATTTATATACATAAAAATAATGTGCGTGTGTGTGAGTAAACTCTATACTTAAAATGGCTCCTTTTTTTATATTAATGTTATTAAATTATGCAGTCCTATTTCAGTTTGGTAATGGTAAAAACAATTATATATATATATATACATATATATACGGTATTTTGAAGTGTAGTCAAAAGTGAACTCAGAAGTAAAAAAACTATTCTCTGACAAACACATTATGAAAAAAACTGGAGGGAATATTTCAACTAAATAACCTCCATCTGTGTGCGTTACAGTATGAAGACCTTATTTGGTTTGAAACATTTTGCTGTTCTCAGAGGATGTTCACACTTAGTTGTAGTTTTCTTTTGGTTCTTTTGTTCCAGACCAACACATTTTTTTTATACATATAGTCCTTGTATGCTGTCATTTGAAGACTAAAAAAAAGAATAAAGTAAATATACAAAGTGGATATACAGGCTTTTATGACATATATTTTGCATCATATAACAATGCTGTGTGTTGGGCTAAACATGCTCATTGTATGTGTGTATGATGGTATTTTTACCAGCTGAGAACTCACAAAGAGCTTATAAAATGTGCAAAGGAGTCAAAACAGCAACAGGAATCCCTCCGTTGCACATGCACAAACCACGCTAAATACGCTCATTGAATGTCCTTGGCCTACGTATGATAGTATTTTGACCAGCTGAGAACTTGTGAAGAGCTTATAAAATGTGTGAAAGAGTCAAAACAGCGGCAGGAATCCCTCCGTCACACACGCAAACGAATATCTGCTGCGAGGAGACGCGGTTCTGATGCCTGTACCGAACTGTATTGGGCAACAACGCGACTATGACAAGAGAAAACAACTTGAGCATTCTGTCCTTTTTAGGGTCCAATCTTGTGACATCACATCCTGTTTTTGGTTTGTTTGTTTGGTGTGCACCAGGGTTCGAATGGCAGCGTTCACACTTGTTCAAATGAACCGAACTAACAGAGCAATCGCACCAGAGATCGTTTCAATCGAACCAAACATGCCAAGTGTGAACACACGAGATATTTTGATTTGTTTTCATAAGCTGTATTGTATCATAAAATAGATGAGAAACTTTTAGCAATCGTGTCACTATCATTGTTGAATAATCTTTAAAATCCTTAATTCTTAATTCCTTATTTCAAAGTTAGAATGGCCTGAAACTTTATAATCGGTTCCATAACCCAGACGGTTTTTGATTTACTGCAAATAAGGGATTGCCTTATTATATTTAAATACACATTTATATAAGCATGGTCAAAACATTTTTAGATGTTTATTATACTCTCTCACATTCTCACACAAACCACCAACCTTTCCAATCATCATTCCCAACATCCTATTCCCCCCATATCAAATTGAAATGGCATGACTCTATTTAGACACACTTTGTGTGCGCAAAGATTTGTTTTAAATAAACTGCAGGGCTTTCCCTTCCAGCTAAGCTCTCCCCAGATTTTGATCCTTCTTGCACCACTGCTGAGGTGAAGACCCATTGATCTGACTACAGCTTTCACGCTTCATTTTATAATTCATTTTCATGAGATTTCAACGTCTTTGTCTGCTTTTCAAAGCTTAGCATACAAAATTGAAAACTGTGGAAGACTCTAGCCACAAATTACACAACACTCACATGAGGTCCCATTTAATTTCTATCAAGATGGGATTTTAGAAGCATTTTAGAAGCATATCTGGTTTGTCAGAAGAAATAAGAACAACTGAGAGCTGAAGTCACGACAAGCGTACTTTGTACACATGACATGTATTGTCCTTCATATATATTTTTTTAAACAGACCATCAGCAGTGCATTTGATGAAGTTTAAACCTCCTGGAAAATTGGTTATGGGAAACTAGTAGGCAGTTGTTTTCTCATGGGAAGACGATGATGGGCCGCTGTTTTCATCTGGATGAGAGAATGAGTAAAATATTTGGCAGAGTTTGCTTCCTTGTTGTCAGGCATATGAAGTCTGAATTCTAAATGCTTTAGGTTTCACAAAAGGTAAGATCTGAACCAGTTTTGGATCAAAAACAACAATGAAACAAAAAGGTATGATGGCATTATCTCTTTTTTTTCTTTTTTAATAAGACCCAACAGGGCTAAAGACACCCCGAGTTAAAGATGCTTTTGATTTTATTTTCACCTAAATGAAGATCTTTTTCTGTGTGTATATGATATCATGATAGTTTTATCAAATGAAATGGTGAAATGCTAGTGAAGTGACTCAGAGCAGATGAAGTTCATGTGCTCATGTCCTCATAAAGTGAGATGGCAGTGATGCTGGTGTTTTCAGTATGTGTGTGTATAGACGAAACTGCGTATACTAGCGGTTCAATAGAAGTCTTTTTGAGCTTTAATATTCAAAGACACTAGTACATAGCGCGATTTGATTCACTGTACAGACCAACTTTTGATTTATTCATCCAAAATTGCCTAATTCCGTGACATTCCGCTAAGTTTCATTTGAGACTGGATTCTGTGATTTCTGCATTGTGGAAATCATAGGGTTCTACGTGGTATTTGCCATGTTAAATATAGTTAGTTGTGTGGTTTTTTATTGTTGTGTTAAATAATAATAACAATGTTAGAACCATTAGTATGCCGTTAATAGGGGTCACCTCTCAATACACTCTACAGAGCACTCTTTGTGGCCATTGAATAGATCCAGCAATTGTTTCAGCTACACACCGCTATGGCGGTATTTAAAAAATTAAATTTATCGGATGCTAAATTGAAATCAGTATACCGGATGAACTAGTATACTGCCCAGCACTATTTGTTGCTAACAGTGAACTGATGTTAAATGTAATCGCCGTGTTGGCTCCCCCAGGCCATTCTTCGATGGAAGGGTCTATGGGCAGGTTAATGTATGGGCTTTTTCAGATCGTTCGATCTAATGGACGAAATCAGCTTTGAAATCAGAAATGGCCAGAAAATATTGTGCTTGGTGACAAATTTTCAAAACAAATTTGTGTCTTTAGCCGACAAAGATTTAATCTCGTCTGGCTAGCACCCTTCCCATTATGTTACGCATTAGGTCAGTAGGAGGTGGATTTTTGTGGCTGTTCGAACACATCCGACCACATGAGCGTCTACACTACGAAACCAATCCCGTCAAATGCGTTTTCCGGCTACATCTGGAAGTAGTCAAAGTGGACAAGCTC
The DNA here is from genome assembly GCF_029890125.1 of Rhinichthys klamathensis goyatoka. NCBI lineage: Eukaryota > Metazoa > Chordata > Actinopteri > Cypriniformes > Leuciscidae > Rhinichthys > Rhinichthys klamathensis. The sequence goes on from NW_026606661.1 coordinate 45,452, forward strand.
AAAATATTTTAGAGCCCATTTATACCTGTTTTTAGCGTCATCCACTTGTGATCCACGACCAAAATGCCTCTTAATACCAGGTGTAAAAAGGGACAAAGACTGCAGCCTCCGTCGCTAGTGCGAGGCCAGAGGAGTGAGGTTTACTGCACAGCTGATACTAGCTGGCCTCCATTAAACTCACCCCCTAAACCTTACTCCCATCTGGGTGACAGACAGCACCAATGTAACCCCTCTGGTTCTAGCTTGCCTACACAAGCAGTCTTCTGTGTAATTGGGATAAATGAGATGCAGTGGCTAAGGGCTCATCATCAGTCTTCCTCAACATGTTCCACACCCTGATACGACGTCAATATAAAGCCGAATCGAGTCACAGGGACGGGATTGGATTTATTCTCCAGACCAAAACCATAGTCGTTAGGTCTCTTATTGGGACGGATGGTAGATGCGACAGAACTAAAGCCCCACACACTCTACAGTAGCGGCACATTCCTTTGCAATAAATGCATATATTATAATTATCTCATTATCAGATTCATAACAGATGATCAAATGCGTGCTTAACATTCTTTGTTGCTACCTTAGAAAACAGATTATGAATTATACAATTACTCAAATCTATTCAATACAGTAGACAGTGATAAATGAGAGGGAGTATGAAAGTGACTTTTAATATCTGATTCACTAAAAATAGTCACTCCCCTAACATTCTTGTCTCACATTATTTTCTTTCTTCTGTGAAACACAAAAGGTGAAACACTATCTATCTTATGCAGATAAGCTTCTATACTTCATTCACTATATTCAACATATTCTGGCTTTTTGTGAGGAACAGATCGAAATCCCCTCGGCTTAAATCTCATTTCTGGTCATGTTTTTCAAATCCTTTAGGCAATTATTTGCATAGTGGTGTCAAAGGAAGCGTGAATTAAATTGGAGTGGTCCAACAGAGAGGAAGATTTTAGGCTTTAGGCTCAGTTTAAGGCTTAAAGGTGATGTACTTTTTCAATGTTAAAATATGCCAGCTTTATTTGCAGAGCATAGCATTTATCACTTGATTGCTTTGAAAAGTCTATGGCTTAGTAATTAATCTCCAAAGAAATTCCTTGATAGGCTTTGCATCCCACGAAAAATTAAAATGCTGTCATCATTTACTCACGCTCTGTTACGGGTGTGGTGCAGGCAGAGGAAGAGGCAGCAGTCAACAGGTCCAATTCAAATATAATTTACTCAAACAAAACAAGGATCACGGGAAACAGCAACACACCATACACAAACGTTACATAAACGAGAACCGACAAGGAGTGAGGGAGAACACAGGGTATAAATACACTTAGAACGGATAATGAGAACAAGACACAGCTGGGGCAAATGAACTGATAATGACAGGTAGACAGGTGAAGGAACTGAGAACTAACGAGGAGCGGGAAAACTAACACAGGACTCAACCAAATCACAATGACGGGGGGAAACACAGGACACACATGTAACATAACGCCCCCTCCAAAAAGGCGCGTCCTCGCGCCGTATAACTTCAATAGGGGTGGGGGGGCGGGCGCCCTGGAGGCTGACGAGGGCGTGGCCTACCCTGAGCAGGAAGCCTCCAGGGCGGAGCAGGACATGCAGGAGGCCAGGGCGGAGCAGGACGTGCAGGAGGCCAGGGCGGAGCAGGACGTGCAGGAGGCCAGGGCGGAGCAGGACGTGCAGGAGGCCAGGGTGGAGACTTTCCCTCGGGTGGCCAGGGTGGAGAGGCCACTTCAGGAGGCCAGGGTGGAGAGGCCACTTCAGGTGGCCAGGGTGGAGAGGCCACTTCAGGTGGCCAGGGTGGAGAGGCCACTTCAGGTGGCCAGGGTGGAGAGGCCACTTCAGGTGGCCAGGGTGGAGAGGCCACTTCAGGTGGCCAGGGTGGAGACTGTCCCTCGGGTGGCTTATATCCCCCCCCCAAAATTTTCTTGGGGGGAGTGACGGGTTCAGAGACAGGCTTGGGGGAACTGGACGGGACCAGCGGAGAAGGCACGGGAGGACTGGACGGGACCAGCGGAGAAGGCTCGGGAGGACTGGACGGGACCAGCAGAGAAGGCTCGGGAGGACTGGACGGGACCAGCGGAGAAGGCTCGGGAGGACTGGACGGGACCAGCGGAGAAGGCTCTGGCTCGGCAGACGCGCAGGGAAGCTCCGGCTCGGCAGGCATGCGGGGAAGCTCCGGCTCGGCAGGCGTGCAGGGAAGCTCCGGCTCGGCAGGCGTGCAGGGAAGCTCTGGCTCGGCAGGCGTGCAGGGAAGCTCAGGCTCGGCAGGGCTGCAGGGAGGCTCAGGCTCGGCAGGGCTGCAGGGAAGCTCAGGCTCGGCAGGGCTGCATGGAAGCTCAGGCTCGGCAGGGCTGCAGGGAAGCTCAGGCTCGGCAGGGCTGCAGGGAAGCTCAGGCTCGGCAGGGCTGCAGGGAAGCTCAGGCTCGGCAGGGCTGCAGGGAAGCTCAGGCTCGGCAGGGCTGGACGTGACCAGCTGTGCGGGCTTGGCTGGGCTGGACGGAACCAGCGATGAGGGCTTGGCTGGGCTGGACGGAACCAGCGGTGCGGGCTTGGCTGGGCTGGACGGAACCAGTGGTGCGGGCTTGGCTGGGCTGGATGGAACCGGCTGTGAAGGCTCGGCTGGGCTGGACGGAACCAGCGGAGAAGGCTCGGGAGGACTGGATGCATGGGCCAGAACTGATGTGTGTGTAGCCCACACACACAAAATCGCCGTAGACATCACCATCAATGCAGTCTCCTCTTGAGTGGACTTACGTGTGGTGTGCACAGTCTCTAACGGGCAGGCGACGGGCTCAGGCTCTGGCGGGCAGGCGACGGGCTCAGGCTCTGGCGGGCAGGCGACGGGCTCAGGCTCTGGCGGGCAGGCGACGGGCTCAGGCTCTGGCGGGCAGGCGACGGGCTCAGGCTCTGGCGGGCAGGCGACGTGAAGCTGCGGTGCAGGCTGCTCTGAACGGACGGTCTCTGGCTGGACGGTCTCTGGCTGGACTGATGTTACCGTGAGGGATGAACCACAGACCCAAAGCGCCCTGTCCAGAAACTCCGAGAATGGTAGATGTAGGTCATCGAGCAACAGTATCTGGGCTAAGGGATCATCCAAACCTCTCCAGAACCGCTGTTTAAGGAAATCTTCCTCCCAGTATACGTCCTGGTGCAGGTGAAGATATACCTCTGTGAATTCCTCCAGTGAGGCCCCATTTTGGTCAAAGAGGAAAGCCTCCATCTGGTCGTCCATTTTTGTGGTCGGTTCTTCTGTTACGGGTGTGGTGCAGGCAGAGGAAGAGGCAGCAGTCAACAGGTCCAATTCAAATATAATTTACTCAAACAAAACAAGGATCACGGGAAACAGCAACACACCATACACAAACGTTACATAAACGAGAACCGACAAGGAGTGAGGGAGAACACAGGGTATAAATACACTTAGAACGGATAATGAGAACAAGACACAGCTGGGGCAAATGAACTGATAATGACAGGTAGACAGGTGAAGGAACTGAGAACTAACGAGGAGCGGGAAAACTAACACAGGACTCAACCAAATCACAATGACGGGGGGAAACACAGGACACACATGTAACACGCTCATGAAATATTTTGAATAATGTTTTTGTCCATACACTAAAAGTCACTGGGGTCCAAAACAACTTTATACCCCATTGACTTTCATTGTAAGTTCCACAGAAGAAATATACAGAATAAAGAAATGACAGATTCTTGACCATTGACATGTTCTACAAAAGATGACTCTTCTGCCAGTTCAACAATCAATGAACCACAGCATGCAACACAATGTGTAACCAACGAAGTTGTTGTTTGTTTACATGTTTAGGCTATATATTAAGCTATTTTGTTTGTATCACATAAATCAATGCCAACCTGTGTGATCAATCTTCCCCTGCAGAGAATGACTCACTCTTCTCCAGCAATCAGATACGATCTTGAGTCCAGCCATTATACTCAATGATCAGGCATTAAAAAAAAACACCAATGCACATCCTTTTCATAAGGCATATGTGCCATTTGTTACTGTGTGACAACATGAAGCAAAAAATAAAACCTTAAACTAACCATTGCAATACATCATGTCACCTCCTGTCCCAAAAGGCCCATAAGGATTCATTCTCATTTTAATGACTTTGACACCTCATTAGTTAGCTTAAATACATGGGGAAGGTCATTGGATAAACATCTCCATGAGAGCTGAAACAAGAGCCTATCAGTTGCAGAAATACTCAAAGTTAAGCCCAGTTTAGAATGCAAGGCATGATGAGCCTCATGAAGCCAACAGATATTACGATCTATTCCTTATCTCTGCCCATATCCATGAAAAACAATCTCTGCTGGCACTTCACACCATGGGTAATTTACTATGAAAAAGGGCTGAGATGGTGTTAAACAATCTGACCCATTCACCTCTCAATGTGATCCATTCCATCATCAATTTGTAATACCACACGCAAACGACGTAAGACATGCATAATGATAATGATGCTTTCAATAGGAGAATGGAATGTTTTCTATATTTTACTACTTTCTATAATAAATACTATTAAATTTAAAACATCTTGCATTTAATCTAAAATATTTCCCCCCAAAAAATAAACAATATTTTACACCTGAACAGAGGAGAAACCATCTCCGCCTGCTTAAACAGATCTCATTTATAGTTACCAAAGGAATTTTAGTGGCATTGGCACTCAGTCTAACAGTCAGTAATAATGAAGGAGCTACACTTTGTTTTCTTTAAATGGTGCGATTTGTCAATACATTTTTCAATATGATACTTATTTTTTCTTCGATTTGCTGCTGTTAACTGGCTATTCATCTATTGTATCAAATTAATAATTAATCATAGAGTATGTCAGTCCATAAGGGTGTACATGCATTTATCAACACTCATTTATTGGCCATTTTTTATTATTTTTTTCACATTCTGCATAGTGGTGTGGAATATATTGTCCCTGTTGCATAACAATTTTAAAGAATAAGAAAAATCAATCTGTATTAAATCAAGGTAAGCACGGCCAACCCTCTAGCCACTGACTAATCCAATAAAACTTGGGGTTCAATTTGAGCCATTTAACATCAGTCTTATGAAGTAAAGGTCATTCCAGGACAATTTGAAAATGCCTGACTGTTTTAGAAGTGAGTGGACAGAGAAGTGAGGAGAGAAGGGGAGGGAGGGATGTGAGTCATTTAGCAGTGTGCACCTGTCAGCATCACCCTGAGCAACAGCGATCACCAATTACGAGTTCAAGCATGGCTGGCTTGAAAACACCTGCAAGCTATCAAGAAAAACAAATCCATGCTGATCATCTGAAAGTACAGACCCCGTTTAAACTTTGTCTAGATAATTTAGCTTTACACTGGCGGTTTCTCAATTCTAAGAATGCAAAGAAGGCAAAGACTTGTGTTCTTGTGGAGAGCGGTCTTGCCAGGTTACCTTGAAAGAATGAACTCGGAGGAACACAAGGACATAGAACACATCTTGAGTGAGAACTATGAGAACTGACCGTTCAGCATATTAGGCAGTGGGACAGCACCATCCAAAGCACAATAAATAAAACAACATTGTAGATGTCATAACCTATTAAAATACTGTATTTACTTAGTATTTGTGTAAATAAGTATGTATCTTTAATATTACGCTTTGTTAAAATTAAGATTCTTTTAAAGTTCCCCTGCAGTCAATAATTGTACCCCTTAAAACTCATCTTTGATCACCAAAATTACATATTTAAACGTTTTTGCCAGTGAAAACATTTCTTCATCCCTTAAAACAGCTTGAATGTAACACCCTTGATTCATTTAGTATAGGCAGACCCATGAATATGCAAATGAGTCCCGCCTCAATTCCACTAACTCAGAGATCCACTCAGTCAACTTTACTGTAGTAAACACTGCACAATGAAAATACTGATTTAATTTAGCTATGTCTGTTTGAACCAGAAACTGATTCAGAAGAAGAAGTGGAAGAGTGAATTTTGTCAATTCACTCGTATCAGTCGATGTATCAGAATGGTAATGCATTTTATGCAGGCCTATCGATCTTTACAACATAGGACACATAACGGTAATTAATATGATTAGTCTTTTGCTTGACTACATTATCAAACAGCTAATAATGTGTTTCTAATGTTACACAAACCATGTTCCCGTTCGCCATCTCGGAGTCAGACAGCTGCCTTCTGAAAACCAGTAGGCTATCCTTAGAAATGCTTTTTACAACTTAGAAACATCAGTAGAGAAATCATAGTTCAACATAACATTGTAACATTATACAAAAATCAACCGCTATATTGCTAAATGCACCTGATTTTTCATATCAATAGAAAAATATAGCAGGATAACCTGGCAGTGGCTACTCTTGAGATTTCCCTGCTTCAGAGCATAGTTAATGATGCTAATATGCAATAAAAGCTAAACCAAAAGCCCGCCAGCACATTTACATAATTGGTTACTATACAAGGTAGTTTGTGACATAAGAATTTCAAACCACGTTTTTGAGACTTTTTTCATTGCAGTTTTTAGGAGAACATACTCAGCAATGTTGTTGAACCATGAATTTGCATATATTTTGTCTTAAGAGAATATTAAAGAGGATATTGTCTTAGAGGATACCGCATAGACATAAACTACATTAAAAACTTGATTTTCACCACTGGGGGTCTTTAAATATGCCACTGCAGGCTTTCTCCAGATATTTATAACTTTATTTAAATTTTGAAGTCACAATGTTTAGCCTACTTAGACGAGCTGTCAAGTGTTTGCAAGATTTCAGCCTTAAGCAATCTTGCGTCCTTTTGTTCTTGTACTATTCATCATCAACCATCGAAGCTCAATTCCAGTAGGCCTACAGCCCTACAACAACCATAAGAAAAAGATAAAGCTTTCCAATGAACTCTGTTAAAGAGCGACATGGCAACTTATCTGTTCAATAAAATACCTTACTCACCTGCTGTTGAGTAATAAAAACACCATCTCCGTGTCACTTCACAACATTTGAAATCGCTCAGTTCTCGCCATCTTCAAAAATCCAGCCCAAGGTTGTTTCTCATTTTATTACGAGTGCTGTCTCGTTCTCTTTTTGCCCGCAGTCTCTCCTCTGTTTGGCGTTTTTGTAAAAGGGGGATTCCCCGGAGGTTCGAGACTTAGCGTGCTCCATGTCAACCTTGATCGTTGTGACTAGCCTACTAGTACTAACCGTCACTCCCTCCCACACCACACGCGGCAAGTAACTGGAGCAATTTTGATCTATTTATGGATATGACAAGACATGCACGGGAGAATGAAGTTTGTACGAAATTTCCAAAAACCACCCTGGAACCAAAAGTTACACAGTGTACCTTTAAAACGACGCGCGTTACTTCTGTCCATTATTCCGGTGTAGGAGGAGGAGGAGCTACCGGCATGAGGCTGCAAAAAAAGAAGTGCCTGAAAAAATTTAGCATCTTCTCCAGTTTGACAAAAAAAAAAACTTGATTTGAAATGTTTTATTCGAAATAGTTGTGTTGCAGCGGTATTCTGGCATTTATTTGCTTTATTTTGAATAGTGTTTTTTTCTTTTCTTTTTTCTTGCATCTAATAGCAATCCGTGTCTGCCTTTACACTGCTGTGTAAACTCATGTAGTCAAATACACGTTATGGGTTGATTCTTATGCACATCATGGTATTTTTATCAAGAAATTTAAGTTTAGTTTTTAGGCATATTGATGTCTCACAGTTTTTGTTTTGTTCTTTTCATTGCATATACTTTCTTAATGTTGTTTGTTGCATACCAGTAGGATGCAATGGACATTTTTTCACATGTCCTGCTGAGGACAACATACAGGATTCTCGATGTTCAATGTCAGTTTACACAAGCAGGAAGTGATACATGAAGAAGGGTTAGGTAGGATGAGATGCTATATGTTCTGTGCTATGCTATAATATGTACAATTTTTAAGTGTAGAACTGCATGTTCTGCCCTCAAAGCAGTTGTAAAAAGTGCAAATTAGGATTCAAAACCTATAATTCAAAGTCAGATGTTTTTTGGGTATGGTGCATATCAATAATAGGTTGTAATCAACAAGGCTTGACTTTAGAGCTATACTCACAAGAAATTTGCTTGTTTTATTTTCTGATTTAAAGTACAGCATCATTGTGCTATTTGAAACAATTTCAAGGAAACTAACTCAGGGTGCAGGCAAATATAAACTAACATATGCTAACTCCATGAAAGGGAAAGATGACCTTTTAAAGAACAAGTAATTAGCATTGTTGTTCAACTGATTTACTTTTGTTTTAGTTTTCTTTCATTGACTGAGGAGAATGCTACTAGATAAATACAGGAGGAGAGTTGTGGAAAAAGTGGGGGAAAACATAGTATACCATCTTTTTCTCAGATGAGTTACTCAGTAAATGGGAAAATTGTGGAATTCAGATTAAAATAACCATCCCATGACTATAAGCTTAACTTCCAGACGACGTCTCAGATCTAAACTTATAAATGAGACTGTTTTTCCCAAAAATGAGGCCATGCGAACGAGGTCGGTTAGGGGCATTTGATAAGCTGGAATAATTAAAAGAGTCAAGAATTGTTAAGAAAAATGCTATTTTTGAATCTGGATCATAGTCAAACCATTAAAAGTGAAAATTCATCATTTTCTCATGCTCATGTTGTTCTAAATCTGCTCTTTGAAAAAAATAATAAAAACTATATATATATATAGTTTTATATATATAATATATACATATTTACATATTTAAAAAAAAGTTCATAATAAATGCTGTAATGCCTAACATTTATTAGATAAATAAATAAATATGCAAAATACTGTGTTGGCCTGTGTGTGTAGATGCAAGTGCATTTGGGATTGCTGAAACACACAAAGTAAATCTAAAAGCTTCCTTCTTCAAAGCCGTGGGACCAGAAACGGGATGATGACAAAACAAACAAATAAATGTTTCTTTATGCCGACAATATTCCCAGTCTGACGTGGGAAAACAGCATGTTCATCTGCATTTGATAACCAAGAAACGAAACGGCCATCTCTGGGCAATAACATGGACCCTGCTAAAAAAAAAAATAAAAAAAAAAATGCAGCAAACGTTCTATTAAACTCAATCCATGTGTCAGTTCCATACAAGGTCTCTACACAAATGCAACTGGCATTTTAAATTATCTATGATCCATGACTAATCTAGTTATGTGGCCATTTGAACTAAAGTTACTTTACCACAAGGGAGTCTCTCTCCTGAAACAGGATTTTGCCATATCTACATCTTCAGTTAGGCCAGAACAATCCAGAATGGTGTTCCGACACCTATGCTTCAAAAGACGGTTTTGCTATCTTAACACATGATGAATACTTTTTAAATGGTACACTTTATTTTTAGTGCATTGATTCTTTTTGTGTATTGTATCACTGATTTTTAGGTAATTGAACTCAATGTTGGGTGTTATGCACTACTAAGTAATTAATTACTGTAATTTAATAATTTTTCCCTTGAAAAAGTAAAGTAAGAAATAAAAAATTTATATTTTCTGTAATTTAATTACAGTTACTTCTGATGTAATTGCATTATAGACTATTGTATAGGCTATAAAACAATAGTGGATTCAACATCAAAATGCAACATCTCGTATAATGTTAAAATGTTTGTTTTAATGTAACCTTCTCTATTTAAATACTTTGGTCAGTTCAAATTTATGCAATTTTATATTATTTCTTTGAAAGAATTAAAAGAGCAGTTTCGTGTCTAAACTTGTATTGTTTTGGTCGAGGTTAATATGGGATTTAGAAAGTAATTCGTGATAAGCAGAGGTGGACAGTAATACAGTACATTTGTTTAAGTACACTTTTTGAGTATCTGTACTGTACTTGAGTATTATTTTTTCTGGAAACTTTTTACTCCACTACATTTCATTCAAGGTCCTTGAGTAGAAAGTATGTAACGTCAGTCAGGGGATGATTTTGATTGCAGGGGTTGCATTTTGGTTGGAAATTTGATCAGTTTGAAGAACCAGACGTCGGGTTGATGTCAGAACCCGACTGATGTTGGTTTGTGACGTCAACCCAATTTTCATTTTCAACCACAATACAACGTCTCTCCAACATCATTCATTAACGTCAGTCTGACGTCGGGTTGTGACATCAACCTGATTTTCATTTTCAATGTTGGGTTTGGTCTTCTAAATGCGAATTTTGTCATTGTTTTGGATAACACTATCTTATAGATTACAGTAAGGCTAACATATTCATACTAAAACCCAAAAAACTTTAAATAGGGAACTATTTGAGGGAACAGTCATTGTGGACGTTATTGAGTGCACTTATTCAATATCACATTCAATCCCACTACTGGAACTCTGTTAGAAATAAATTTGATATTGATATGAGGGTAGGTAGGCATAGATTCAGAGGCATAAGGTTCTGTACAACAATGCAACAATAAAACAATGCGTTGACATTTACTTTTTACTTTTGATACTTAAGTACTTTTAAAAACGAGCACTTCTGTACTTTTACTTAAGTAAAAATTGGTCTTTACAACTTTTACTTGTAACGGAGTAATATTTGACCAGTATCTGTACGGTCTATCACTCAAGTAAGGAAGTACTTTTTCCACATCTGGTGATAATGCAATTATTACACTGTTGAATATGTAATTGGCTAGTAATTAATAGCTGCCTGAACTTTTTACTCCAGTGAGGAAAGTCTAAAGTCAGTCTTTCAGCAGGTCGCACCAGGCAAGGGCTCAGTTCATTTTCTTGCCCGTTCTTGCCAGCAGTCCTGTAATGACCATGAGGTGATCCTAATGTGTGCCCTGCTGCTTCAAATGAACTAACTTTCAGGTATATTATTATAGTCATTAAACTATTCATGACCTGGTGAATTTTTTTTAGAAAGATAAGGGTTGGAGAGGAAGAACGAATTGAATAAACTGAAGTGTGAATTATAAAAGGATTAAAGGTAAAATAGAAGCTATAACATGAACAAAGTTGTAATCTGAAAGTCATGTAGCATATGTTTTAACATCCTCAGATAATAATTACAGTTAGCTTTAGTTACACTGAACTCTGCCTGCATTGTAGGCTATATTATTTTAAATATTTTTTAATCATTTTACAGGAGCAACACTTGAAATTAAAACAATTTGTTTCGGTTTACTGTTCTTTTGTTGTGAAATACAAAGGGACAATATTTAACAGTCTGTTAGACAGTTGACAGTCTTAGTGTTCATAGTGAACGTGTCTATCAAGCTTCAAGTCTATATTCTTCAAGTCTTCTAAAGCCACATGATAGGCCAAATTATAAGTTATTCACTGAAAATCTTACACTTTGCTGCAGCTTGCAAATTTCATTCTCTTTCATTGTGTTTTTTGCTTTTATGTCTTTTTGAAGCTTGATAGATAATTAATGGAAATTGCTGTATGGAAAATGCTGTATGGAGCTGCACGAAGATTGTCCTGTTGTGTTCCAGTTCCATGTAAAAAAAAAAAACTGTATATGGGTTTGGAACAACATGAGAGTGAGTCAATAATAACATGATTTTCACAAGTGAACTGTTGCTTAAATGATCTCTACAGGTTGGTATGTGATCCTAGCCTGACTTCGTCATACTCATATTCTAGTCACAATGTGAGTCTGATACTGCTCCATAAGGCTTTGATTATGAGGCGTGTCTTAACCGAACCAGAAAAACAAACAAACTCTGCACTCAATTGGATAGACCTATAACCAATCAGAGCAACGCAGTAAGTGTTTTTTTTATGAGCTACGCAAATTGTCAACAGACCTCAACTACACGCACGCTGGAAGAAGTAGTAAAATAATGAGTGTTGCTTCTTTTACTTGGTCCTCCATGAGTGCGACCAAAGGAGAAACCACAACTACCACAGGGTTTTCATTGCGTCCCATCTTCTTAGTGACCATCGGAGCCAGCTGATAAATTAAACTTTTGCCGAATCCCGTAGGAAGGACGGCAAACACTTCTTTCCGATCGACAATGCTTTGATTGCAGTTCTCTGTTCGTCTTTTAAAATGAATGCGCTGTCGATTTATTTTACAACAGACGCGATAGCGGAATCTATACATCTCAGTTCTCCAGCTGCAGTCATCTCTGAGGGAAACCAGTTCAACCCAAGCGCTCTTTGATAACGTGATGATTACCTGCAGATCATCTGTCCATCATCGTATAAAGCCCGCCCTGGCAATTTGATTGGCCCGACTAATTCTGAACCGATCATAATTACTCCTCAATGGAGCGAGTCCGGACCGAACTTCCCGACCAAAAAATGTTGTGGGCGGGGTTCGGGCTGGCATCCAGGCTAATGTGATCGCTGATAATTGAAAAAACCTTACTAAAGGAATTAATTTTATTCTATTTTCTTTTAAATCCAGACAGTCAAAAAGACAATTTTTACTGTGAAAGCACTTATCGTGTTTTGAGCGTATTATTGATTTTATAAAATGAAAAATATCCAACAGGAGAATAAGCTGCTATTGCTTATGGAGAGCGAACAGTTAACATGCAAGCCGTGGTAATTTGAACTGCTGGGTGAGTAATAACTGGTCAAAATGTTCAGAAACTGAACCAGATATATCTGAAATAGAGGAATTATCGCATTATATCAGCAGGACACTCTGAAAAGGAATACAGCATTTGTGCATTCTACGTTTTACACTTCTTTTTTCCACCCATCATCCCTTGCTGGCAATAAGGAGTGACTGCAGCACTTTGCCAGAGAAACTCAAAGCTCTCATATCAGCTTGCTGGATATTCAGACTGATAGAAGAATGTGAACTTTGGCCAAACAATACAGGAACTGAGGGAAGATGGTTCTGCTTCTGTGTGTTTTGCAAAGGAGCTTATTATCATGGAAACATTAGTGTGCTAACCAAGAGAATCATTTTAAACTTTTCCGATGCCGCATTTTTTTTTTTTTTTTTGAATTGCTCATTTAAAAATTGTTCAGTATGGGCAAAATTAGCAAAATACACACATACAGTCAGTCAACAATATTGGCTTAGCTTACAGCTATCTTAACCCCTTTCAGGGTAAAAGGGGGCACTCAAGTTCTCTTACAGAATCTGTCAGGTCAAACTTTCCCCACCATTTCTTTTGGCAACTGATTCAATTAGCAGGATTAAAAGACAAGCTCTCTCCCAATTCTTTTATCCTCGGGGAGCCTAGAGCTAATGAGGAAATGTTCTTTCATGTCCGATGAAGCCTATGTGTTCAAGTGTGAACATGTGGTGGATGTTCATATGCAATTTGTTGTATTTACATAATTCTCTATCATCGGTTTTAAATGATTTGATTGCTTCATTGTCTGCATGCTGATTTCAGGGCACAATATGGTGATGTTTTTAATTATCAAGCTGCAAATTGAAGCCTCTAGTAGCTGCCTCACAGTAAGACAGTCAAATTGAGAATCCGTGCTGCAGTAGGCTACATTGAGTTATAGTATGATAAGAGTGTTTCATACTTTTGATCCTATGGGCTTTTAGAACTTCCTCAAACAAACCGTGTCCAACAGTGGTTATACATGAGAAATGTCTTCTTCTTTTTTTAATAAAATGGCCAACTTTGGTAAGCAAGTACATTCATGTACCTTTTGATAAAACATCACTAGGGGCAAAACTAAGTCTTGGTGTAAAAATAATTTATTGAGTCATTTTACATAATAAATGTTAAAATGGTTTGTTTTCACTCTTTACATAAAGGTCTGGTCTGGGATAAAAGTCTAGATATTAAGAGAGCCACAATCTATATAAAGCCATTTGAAAAATTGTAATATATTTTGAAAGAAGGATGTTTAAAAAAAGATAGATGATATGTAGTATATATATATATACACATAGGCCTACATATATATATATATATATGTAATATAAACTTAATATATTTTTAAAAAATGACTAAATTGCATAAAACTGTCATGGTATGATCTATTAGTTCTGTGAACTCAATGATTTAGCTATAGACAATAACAGATGATTTACCACGTTTATCAGTGATGTCCTGAGCCTGGAAAAGAGTAAAATATTTACCTATCTGTATTTTAAATCTAAATGCCTTACCATTGAATGTTACAATTGTGACAAATATAAATGAGTTCCTTGCCCACGAGATGCATATCTAGCTTGTTGAGGCAGTGGAAATTCTTCAGTAGAAAGTTGAGAGGACATTTGAATAACTGAAAAACTGGAATTTCTATGTGGCCACAATGTAAACAAGTCAGGTCTTGTCTTTTGAACAGAGGTGGACAAATTACACAACTTCCTTACTTGAGTGAAAGTACAGATATTACTGGTCAAATATTACTCCGTTACAAGTAAAAGTTGTAAAGACAGATTTTTACTTAAGTTAAAGTACAGAAGTACTTGTTTTCAAAAGTACTTAAGTATCAAAAGTAAAAAGTAAATGTGAATGCATTGTTTTATTATTGTTGCATTGTTGTACGTAACACTTACAGTACATTATGTCTCTGAATCTATTTCTGCCTACTCTCATATCAATATCAAATTTATTAGAACACAGTTCCAGTAGTGGGATTGAATGTGAGATTGAATAAGTGCACTCAATAACGTCCACAATGGTTTCGGACACCCAAATGGCTGTTTGTTCCCCTTGAATAGTGTAATTTTTTTAGTATTTAATGTTTTTTTGGCTTTTAGTATGAATATGTTAGCCTTACTGTTATCTATAAGCTAGTGTGCTCCAAAACAATGACAAAATTTGCATTTAGAAGACCAAACCGAACGTTGAAAATGAAAATCAGGTGGATGTCAGAATCCAATGCCAGAATTTAATCTCCAACGTTGGACAGATGTTTGTATTGTGATTGAAAATTTCAATCGGGTTGACGTCAGTGATAACATAAATATGATATATTTAACATCAGTCGGGTTCTGACGTCAACCCGACTTTCATTTCCAACCAAAATGCAACCCCTGCAACCAAAGTCATCCCCTGACTGACGTTACTACTTTCTACTCAAGGACCTTGACAGAATTGTAGTGGAGTAAAAGTTTGCAAAATACAAGTTCTGTAGATGTTTTGAGCAGGCTGTGAATGTGTTCCATCATGTTAATATTATAATTTGTCAAGTTTACTGAAATACTTTAAATTCAATCTTGTCTCCCTTTCTGTTAACTCCCAGGAAAAAATACAAACAAACAAACTGCAAATTAATTACAGCAAGTTAGCAAAATTCAATCATTCGTTTTTTATGTTTTTTTTCGAGGGGGTAATATATATTATTAGCCTACCCAGTTGCTGAAGGTTTAAGTGTCACATTCACATTCTCATTTTCTATTTATGATTTTATTTCAAATAATACATCATAATTTGTCTTCTGTAGTGTTCTGCAGAATGTTTTCAAGTATTTAATTGTTTAACTGAATGAGAGTTTTCTGAGAATATCTCTGAAGTAAAAGCATTTGTGCTCGTGTCAGTATTCATTCAACCCTTTCAAATCAGGGAATCCTTTCAAACTTTCAGCCCTGCACAGTCTATTAAAACATATTGGCGCATAATTCTGTCAAAACTTTTCAAACCTTCGTTAAACTTAGGTTAGTACCTCATATTTTGTCATGATGAATGCAGTGGTATTCATATTTTAAGTTTGGTCAAAGTGTGGACAAATTCTTTTTGAGCCGACTGAATAGAGACATTATAGATATAGACATTAAGTAGTGAATATCCTGAGTGGTGCCAAGGTTTCAGCTTTCTTCTGCTTATTCACAGTGAAATATCTTTTTTTCCTTAGAGAGATCACGGCAGTCAAACGATGCTTTTGTCACATCGATTAGTGCACCTCTGTGCATAATGCCTCATTAGTTTGTGTGGCCTTTGAACTGCTGGGACCAGAAAACATTGCAGTCCGTTGTTGCATGGGTGGCCTGATCATTTTGGGTACATAAGCCCTGTTACAAATCTTATCAGACTTGTCTGGCAGGCAAGCGGAGAAAAGGCATAGAATTAAGTGTGAAATATTGAGCAATATCCCATCAAGACTTTCATAATGCGAGCAGGCATTCATGGGAATAAATACAATTCTGTAACCTGAATAAATATTTAAACTTATTTAAACATTTGAATAAGGATTTATTTGTTTCATTACTGACGGCTTTTATTTTGGGACTTGGGCAGTCAATATGAAAATTTGTTTAGCATGTCAGATGAAATGACTCTTTAAAGGCACAGTATGTAAGTTTCGGCGCTAGAGGTCGCTTATTCAAAACAATAACAAAGGCGTAGCTTGATGATGGCGTGAATGAGCGTTGAATGGGAGTTGGAAGCCTGGGACATTTTACATTGCTGTTTTTATTATGCTAATATGCCGCAGTCGGGCACTGCCACTCCTTTCATTTTGTAGTTTGTTTATTTTATGTTTAAATTTACGTTATGGGGAGTCACAAAAAGTCATTTCACCTCCCTGAAATGACTTTTTGCAGGTTGGGATGTCTGCAGATGCTCTGTTTTTTCTTTTAGCCTATTGCATGTTATTCATTCAACAAATTTTCTGGGGGCAGTGGAATTTTGTGAAAAAGATTAACATTGCTGGTGGTGGCTGCATGGCAACTTAAAAAAAATGCTGGTGGGGAAAGAGTTAAAATTACATTCTTCAATGCCTATTACACTTAGGTAATAGGTAGTAGGCAAATTGAAAATGACCACAAAGTTAATTCTTTCTTCCTGTAATGTAACTAGCACAATAGAATTCTTTCTAACTCAAATTCTCAAATTACATACCATTCGGAGAATTGGCATAGCAGAACATTGGACTATAGAAGCTCAGTAGCTTATCAGTGTGACTCAGTCACCACCTTATGGACTGTTTAAGCAATGCTTTTTTAACAGCTTATCAACTGACTGTAGTCAGCCATTCTGTTCTAAAGACTTGTAACTTGAATATGCATACTCCTCGTGTAAAAGCTTTTGATTTCAGAATTAGCTTTGTTACAAATACTCTTTGTAAATAATTTAGCCTCTTGCTTTAGCCTATATGTAGCCTAGGCATGACAGGCTAGAAAGTCAGAAACTGACAAGCATTTGTCTTAGATTTAAAACTGTAATTTTGATTGTTTAGGCTACTCTCTAAATTTGTATTTATATTAATTTATGATCTTGCCATGTGTTCTCCTGGTCTTGTGTGGACTGTTCTGCGCCATGTTTTGTAGTCCTTTGTAGTTTTTCTTGTTTAGTTCTTTGATTGTTCCCAGGTGTGTCTTGTTTGGTAATTACCCCTTGCGTTTTTAAAACCCAGTGTTTTTTTATGTTCCTTGTTGCGTCTTGTCCTACATTGATGTTATGTTTGGTGCACTCATTTTGTTCCCTGGTTCTCTGTTCTGGATTTGTTATGTTTATTTTATTACTAAACTCACAGCATTTGGATCCAGCTCTTCTTTGTTTCTGAGTTGAGAGAGAGAGAGAGAGAGAGAGAGAGAGAGAGAGAGAGAGAGAGAGAGAGAGAGAGAGAGAGAGAGAGAGAGAGAGAGAGAGAGAGAGAGAGAGAGAGAGAGAGAGAGAGAGAGAGAGAGAGAGAGAATAATAATACTTATATATATAATTATTCTTATTAATTATCATGACAAACTGTAGGTTGTATTAATAAATAGATACCCATAAAGCAAATTGAGTATACCAGATCCATTCTTACATTTATAAAGACAGATCAAGTTGAATCGTTAAAATGCCCCACCTGTCATTTAGCAAACACATCTACAATGATGACCTTCGTCATCAGTAGATGAACATGAAGACAGCACACACACCCTTAATCTCTGAAAATGGCTGGACAATAAACCATACACCTATCATGATTCATGTCAAAAGATTTCCCATATTCACTTGGTGAAGTATGATCTTATACACATCATCTTATACCCATGTATAGACTAATTCCAGAATATAATGAAGAAGCCATAGCAAACACTTATCAAATATAAGAGTGTCTGTCAATAAATCATAAGTGAGAAGAAAACTAGAAAATTATGTGGATGGTTTTGTTTTGTTTGACATTCCATTTAATGATGAATCATTTGCTGAGAAGTCATGAATTGTTGCTAAATATTTATTGCTAAACTTCTGCATTTTAGACTTCTTAACCTCGAAACAATGATTTGGGGCAATATCCTACTTGTGGAATAGCTTAGGCAACATTTGGCCAAACATAGCCTAGCCTGCCATATCGGCTGCGTCCGAAATCGCGTACTTCCGTGCCATTTTAATATTCCTATCGTGTCACCAAAAGTATTACTATTCGACGTAAAGGCGGCAAAAGGAAAATAAATGTGAGATAAACACCGTTTCGACAACAGAAAAATCCTTTAAAAAGCTGACAACTCAAAGGTCGTTGCATAATTCGCAAACTGATGAAATCGTGTTTATGATCAGTTTAATAGGTATTGAATGCTTTATCGCTAATCATCGTGACGAACAGTCATGTTGTTTCTGAAACTTTCGTGACAGACAGATGTCATATTCAGACATTTACACGCCCACCGCTTCGACAGTTGTGACTTGCGTAATGAGATGTGACGTATGTTAGTGTTGGTTTCAGTTGAGTATTTAACTTCTGGAAAGCAGTGCAGTAGATCAGGCACACTCGTCATCATGATGTGGACTGCGCTTCTCCTGCTGGGACTCGTTGTTCTGTTTTTGTACGCGAGACGCACAAGGTGAGACAGACAGCTCTCGAGTCTGAAGAACGATACTTTCATAGAGAATTAAACTTTTTTTTTACAAAAAAATACACATCTCAAACAATTACGAATTAAACATGTTTTTGCAGACGAGGAAATGAACCTCCTCTTGATAAAGGAATGATTCCTTGGCTTGGTCACGCGCTTGAGTTTGGAAAAGATGCTGCTAAATTCCTGACTCGGATGAAACAGAAGCACGGAGACATTTTTACAGTGAGTTCATATTAGGTCATATCTTCGTACAGTAAAATAACAGCAGCATTCATTCAGCAGTCTATCATAGGGGGCGTTTGTTCTGTTAATGTAGCTGAATAACAGGGAATACAGGTTAGCATTTTACTCAGTTTTAATCGCGTTTAGCATTTTTGAAGTTCATTTCAAATCAACTGATCAAAGTTCAAATTAGAAAAATGCTGTTTTTAATAGTTTTAGATGAAGTAAAGCATGTTAGATTGCTTTAAATTTCCAATCAACTACCTTAAATACAGTTTACATGGTTATGGACACAGGGTCTTTCTTGCTGACTTTGACATACTTAGTTGCGACACTATATTTAAAAATGCTACCCGAAAAACTAAGATTTACAATGACACCTTCTTATAATCCTAACATTACACTTTACAAATGCAATGTGTCATATGTGGCTAATGAAATCATACAGGTTTGCAGAATCTTAATTCTGAAATCCAAGGTTCAAATAACTAGACATTTTGTTGCAAATATAGGCTAAAAAATATATTTGTGAGCAATTAGTGATATATATATATATATATGCAATATATAAGCAATTGTGATAATTCGCCTTATTACAAAATGTTACTTTTTAAAAAAAAAATGTATTTTACGCATAAACTATCCTTAGATGGCTGTTTTCTTAATAAATCTTTATCTAGATTTTACATAGGCTACATGTATTAGGGTGGTTTTAAGATAACAATCTTGTTCTATTTCATGACATTTCATGTGTTATCTTACTTCCATATTTAGCACTAACCACTGATCTAATTGTGAACTAGGTGCGTGCAGCAGGAAAATACATCACTGTTCTGCTGGACTCGAACTGCTATGATGAAGTCCTGGCAGATTTGAACACGCTTGACCAGACTGCCTATGCTCATATCCTAATGAAGAGAATCTTCAGCCTAAATCTGCCCAATCACAACCCTGAATCTGAGAAGGAAAGAGCAAAGATGTAGGTTTCTGATAAATCGCTCTTTCTGAACTAATGTCAACCTGGGGATTTTTTTTTTAATACAAAGTTCTGTCATGAAACTCTAGAATGGTGCAGGGCAGGCATCGTTTTCAATAGGGCACAGCTGATTGGTTCCTGCTGTATCAGTAGCCAATGAGCTTGCTGCTAAACTTTCAAATACTTGGCCTGTGTCTGCTGTAGCAGTTTGCAGCGCACTTTTAAAAACCCTCCACCTGTATAGATCTGCTACGGGTAATTCATGTATGTATTGGCAGTAGCAAGTCCTGTACTTACCCTGAGGTAGCAGTAGCAATAACAGCAGCAGCAGCATAACAGATCTACTCTCCCAAGACCAAACATATTAACATTGTCATATCCATTACCATGCCAAACATACAGAGAGTTGTCATGACAGAAATATTTTTAAATTGTTTTAAATGCTAAATAGATTTTTTGATAACATTAAAAATATTAAAGCTGTCATATACATATACAGTATGTGTTTCTGTGTGTTTGACTAGGCATTTTCAGGGGACCGCTTTGACCCAACTCTGCAGCTCAATGCAGAACAACCTCCTCCTGCTCATGGACTCTTTAGAAATGGACCTTAAGATATCTGAGTGGAAAAAAGATGGACTCTTTAATTTTTGCTACAGCTTGCTCTTCAAGTATGTATGACATCCTCTAAAATCAACATATTAGAAACCCCTTAAGACTATAAGGGGCTGTTCACACAAAAGACGTTTTTCCATTCCTCTATGCAACTTTTCCAATGTTTTATCATGTAAACACGAACTAGACTGACGTCTTTAACCATTACAGTCGCGTCTTGTGCATCACACAGTGTTCTAAAAACATCATTGTGTCATTGTGAGAAACTGCTTCACCTGCACACTGATTGGCTAAATACTTGATTGGGCAATCATTCTGTACCCATCAGCTAGCAGAACTGTCCCACCCAAAAGCTGGCACAATAATTATCACTTGCTATTGTACAGATAAGACTGTCATGCCTCCACAAGGTGCAGTTTAATTATTTCATATATGCCTTTAGGTCATGCAGTAAAACGTGGCATTTTGTGACAATGGTGACCAATCAAATGCTTAAATGTTGTTTTAACAGTCTCGAAAAAACGGGTTTAGTGCAAAAGGCCCACTTAATCGGCTTTCTAGTTTTTATTTTTATGCTGCATATCCTCATACCTCTCATTTCCTGTCTTTTTTTTTCTCTGCAGGACTGGGTATCTCACTGTGTTCGGAGTAGAGAATAACAATAGTGCAGCACTAACAGAAGTTTACGAGGAGTTTCGCCGGTTTGACAAGCTTTTGCCTAAACTGGCTCGAACTACTGTAAACAAAGGTAATGCAGGTTTCATTTGAAAGAAATTGGTAAGAAAAACAGATGTTCATTCTTACATTATTTTTTCTTTGTAAATTAATTTTTCATTAGATGATAATTACATAACTAACCTGTGTTTTGTATGCATTCATTAGCGGAGAAACAAATCGCAAACTCAGCACGAGAAAAACTGTGGAAATGCCTGACTTCACAATGTTTAGATAGAAAACCAAAAGAACAGTCATGGTTGGGAAAATATGTAGAGCAACTTCAGGATGAAGGCCTTGATTCTGAGACTCAGAGGAGAGCAATGCTGCTTCAGCTATGGGTCACACAGGTGAGTTTCTCCCTGTCTGTATCACTTAGTTGTCCTTTCACAACACATACTGGCATATAAATCCAAATGCATTGCGCAAAATAGTTACAAGAACACATTCTGTAATAGTAAACATACACTATCATTCAAAAGTTACGATGTTTATGAAAGAAGTCTCTTATGCTTACCAAGCCTGCATTTATTTGATAAAAAATACAGCAAAAACAGTATTATTTTGAAATATTTTTACAATTTAAAATAACGGTTCTATTTTAATATATTTCAAAATGTAGTTTATTCCTGTGATGCAAAGCTGAATTTTTAGCATCATTACTCAAGTCTTCAGTGTCACATGATCCTTTATAAATAATTTGAATATGCTGATTTTGTGCTTAAGAAACATGTATTATTATTATCAATGTTGTAAACATTTGAGCTCCCTAATATTTTTCTGGAAACCATGATACTTTTTTTCAGGATTCTTTGATGAATAGAAAGTTCAAAAGAACAGCATTTCTTTGAAATAATTATTTTTTATGACAACGTAATAAGTCTATACTGTTAATTTCAATCAATTTAATGCATGCTTATTGGATTAAAGTTTTAATTTCTTAAAATAAAAATCTTACTGACCCAAACTTTAGAATAGTATACCTCAATTCCCTGTTCTTTTCCATAACAATAAACCCCATATGGTTTCAGAAGACTTCAAATATAGATACTTTTATGGTGTCTATTTTTGAGTTTGGCAGTTCAAATGACTATTCACTTTCCTTGTATGGAAGATCTCCTT
Organism: Rhinichthys klamathensis goyatoka; assembly: GCF_029890125.1. Lineage (NCBI taxonomy): Eukaryota > Metazoa > Chordata > Actinopteri > Cypriniformes > Leuciscidae > Rhinichthys > Rhinichthys klamathensis. Next base: position 67,814 of record NW_026606661.1, read on the forward strand.
TTGTATTTTACTTAGAAAACACAAAAAATAAATACAGGGTTGGAATAACATGAACTATTGGGTAAAGTAGAAGTTCATCGTCATGAACATTATGGTGAACTATTCCTTTTAGAATTATTTTCGAATGATATCATTCATAACTACATAGTGGTGATATACTAACACCTTGAAGTTGCCATAGGGATAGGCGGTTTTGGACTCGTTGTGATCTTACCGCATACAAAAGAGGCTGTTACCTGTGGAATGCACAAGTGTTTGATTTCACTCGAGTTCCTGACATTTCCAGAGTACATGAACACAAAATTTGACAAGCTGCCCAAAGCACACCTAAACGCTACATCCTGAGGCCAAACAGCATTTGCTGAATGATTCTATTGTAACTGAAGGGAATTACGCAAAGGAGGTGTTCATGCTTCCCTTTTGTTTGACAGAATTATTACGTGCATATTAGAGAAATTTTATTCAAGCTTGACAGTATAAAATATCTAAATCAACACCTTGAGGCACAATTAAATGATTAGTTCACCCAACAATTAAAAAATTATGCCGTCATCTACTCGCACTCATATTGTTCCAAGTATATATAACATTCTATGGAACACAAAGACAGAGACATTTTCACAGTGCTCTTTCCATACACTGAAAACATACAGTATGCTGTCAAGCTCTAAAAGGGACATAAAACATAAAGGGTGTTAGATGGGTTTAGAATGACAACCTATTCCTTTTTAAATTTGAGCATGGATTTACATTGTATAAGCCATCATGCAGCAGTACTCCAATATATCCACATGAGAGCAGTATAACAAAAGAGAAATAGCTTCACTGCATACTTTGTGGTGCTTGCTAATAATACCATTGCTCATATTTAGGGTTAGGGATTAGGGTTCGGTAAACTCCTAGCCATACATATTAAGATTTGGCACACAACCCATCCCCTATAGTTTGTGTTTTGCACATGAATGCTACTGCAAATACATAATGTGGCTTGTTAAGAGAAGTGTGCTATTACATTTCTAAGCAATCAGGCCTAAATTTTCCCCACTGATGGAAGAAAGAGACAAATCTATCAAATAGAATATAAAAGACTTAAAGCCCTTTCACACCAAGAACAATAATTATAAAGATACCTATAACAATAACTATATTAGCATCAACGAACAATATTGTTGTTTATTATAAGCACGTGCTGCTTTAAATGCTTGAGCTCTTTTAAGCAGGATTGATTCTGATTGGCTGTCAATGTTTTTGTCGTTCATTAGCTGGAAAAATATTGTTGTGAAAGTGATTCCAACAATAATGTTTCTCTGTGCCGTTATCATTATATAGTTGTGGTGTTGCAACCACCTAACAATGCCCTAGCAAATGCACTAGGGCAGTAAAGACTTTTACTGTATTACTAAAAAAAATGTAATGCTAATAAATGTCAAATACATTTTCTATTCATCAAACAATCCTGAAAACAACTATAACGGTTTCCACAAAAAAAAATTAAGCGGCGTAACTGTTTTTAACATTCATAATAGAAAGAAATGTTTCTTGAGCACCAAATTAGCATTACAAATGATTTCTGAAGGATCATGTGACACCCAAGACTGCTTTGCCATCGCAGGAATAAATTATAATTTAAAATATAGTCAAATAGAATTACAGTTATTTCAAATTGTAATACTATTTCACTATATTACTGTATTTTTGATCAAATAAATCAATGCAGCTTTGGTGAGCATAAGAGACTTCTTTCAAAAACAGTTCAAAATCTTACTGACCCCAAACTTTTGAATGTAGTTCAAAAGTAATGGTAATCACATGGTAATGTCCTCACACAGAAAGCTTTGTGTCAGGTTTATTGACAGACAGGTTCGCCTAACAGTCTGTTTCAGAGTCTTCATCCCTCATTGACCTTGACTGTCAGTGCGGAGTCTCTCTGACCCCACAGCAATTGTTGTATGACAGGTTTAACTGCATTGCTCTGCACACACTGACAGCAGTATTGATATAAAACCGCTTATGGAGAAGCAATATGGTGTAGGTTAGACCCTGCTGTATATTTATATAAAAATGTCATACATCTTGTGACACGTCAGTGTGGCAGGTGACTCTCTCTTGGTTTTCAGGCTATTAAATAAGTTTACTTTAGATCAAGTAAAGCCAGACATTTCATGTAAAAAAATATTCAGTGTCAGAAGAACCTTTTTAGTGGTTGGTTTGAAAGTAATTTAAGGTATGTTTATGTCCTCAGGGGAACGCAGGTCCCGCTGCATTCTGGGTACTGGGCTACTTACTCACCCACCCTGAAGCGCTAAGGGCTGTGAGAAAGGAAATCCAAGGTGGAAAACACCTCCGTCCAGAAGAGACACAGAAAAACACTCCAGTGTTTGGTAGGTCACATCAGTGAGATAGCTTATCATCCTATAATACATATAGAAAATCTTATGTAAATGCACATCTATTTCTGCCTTTGAATCCTGGATTAAAATTTGTGTGTGTGTGTATATATATATTAGTGGTGTCACTATCTAACATAAAAGTTTGTAAATATATGTGTATTTTACAGCACTGCTATATGCAGTATATATATATATTAGGGGTGTCAGTAACATAAAAGTTTGTAAATATATAATAATGTGGATTTTACAGCACTATATTTGTATTTAATTATATTTTTATTTTATATTTTACAGCTTAATATTTATGTGTGTGTGTGTGTGTGTGTTTGTTTGTTCATGCGCTTATATATATATATATTGCAAGATGGGAATTACAAAGTCAATTCCATTTCAAATTAAAATAAATTTTTTTCTTTAATGTCACTTGTTTTTACAGATAGTGTTCTTAGAGAGACTCTGCGTCTAACTGCAGCTGCTCTAATCACTAGAGAAGTGATACAAGATAAGAAGATTCGTTTAAGCAATGGCCAAGAATACCATCTCCGACGGGGCGATCGCCTGTGCGTTTTCCCCCTCATCAGCCCTCAAATGGACCCGCAGATCCACCAACAGCCAGAGGTACACTCTCAGATTCCACTTCCTGAACTCAACCAGGCAGAAAGATGAGATTCACTTGGGGGAGAAATCATTTATTACCTGTAGAACATCTGTGCGAGATTTGAGATAAATTTGAAACGTGTATTGATTTTCACTTGATCAAAAATAGGTGCATTTCAAATAGACTCAAGTGCTTACACTGCTTTATTTTACAGCCAAACATTTTCATAGACTCACATAAAGGTACCACACCACATCTAGAATATAATAGAGACTTGGTGGTTGGCTCTTTTCAAATGTTTGACCCAGAGCAAGCCAGAGTACCCCAGCAACCAAATAGCAATGCCATAGAAATCAACTACAACACTCTAACAACTACATAGGAACATGTTAGAAACAACTCAAACACCTTAACAATCACACAGCAACACCATGGCATCGTGTTGGTGACTTTTTCATGGGCAAGTACCAATCAGAAAATGAAAAATAAAAAAACTGTTATAAAATGGAAGGAATATACAGTATGTGAATTTAATTTAACACCTTAAGAACTCACCAACAGGATGTGGTTGATAAGTACCAATTAGAAAATGGGGGGGGAAATAATTTTTTTTTATATATATATATATATTCAATTTAATAACATTGCAATTATATAGCAAAAAAATATATATTTCATTTAAAATTAAAATATAATTCAAAATTATAAAAAGTATATATATTTAATTTAATCTTATTCTGTACTTTCTTTAGGATCAAGATGTCAAGTTCACGTTTCTAAAATGTTAACTTATTTTTTAGATGTAACTGACTGTTTTAAATGTTTTTGATGTTTAGTGTTGCTATGCAATGCTAAGAGTTTTTTTTTTTTGGGCAGATAAGGTATTGTGTATTGCAGCCTTTCTCAAAGTGGGTGTCGCGGCACACTGGGGTGCCCCCTGACTGTGTCAGGGGTGCCGCCAAAAAATGACGTAGGCTAAAAAAATTAAATAAAATAAAAATCTGACATTTCATATATAAATATATTTAAATAAATACATTCTTCTTCTTTTTAAACGTATGAACGTATTAATAAAATTGTAAATTCATTTTAGATAAATATATACGGAAATATATACGGAAAAAAAACGGTGTTGCCTACACCGTGTTATCCTCTTTTTAAAATTTGCACCCTGTTGACTTAAACGGGTGCAACACGGTGAATCTGACTGCAGTAAATGTGAAAGATATGAATAAAAATGATGTTTATTCAGCCAGCTGCTCACATACCCGTATTTTCTTCCTGTTTTCGGTCGAAGTAGGCGATTGTCGAGTGCGCGCGCGCGATCATTGGTAACTAAGCAACAGTGGAGACTCAGACTGTCAGCTGTCAGCCGATGACGGTGCTGTGTGGTGTTCTGAGAATATATCAGCTCAAATGGAGAGTTCATCCGGATCAGATGTTGAACACACGGAGGAGGTTTGATCGCGCGCGCGCGCACGCGAACTCGACAATCGACTACTGTGGACTTCGACCGAAAACAGGATAAAGAGAATATTCCCTGCCTTCGTGAAAGCTCGGATCACAGTTAAGACTGATATATCAGCCCAGGCATCCACGATCCATTGGCAGATAGTGGCGTAAGTCGCCCGGCGCTGTCTCCCCGTCTTGGTGAACGTGTGTTCACCATCCATGTAGTAGGCGCTCCGAATTATAAGGCGCACTGTCGTTTTTTGAGAAAATTAAAGGCTTTTAAGTGCGCCTTATAGTGCGGAAAATACGGTATATAAAATTAACCATAAAAATCCGTCTCACAAGACCGAAGCAAGACACACACACAACTTGACGCAAGTGACGCAGCGGCAACCCATAGCAACGCGTTATAGCAACAACACCTCAGACTGACAGAAACGTAAAAATAAACGTGAATTTAGGCCACTTTAGTTTTGTACACATTGTCATGTTAATTATAAGCAAATAATTGTTTTTATTGACCACAATATACCAAAAGGTGCTATAAAATTGTTATTATTATTGTTATTTACAGTTCGTATTATGCTCTGTTCATTACTGTTCTGTCTAAATAAACAGGACATTTGCATTTACATTTGGGTTATGCAGTGTTTTTAAATTATATTTTACACTAGGGTGCCTTGAGATTTTATGCACTTTTGAAAGGTGCCCTGACTGAAAAAAGTTTGAGAAAGGCTGGTGTATTGCTTTATTAACACGCCTCACTTATTGACATAACCTAAACCTATTTATCTTTATTGACGTCCACTATTATGATCAAGCTTGGATTACATTCTGCACAGGTCAAAGGGCTAATCTAGTAAAATATCTGGGATTAGCCATTCAAGTGCTGTCATTGGCACAAAGACAAATAGGGGGAAGGGGGCCACAGTTAATAGACACTGCTGCTGCTCCTACTATCTGTGAGAAACAGACGCACACACCACTTTGTAGGCCAAAATGCTGACGTTGCACACCGTAGTGCTGTGTGTTGGCACTGTGAACTACAGATCTGATCCAATCTTATATGTCAACCCTACTGATTAATAGTAAATTGATTAACAGCACAGCAAGATGCTGTTCTTGCAAGCAAACATTGGACACGTCTCACAAACATATCACATAAGCACAGTTTCTTGCTTTACAGTGTTTCATCAAGACAATCTTAATGTTGTTGTTGGCAGGTGCTACTAATACCATTATGATGTATTAATTTTACACTCAAAGACACAATAATCAAAATTTTAACTCTGCCTGTCTTCTCGTAATGCAACAGATGTTCCAGTTTGACCGCTTCCTTAATGCAGATGGGACAGAGAGGAAGGACTTCTTTAAGGAAGGGGTGAGGGTGAAATATCCCTCTGTGCCCTGGGGGACACAAGACAACCTGTGTCCAGGACGGTATTTTGCAGTTAGTGCAATTAAAGAGTGAGTATAATAGCATTCAACACATCAACACTTAAAGAGGACCCACTATGCTGTTTTCTTTAGTGTGTAATGTTGCTGTTTGAGCATTAAAAAAGGTCTGGAAAGTTACAAAGCACAAAGTCACTACAAGGGAAGTTATTCTCTCGATTGTAGTCTTGAATTTTCTTCAGTACACGTCACAATATTCCTTATTTAAATAAATCTGAAGCCTGGTTGAGTTGCCTTAGTAGCGTGTTGAAATTCGTGGAGATGGTAAGGTGCATTTCCGAAACATGCTCGATGAGTTTGACCAATCACAACACAATGGTCCAGCCAACCAATCAAAGTACAGTAATATTTTTGAAGGAGGGGCTTCATAGAGACAGGAACTAAACAGAGTGTTACTGACAGAAGGGGACGAGAGGTACTGCAACAATGTAAAATATGTGAAAAATAATGTGTTTTTTGAACATTCAAGCCTGAAAAACTATTAATTATGGCATAATAGGTCCTCTGTATATGCCTCATAGCATAATACATCCTCAGTGCAGTCACATTTACTGTTGCTGCGCAAAATTTTCCAATCATTTCAATAGGAATCCACACGATTGGGAGTATCGTATGAGGGCGAACAAGTTTGCTTGTGTTCAAGTTGGTTACTTAGATTCATCGCGTTGACCAACAGAATGCTGCTTAATTTGAAAGTGCCTTATGTATTAACAGTGCTTCATACATTACTAGACTATTGACAATAATCAATGGGTCTTTTTTGTTCGCAAAATTATTACCAAAATTTGACTAATCTGACCACACCTTTAGTCCTTGTTTTATCAACACCTGCTCTAAGTACATGTACATCCATAAGATTTTGCCAATTAAATGCTTCTGTCTGTTAGCAACTTATAATGACATTTGGAATTATTTTCTAATTTTTCCAATCCCTTTAGGCTTGTGTTCACAATCTTGGCTCGGTTTGATCTGGAGCTATGTAACAAGAATGCAACGCTGCCATTGGTAGACCCCAGCCGATATGGCTTTGGCATTCTTCAACCAGCGGGAGATCTAGAGATCCGCTACAGAATCAGATCTTGACCGTGCTAATATGCCAAATCTTATTAAAACTGTACAGATAACAATGTTCTTTTTTACAACAATGTTTTAGCAATGTTTTAAATACTTTTTGAAATAATAAATATTGTATTTTTTTAAACTCTGGTTTAGTCATTCATGATGTCATTTGGATTTACATATCACTTTTCTAATGCAATTTTAATTTTGATAACCTGCTTTAAATCACCTCGCAGATGTTGTATTATATTTTTCTGCAATTTTTTGTTCGTCAGGGTCAAACTGATGCCAAACCGAAGTAAATGTGCTACTACAGTGAATAATGGTCAGATTTTGGAAAAATGCATGTCTACTTTGTTATACAACAAAGTTAAAGCTTCGATCTGTCTAGTCTTTTGACTAGGTCAAAGGAACATAGGTTACCCCAGGGTAAAATCCACTTTTTATTTTTCTCTAATGGGAAATTGATCCATTATGTGCAATAACCAAAAAATCTAGTTTAATATATGTTCTAAAATATAATATAATTTTGTTTGCAGATTTAGGTTTCTAGTGGGAAAACCCTGTAATGATCACATTTATTTTGAGACAAAAGACTTGCTTCTCATGTTCTTGCAATCTTTTAAAGTAAATGTAACAAATCATGCTTGCACCTATCTACACTACATCACTATAATTTAAAGACAGAAAAGTCAATCTCAACAGATTATCAAGGTTAATATTTACCCTCAAAATAATTAGGATAGATAATTTGCTCTATTTGCTGAAATTCAATATAAGGTCTTCTTGAATCGAATGATTGGAGACCCAAGAGCATCTTAGTACCGTTGCTGTGCTTCATCTTGGTAAAATATTAAATCAAACTCGCATATTCAGGGAGCTGCAGCTATGGCTGAACTGACTCATAGGTTGCTTGAGCACTGCCCCAAAAAGCTGATGTGTTTCCGAACGCATATGACTAGTTAGTGGCTAGTTTTCGGTATTGCCCTATCTCCAGGCGCCATTTTCACGCAGGTTCCTCTTAACCACACACAAGGAGCTGCTCCAAGAGCCTATTGGTGTCGGGCGGCAAGGGTTAAGCGCGATCGTCTCTCTGCCATTGGGCGACGAGACTACGGCGAGCCAGACATCTGCAAGGAAAGCAGCTGTCGCCTTCACGCAAGAGATGTTAGACATCAGTGAACGAAAACAGTGTGGATTCACCCCAAGACTTGTTGATCTTTTTCCACGAGCGGCGCGATATGTGTATGTCTGGAGAAGATGATCGAGCTGCTGTGTACTGGCTTATTTAAACTGGCGTCCCTGCGTTTTCGCCCATTTAAATGCTTAATTTCTCACCGCTGTCAGCAATAAGTCTTCACAAATTAAGGTGGGTTTTCTTTCAACCGATATTTATCAGTCTACCCTGTTTTTATATTTACCGTATGCTTAAATAAGTATTAGCCTATTGATCACATTGGAAATTTCTGCCGAAAACCTAATGGGAAAAGTGTGACATGATGTGTAGATGAGCTATACGCTTTAAAAAAAAAATACTATTCAATTGCATTTTATGCAGTTGAACATGCCATACTAATAACTACAGCTGCAATTAGGTTATAATGCTGTTTTAACACGTCTGAAGATGCATTTTTTCTATTTATGATGCAGGATCAATACTGCTAGATGCCACTCCTACAACGTTTAAATTATATTTAATGTCTTTATGATAGCACATTGCCAAAATGTTTTGAATATGTCCTTTGTTGGTCCCGAATAACGTGCTTTGTGTATTTAGCGTCACTTTTTTCTTCAAGTGCACGAGATCAATGAAATCATATCATAAGCGCAGCTGCATTGACACATTGATGTGATGACTGCCTTATGCAACTAATAGCATTTTATCCAAGAAAAGACGTGCGATGCTCATTAAAATCCATTTTAATTAGCTTCGCAGTGTGTAAGGCTAAACCAAAACGTCTATCATGTCATCATGTTTTCCTCCTATTTTGCATGTTGTTGCTGCTGCTGCAGATGTAGGTTACGGTTGGGCTCCAGCCGACGTTACACTTAACTCTTTAGTTACAAGGTATGGAAATTAAATATAACCTTTAAGTCTTTTACTTCATAGTTTATGGAGTATTTTAATACTATACAGCAAAAGGAATATGGGGAGTTCTCACTCCCAGCGAGATGATGTTGATGATTAAATAGCCTGTTCCTTTCAAAAGTTTACAGGTGGATCACGTGCGTTCCAATATATTTGGATTAAAATGTTTGTTATCTTTCGTGAGTTTATAGAGACGAGAGGGCCTTTAACTTCGACAAAAACTGCCTTCAGGAAAGCAGCAGGCGATTCAGCACCACGTTGGTGGACAGCGACCTCGAAGGCTTTGGGATTCGTAAGGAATTGAATGATTGCGATTCATCTTAACGATTGCGATTCATCTTAACGATTCCGCTTCCTTAACGGTTCTGTTAACGACTCTCTTTCAGATTCATTTAGTAGCATAACGTTAATATTTAAAACTTCGAATTGCATTCACTGCCCTCGATAGCCTGTTGTCAAAATACTAGATCATTTCAGATGCCAAAACAGGGCATCAATTAATTGAACACAGTTCTTTAAAAAAAGTGGGCTTACACAGATATTTTAATGACTTTTCACACACTTTTTAAAGTAAATGCAGTTCACTAAACTATGCTCGAGCTGTAGGCTATGTTTGGATTCACACAAAAAAACTCTGACTAGCCACACTGTTTGTGCTCTCTTACTGAATCACTGAAAAGAATCGAATTGAGTCATTCGTTTAGGATTCGAACCATATTGGTCGCGCTATTTACCTTATTTTTCAACGCGGAAGTTAAGGTGTTTTCTGTGAATGTGCGAGACTTTAGTGAAATAAGAATAATATATCAAAGTGCAGTAAACTGTAAAACTGTTTGCGCTACAAACCAGCGTGTTTGTAATTAAGACAATATTAAATTAATATGGTGAGAAATACCAGTTTGCAATATCAAGTAGCATAGCAAGCTGTTTTTTAAAAATAAATGGAAGCGAATGACAACGGAAGCCAGACACATTAAAATTAGCATACAAATGGCCGCGCCCGCGCTTACCTGAAAAATAAGGTGGATATTATTATTAATTCGATGAAAATAACCGGCTCATAAAAGACGTTTATTGCAAGAATCAGATTACACTAGTCCTGCTACATGGTTTTGATTCACTAAAAAGAACCGACTCATAAGAGTCATTCGTTCAAGAATCGAACAACACGGATGGCGCGCGCAGATTCGATGCGCGTCCAGGAACCGTTAATCAAAAGTCATTCAAATTTAACTGATTTTTTTTCTGATTTTCAGTTCCTTAACCTGTTCAGCAGTCAGACTTTTAATTAAATATGCTCATGCTGGTAATTTGTTGGTAATTTATTTATTTAGAAGAACTGATAAAACTTCAGAAAACACACAACTCAGTTCTTGCTTCTCCTTTCTTCAACAGCCCGAATAGAATGAAACAGCTCGGAGAACCATTGGTACCGCCTGTCCCATGGCCAAAATCATAGGGTAGTCTACGCAACAACAAAAAAAACAACAACATGGATAAACCCTCCGCAGGAATGAGTAAAGTTGGCTCTCGCTCGACGGCCTCTCTGCCCCCGGAGCCTGCGGATATAATCCGGAGCATGTCGTGCTACCGGCGTGTCAAACTCAACGTAGGGGGTCTGCCGCACGAGGTCCTGTGGAGAACCCTGGACCGACTGCCGCGCACACGACTGGGCAAGTTACGAGACTGCAAAACCCACGAATCACTCATGGACATATGCGACGACTACAACTTGGACGACAACGAGTACTTTTTTGACCGGCACCCAGGGGCGTTCACGTCTATTCTGAACTTCTACCGCACTGGGAAGTTGCACATGATGGAGGAAATGTGTGCCCTGTCCTTCAGCCTGGAGCTAGACTACTGGGGGGTGGATGAGATCTACCTGGAGTCGTGTTGCCAGGCCCGGTACCACCAAAAGAAAGAGCAGATGAACGAGGAGCTCAAGCGGGAAGCGGATACTATGAAGGACCGGGAGGGCGAAGAATTTGATAATACGTGTTGTTCAGAGAAAAGGAAGAAACTCTGGGACCTACTAGAGAAACCGGGCTCATCTGTAGCAGCCAAGGTATGCATCACTACATACACTGACAGCATCTTACCCGACTGATAAACAGGCCAAGATTCAAACATAAACACACAACTATGGCAAGCCTATATTGGCCTATTCATTTCCATGCAGGATAGGAATTCTTGATATCAACAATAAAATTTTCACTAGTTAAAATGCTAATTCTTGATGTAGGGAATTATATTTCCCTAGTGACAATGGCAATTTTTGATTTCAGGAAATACATTTCTATAGTATCATCACTCTTTTCACTAAATGTCACCACAGCCTGCCATTCAAAATCAAGAATTGATTTCTTACTAGTTGGAATTCCAATTTCACATACCAGAAATACAATTCTTACTAGTTAAAACCTTGTTTGTTCTTGATATCAACAATTGAATTGCTACTAGTAAAAAAATTCATTTTTGATATTGATCATTTGATTGTCACTATGACAATGTTCATTTCTGATATCATGAATATGATTGTTACTGCAAAGCCATTTTAGATATCTGAAATTACTCTCCCAATTATTGATATTAGAAATAGATTTTCAGATATCAGAAAAAAAAAACAAATGTAAAAAAAAACTCCACATAAGCATTTAACAACACTCAATTAGCTTAAAAGGGAGATGTAAAAAGTGCAGTTCAAGCCTTTGGACTCTAACCAAATTGCTTCAGTCCTGTAATCAATCACAACAGAGTGGCACTCTCCTGCTTCTCACACAATTCAAAACTCAGTATTTCCATGTAAACATTCAGACTTCAGACCTTCTATGTGTCGATCATAGTTGCAGGTCTGACATCTCTATGATCTACATCATTTTTAGTTGACATCTTTGGTCTTGGATTAAGAACAGCATCTTGGTCGAATGATATTGTGAGAGATGCAATGCTTATTCTGTAAACTTGTATTCTCACTCTGTGTTGGCCATCTATTTAATGTGCTCTAATTCTATAATTGTGTACCTGTGTTTATATGTCACATGGGATTGGGAGGGACAGTTCAGCGTAAGACTGTCCTTCCTGTTACCAGGCAACAGAGAGATGACTCTATCACTTTGAAAGGAAGAACTATGTCACTAGAGGACAAAGTTAGTGCTTGAGTGGTTTATGGCTGAACTCGACCATTGTTTAGGCACATGTGCACACATGTTTTTGTATTCCGTTAAGAACTGAACAAAGAGTCAGGCTTCTTTTTTTTGGCTTTTTCCTCTTCCCCCTCCCTCTCTCTTTCTCCAGCCTCCTTTACTGCACCTCTGGCTAAATGTCAGGGAAATGTCACATTAATTATCCTCCATGAGACTTTGTGTCCCATTCTGTTTTCAGCCCCTCCTTCCTCCCCTTCATTCTCACTCGAACGGGCTCTGTCTACATCTGTCTCGAATCAGATTTCGCTGCATGGCCCTACCGCACAATGAGATTATGCCAGACCGCCGTCATATCATTGCAAATTACCGCCCGGTCATATTTCAAAGCTAGACTTCACCTTATCTGCATTTACTAGCCCTGCATTACCATTCTATTTAGTTGACTCTAAAAGTGTATTAACAATAAAAAGTGTGTGAATTAATTAATTAATTAATTCAATTGTACATGCAATTTATTATATGTTCAGTGCCATTTATTACCGGTATTGACTAACTACATTGTAAATCTGAGTTTTAAGCGCAGGTCCTCAGATTCGAGTACATGCGTAGATAACATGAAATGCATTTGGGGAATACTTTGGGTGTGATGTGTTAAAATATTTTAAACAACATGTTCTCTAATATTCAAATTCTCTAACAATTATTAAAATAATAATTAGTTAACTTATTATTCACACCACATGCTTATTTAAAATGAACTTCGGCATATACAGTATGAATATAATATATAATATAATATGAAAGATTTTTTCCACATTATTTAAATTACGCATAGCATTGTGTTGCATTTTAGGGTTAAAGGAAATGTCTGAGAAAATGTCCTGGCAGAAAAGGGCCAGTAGCTTTTCTGTTTTTCTATGAATCATTTCTTACAGTGATATACAGTATACACATGCATTCTAGATTTGAAATAGTAACTTGAAATTATATGATGGCAATCTAATACAGTATAATATTTTTTAGTATTGTGTGATAAGGCCATGCAGTGAAATCTGAGATATATTTACCTTATAAATTCATAAGGACTTTAACCTAACATCTTAAAAATGTATTGCTGTAAGTGTTGCACTTGGAGGAGACAGACAACCTGCTAGTATTAGAATACTTACCAAATGCAAAGAATGACAGATCACCCAAGATTAATCCCAATTAAAGGTGGTGCTGTGAGTTCAGACTATAAGTACGAACATGTCAAGACGGAGTAATTAGCAAATGTTCTTTTCAAAGAATCTCATTTATGATTTAGCGCATCACTTTTATTGAAGACCCACAGTTCCAGCCCAGCCCTGTGCCTGAGGATGTGGATGTTTCTTAATTCTCAGAGATGTCACAAAACACCAGTCTTATTTACTGTCTCTACTTGGTATAAAAGGAAGTAATCACTTACTGGATGTACAGTAGTTATTTACAGCCATTGTCCTTCTAGAAGCCCTTGCTGAGATAGTGGCAGTTACCTTCTGGCTTTTTAACGCCTTCTGCGATACCTGAGAGCTGATAAAGGACATTTCCACAGATCTAGTTCAAGTGTCATTGATTATTATCATGCCTTTGATTTATTAAAAAATTAAAACACCATATGGCATTTCAAAAACGAATGAAGGTGACCCTGTTTATTTTGAGAAAGACAACCTTTCTCCTTCACTAGTTAATACTACTGCATTTTTATTACTATTATGTTCAAGGGACATTAATTCTTATGAGGGATACAGATAATAGGCCATCCATTCTATCAATGCAACATTTATGAAGATATCTGACTAGTGCCTGTAAAGGTGTCTAATGTCAGGATGTCTAACCTAAAAATAGAAAACTACGGAAAGACTCCGCTTTTGTGACCAGGGCTGGAATCAATTATTTTGCAGTTCAGATGATAAAAGAGAAATGTATATCTCGGTGTATGAATTGATAGGATTGGATGAGGTTAAATGAATTTGAAATTGCTACTAATCATTTCTAAAGCTCCACCCTGTTCATTAATCCTATAGTCAACATAACAGAAAATGATTCATTTGTGTAATATTTGAAACTACATTGTTAATGAGTAAGAGTTTAATTTAATAATAGTTCCAAGTAGCAAAATTGATATTGCAGAAAAAAGGTATAAAAACTATAGCAGGTACAGTGTAACAGTTTGTAGCCGGCTGAAAGTGATAAATGGTAAGAAGTAGGCCTACAACACATTGTAAATATTACATACAGTGGCAAATATGCATTAAAATACTCTAAAGCTAAAATATTAGCTCCACTCAAAATGATATTTTAACGAAATATGATATTACCAGTAGTTAGAAAGCAGTAATAGGAGTTTATTGAGGCAAAAGTTAATAGTCAGTTAATGTTGAGAATTGGACCCTAAACTAAAGTGTGATCAAATAATTCTATAAATAAGAAGTTAGAGCTGCCGTCGGCAACATTTTTTTGATCATATTCAGTGAAATCGACACTATAATCCGACAGAACAACATAAATAAATTGGTTTTAGAAAAAAAACCAGAGCTTCTAACTCCACCTGGGGGCTGTTCCCAAGATTAGAGTATAAGCCAGGCTTATTTCGGTTAGTCAGGCTTATTTTTGGTAGATTCGGTTTCATAAATCAAACTTAAAAAAGTTCAAACTCAGTTACCCTGGCAACTTATGCTGGGAAACTAGCCTGGTCCAGGGCAGGCTAACTGTCAGGCTAAGCCTCAGTTGTTACACAGATCCTCAACACTGACCGACAAGAACACAATGATATTACCACTGACAGTCTCTAATACCATTATTGGACTTTATAAATACACAGTATACAGAAAATCAACTTAAATAAGGCTACAATATAGACACATATATGAGGCGTTTTAAAGTTGTCCATTTAGGACATGTCATTTTTGTAATAAAGACATTTTAATTAAGGAATGCCTTGGTTATCAGAGAATTCTTTCTCTACACTGTCTCTTATATATATATATATATATATATATATATATATATATATATATATATATATATATATATATATATATATATATATATATTTATGTACTTTATTATGTCTTTCAATTCAAACACATTTAACACAATTATACAAATGGACAGTTCCTTTAAAGACATCATATTTTCCCCCAATAAATACTCCCTTATTTTTCCTTCTACTTTTTTTTCTTTTGTGATAATACCAACACATACATATAAATAAAACAATAAATAAATATTAATAAAAATATAACATTCACATATATCAAACTCTTATAATGAATGACACATAATTCCTAATAGTTATTCAAGTAATGTTATTAAAATATCAAATATTCAATATTAAATAAGTAAATAAATAAAATAACAAATCACTAGAAATAAAAGGGAAGGTTACATAAAAATGTAGTTAATGTAGGCCAATATATATTCCTTTATTTTATGGAATATTCTTTGATTTTAGAGTTGCACATATCTTTTCAAAATGTATACATTTGTTCTTAATTTAATGTTATCCTTTCCATAATGTACTTTAGAAACTAAATCTAACCACTCATTTAAAACTGGGGATTCTTGCTTTCTCAAAAAAATTATTGCATTAAAAGTAGGGCTGTCAAATGATTAATCATGATTAATCACATCCAAAATAAAAGTTTTTTTTACATAATATATGTGGGTGCACTGTGTATAATTATTTTATATATATATAAATACACACACATGCTTGTATATATTTAAGAAATATTTTCATGTAGATAGATTTATATATAATTTATATTATATATAAATATAAATATTTTGTATATAAATAATATTTTTTTCTTAAATATACATGCATGTGTGTGTATTTATATATATACAAAATAATTATACACAGTGCACCCACATATATTATGTAAAAAAACTTTTATTTTGGATGTGATTAATCATGATTAATCATTTGACAGCCCTAATTAAAAGCTGTAATTCTCAGCATTCTAAATAAGTATATATCATCTTTATAAAGAAGCATAGGTCCTATACCCAAAACTATATTTAGTATCTTTATATATTTAGTTTCTTAAAAAAAAATCTTCCCTGAATGAGGCTACTTTTGTTCAATTTCTTTTTTTATTAGAAGTATAAAATATATGAGTGTAATGAGATAGAAGTACACTGCAACTTATCCAACATCCTAAAGAGAAATTATTATAATTAGAAGATATTTCTAGTGTTATAAAATATCCAAGCAAAATGTATATTTTAGTCAGAATTATTGCGCTCCTGTTTGGCGCGCATGCGCGCAGCATCGCTCGTTCGATATGAAGATTAGCAGCAAAATGGATACATTTGCACGACTTTCTAACATTTACAGATGGAGAATATAACTGCTAAATGTAATTTTTGCACTGAGGGGGGAAAAAACATGTCACAAACGCATAAAACAGCACAAAATATACGCTGTTTGATGGTGGATCGATTTGATCCACGATCGACCTCTAGGGCTGCTTCAGAAACGCGTGCACACGCAATTATCTAGACTAGATAAAAACCTGGATCAAATTAGTGAGATTGGGTGAACTTCAATTACCTTTTATGGAACACTTTAGCCCCAACTTATTTGTTAGGCTGATTCAAGTCCGGTTTTGGAGTTTAATCGCTGCTTTTCTAAGCTTCATTTATGGAACAGCCCCCAGAAGCGTGTTATTTGTTTTGCAAAAATCCACAGCGGGTAGACGCTAAGTCGAAGCGTAACCGTTGTTGTCACACCGATCAACACACTGTGATTAGTTAGTGAATGAATCAGCATTTTTGAAGGAATTGGTTGAATCAATGAGTCAATGATTCACTCATGAAGACAGTCATTTGTCGCCACCAACTGTTGTAACGATGTAACTTGCAGAAAGAGTCTACTCAACCTTATTTTCTTTCCAAAGCTGTATACATTTCTTGTTTCTGTTCTGTGGAACACAAAAGAAGATATTTTGAATCCGTACAGGTTTGGAATAACATTAAAGTGAGTAAATGATTTTCGGGTGAACTGTGGCTTATTAATATATTGACAAAACAGCAAACAATATTTATGTTTTGGAGCATTTATATAATTTTTTTAATATGATATGCTTTTTTGTATATTGGACAAATATTGGAGATATTGGTGAAAGTGATGATGTAATGATGCACTTAAATTGTATTTAATAACAAACAGTATACAATGTTATCAGAAAACCTAGCCTGTTTTAGGTTCTGTCAGCTTAACCCACTGGTTCAGTTCCAGACCTAAGTTGGCATTGTATTTTAAAACATTAATTTAGCTTCTGATTCTGCTTCTGAAACCATTCTGATTCTGCTGTTTTTCTTCATGACCCAAATCCAAATTACACTTCAATTCAGGAATGGACAGCGTTGCATTCTTGTAAAGAATCAGAAACAGAACAGAATTTACAGGATTTGTGCTACTTTTGAATAAGGGGTCAGGACCTTAGCAAAGGCTTGAAAAGCCAGCAGCTCTTAGGGTGTTTTTACCATCTTTTGTAATCCTTTCCTGGATGAGAGAATTTCAGCAGGTCAACCCGTCCTGGGAACATTCACATGTGCAAGTGTTCTACTTTTTTATTTTTTTATTTTTTTCAAATAGTTCTCAAAATACAAAAGACTTAGAAATGGTTTTAATCTCAACCTGGTCTTCTCAGATATAATGGCATGAAATACCACTTATAGAAATTTGCAACTAATACATTTACACAATTAAAAATATTCAATTATTAATTAGGTTATACTTTACTTTAAGGTGACGTAGTAACATTGTACTTACTCAAATAAGTAGAGTAATATTAATTAACTATACATGTACTTACTTAGAGTTACGGTTAGGGTTTGGTTTAGGGTTAGTTACTTGTAGTTATGCATAATTTACTGTCATTACTAAGTACACGTCATCTTAAAATAAAGTGTTACCATTAATTATAAATTTTTTGGACCAGGGTGGAAGAACAGAATGCATTACCTATCTTGAATTTTTTAAATAGCAATTTAGTAAATTCCTCTTCCTGTTATTTCCTGTAATATCCTGACTTCCTGAGAATGCGGATAATTTAATTCAAAGATATAGAATTGAAATATATTTTCCATGACTTCTCATTTACATTAGTGTCCATGTTGTACTTCAATAAGTGCAGAGTATGAGTTATTTACGAGATGTAACAAAATAATTTAGCAAAACAGCCTGTAATTATGCTTTGTTATTGTTATTGTTACAAAATAACAATGAATTATTTTGATACTCATTATTAGAAGGTGTCCTGCAGTTACGGTGCTGCACTCGGCAGCTGCTCCGCGGAGCTCGTCGTGGTGCGCAGGCCTTAACCTGTGGTTTGCTGCGGTTAGGATCTCCTAATTACCTGTGACACAGAAGTTGTGATGTGAACTTTTTATTGTGAATCATGTAATCAAGAATCACATCAGTGTGATATGAATCATCTAATGCTCTGTGAGCTTTGTATCTAAATGCTAGGAAGCCACGAGGCTTGTTATTGTGCAATCAGCCCTAATCGCCTTTCTATCGCATCTCGTTCGCCTTATTTGTGAAAGTGGGTGAGTAAAGTGTCTGTCGTTGTTGAAGATGTTGAACTGGCCACTTTTGGGGAAGATATCATATAATGTGCCTTTTTAATGCATGATCTCATAAAAGGATAACACATTTAACTGGTGCCATTTTAATTTATGCATTGCCGAGCAATGAGAGCAAAATTGTGATGTTGTCGTTTTTAAGATGACATTCTTTGGCGCTTGGGCCCCATCTAATTAATACCAGGCCATATTTCTGCATATATAATTAATCATTCTTTAATTAAACCTCATTAGGAGGTGATTTGTAGCATTTAGGAGGCTAGGCAGTCTTGGAATCTAATGAATAGAGAAGTGTCATTATGTTTGCAGACCCATCAATGCAAGTTGTTGAAATGAGATGTGACTGCAGAGCTCTAGAGAAATTTACCATCATACACCAGAATAGTTATGAATCAGATGGCTGTTTTCAAGCTCGGCTATGTCTCGCTCTTTTCTCTCTCGCGCACAGTTACCAAAAACATGCCGCGAGTCAGAAAAAAAGAGAGTCTCATGTCAGTGTCTCGGCAATAACAGAAGCGACTTTTCTGGAGCAGCGTGTCTGGCTTTGACATTAAAGAACAGGTCCGTGCTACAGTGAGAGATACAGTTTGCCTAAAAAATGAAAGATTCTGTCATCATTTACTCACCCTCATGTCATTCCAAACCAGTCTGAGTTTCTTCCCTCCGAGGAACGTAAAAACGAGAAATTCTGAAGAATGGGCTGGTCTCTCTTTTCCATGCAATTACAAAAACTTTCTTTTTTGGTGGTGGTGGTGGTGGTGGTGGGTGGGGGGGGGGGGGATGACCCCATTAAAATGGGGTCAAGTCTTCTGAAGCCATACGATTGCTTTGTTTAAAAAAAACATTTAAGAGTGATAAATAGTGATCGTAGAAAAAAAAAAAGATTTTTTCCAACATGAATCAAAATCATGAATCAAGTTGACTCATTGACTTAGCTGACTGAACAACTCTCTGAAATGGAAGACTATCAGTGAATAGTATACTACGGTGGCCCAGTAGTGCACAACACAACGACATGTAAAAAGCAAACATAAGTTCACAACACAACGGAATTAAGCCACAACACAACGGAAAATCTACAACACAACGAAATGAATCCACAACACAACGGAAAATCTACAACACAACGAAATAAAGCCGCAACACAACGGAAATGCTCCCGACCACTAGAGGGCTCTCGGGCGCGATAAAGTTAGTTTTCCTTGCCATTGTTCAATAGAGTCAGCAGTCTATAAAAATACATCAACACCACGATTGGTCTTAACAGTATGTATAGCTAACAATCATTCAAAATCACCTATGTGCATTATAGCTGCATATTTATATTTATTATATTTATAGAACGCTTCGACGCGCTACCACAGCGCATGATCCCTAAGGGAACGTCTGTCAATTCCTCCAAGTTGTTAAAACATATCATTTGTATTAATTAAAATTACCAATACCCTTCATGTATTTACAGTAAACAATTATTTTTTAGGAGATTTCTGTAAAAGTTTTTTTTCTTTTTTCATGTTTCAACGGTTGTAGTTCCTATTAACCAGACTGAAAGTGTGCCAATAGCTCCCTGTATGCACAGTAAAATATTTTTATATATATATATATAAAAACATTAGGCCTACTGTAAATAAATAAAAAATATTTTTAAATGTCACAAAGCGTGTGGTTCCTATTAGGCTTGCCGCGATAGACGGTGTTGACGGTGTTACCGGTTTTAAGCCCCATCACCGGTGACATCACTTTCCCACCGTGACACCGCGATGTCTTGACTTTTTTAAAGTATTCGTTTTTGCTAAAAATATTTATTTGAATTAATTAAAAAATAATAATTATCAATTATGTAGTTCAGAAGAGAGCATACATTATAATTAAAAACTGAACTGCACAGTGCGTGCCAAGAGCTAGTCACGTCACAGATCAGCAAGCATCAGGATTCCATTTAGCACGTGTGGAGATGAGAACGAGTCAAATAACAGAAAAGCTTATTTCGAAAGTGAAAGTATAACGCGCACGCATGTAAAAGCCAGAGCTGCCAACTTTTGAGTTTAGGTTTTACACTTACACACGCAAGGTCTCTCGCTCGCTTTCCCTCTCTCCCGTACGCGCGCGCTACGCGGTTTAAAGCATAATCTCTGTCTCGCGTGTGCGCTCGCTCTAGATTCCAGGAGATTTTAACTATTTTGCGGTATAATTAGTCGATCACGAGTGGCTCAACAGGTAGATATATAGATAAACTCATCTTCCAGGCATTTGACCGACCAGGTTGACACTTCCTGCGTGAGAAATCGGGAGTGTGGCATGAGAGCGTGTGAAAGCAATCAAATGCGTGTGTCTCGCGGCCAATGCGTGAGAGTTGGCAGCTCTGTAAAAGCTTTTTAACCCCCCCCCCCCCCACCCCACGGTGACACCGGGATTACCGGTGTTGTCAAACGTCGATTAACCGGTGGGAAATTTTCCTCACCGCGGCAACCCTAGTTCCTATTGTGGCCAGACTGACTTATTACAGGTGGAATTGTGCCATTACTTTCCTGTAATTCTGCAATTCGCCAAATGGTTTTTATTTGTATTTATCAAATAATATTATAATAAATTATACGTTTTAACCACTTGGTGGAATTGGCAGACGTTCCCTTAGGGATCATGCGCTGTGGTAGCGCGTCCAAGCATTCTCGTGTATAAATACGCAGATATAATTCATGTAGGTTATTTTGAAGTAATATTTTATATCGATATACAATGGTTACACTTAAAACTAATCGTGGTATTGATATATTTAGACTGCTGACTGACTCTATTGAACAATGGCAAGGAAAACGTCTCGGTTACTTTTGTAACCCTCGTTCCCTGAGTACAGGGAACGGAGACGTGTCGTCGGAAAGTTCCCTGACGAATTGGGATCACGCTAGGGAGACCAATTGCCTTCGAGTGAATTAAAACGAGCCAATGAAAATTGGCATGCAAGGTTTGCATTCCGCGACCCGCCTACCAACGCGGGTATAAAGGGCGGAAGTAAACATTGCGCAATGCTTTTCGCTGAG
Organism: Rhinichthys klamathensis goyatoka; assembly: GCF_029890125.1. Taxonomy (NCBI): domain Eukaryota; kingdom Metazoa; phylum Chordata; class Actinopteri; order Cypriniformes; family Leuciscidae; genus Rhinichthys; species Rhinichthys klamathensis. Next base: position 89,662 of record NW_026606661.1, read on the forward strand.
GAGCCGGACGGTGTCCAGTCCTCCGCGAAGGTACAGCAACATGGCGAAGGGACGACACGTCTCCGTTCCCTGTACTCAGGGAACGAGGGTTACATACGTAACCGAGACGTTCCCTTTCGTCCTGGGAACTCCAACGTGTCGTCGGGGAGTTCCCTGACGAATTGGGATCCCTAACAAAACGCCATGATGCTGGCCCCTTCCAGCGCCCAGCTAAGCTACCCCAGAGACTATTTATATAGAGACATGGCACTTACTCAATCCTCAATACAACTATATAGTGAAAACCCGTAACGCCAAAGATGGCGGTTGTATGCACATGTCCCGCCCCTCCCGCTGGAAAGCCAATCGTCTGCCTTTAACAGTCAAGCCGGGAAACATTTAAGCCTATCGTCTGGTTCCACTGACGCATGCGCACAGTTGAGGTTTGCGACAGTGGAAAATACGTTACTGTTTGAAAAGGCGGCAGATTTGATATGCAGTGTATGTGTGCGTTGTGTAAATATCAGACATCCCCAAGTGTCTACCGCATATTTATAGCGGCTCCCTGATGCCCAAAATTAGTTCAAATCTCCCGGAAACTAGAGCGAGCGAGCGAGAGCTCACACATACTGTGTTTCAAACCGTGCAACGCGCGCACGTCAGAGGGAGAGAACCCTTGCGCATGCGTAGTAAAGTATAACCTGTGGGGGAAAAGGCGTTTTAAACCTTATTTTGGGGCAAAGTCATCAAACTTTTTCAGCGATTTTTATCATATTTTACTGCTGTTTCTATACATGCAGTTTTTATGTCCCGGTGACCAGTGAAAGTGCAGTTCTGACTCTCTGCCCATTCATTTAGATAGGAGCCTGGTCTTGTTAGTCCGAAATAGCTGCCCGGAGGCGTTGCCAAGATGGCGGCCGAGTGGCACGACTTGCCTAAAAGGACTTTGGCTACCCTAAGCAGTTTCACAAATTACGGGAGCTAGCAAGGGAGTCACACTGCTGTTCCGCAAGACCCACACAGTGGATTGGATAACACTGGGAAAGCGTGCCCAACCCGTAAAAGGGGGAAGGGAACGCTGCGGAAGCCAGATGCCTGAAGAAGGCCTGGAATACACATATGTACTAACCCAGGGGGATAGTGAAACATATGGCAGTCCCTGAGGTAGTCCCCTCCAAGGGGAGTGGGAGAGTACTCAACAGGGACGACAGAATGAGTCTGTCAGGGGGAAGACACGGCTGGACTGCACGTGGCATAATGGGTCACCGAAGAGACCACAGGACATAACACCCAGTCTACACAACAACTCCTTTAGAGGTAGTAGACCTGGCGCCGGCGGTCCGCCACGCCAGGCACCGAAGGGGTGATGGAGCAACTCACGAGGCTAACCAACGTAGGGCGCCAACGGAGCGAAAGACGCACGTATCCGGCTGAGGCACGGAGTGGCGTAGCAAGCCGACACAACCTATTCCCTCTCACCACTGGCCGTAGCGAGTACTCGGGAGGAAACAGGTTCCACACGTAGGCTATATAATCTAGCGAACGTGTTCAGTGTCGCCCAGCCCGCAGCTCTACAAATGTCTGTCAGCGAGGCGCCTTGAGCCAACGCCCAGGAGGCGGCAACACCTCTCGTAGAGTGAGCACGCAACCTGGGAGGACAAGGCTCACCCGTAGCTTCATACGCTTGGGTGATAGCATCCACTAACCAGTGAGCTAACCTCTGCTTGGAGACGGCCTTCCCCTTCTGCTGGCCTCCGTAACAGACAAAGAGCTGATCTGAGGTCCTGAAGCTTTGCGTTCTGTCAGTGTAAACCCGCAGGGCGCGGACTGGACAGAGAAAAGCTAGGGCTGGGTCTGCCTCCTCCTGGGGCAGCGCTTGCAGGTTCACTACCTGATCCACGAAGGGATTGGTAGGAACCTTGGGCACATATCCGGGCCGGGGTCTCAATATCACGCGAGAAAGGCCCGGCCCGAACTCTAGGCACGATTCGTCGACCGAAAAAGCCTGCAGATCCCCGACCCTCTTAAAAGAGGCCAATGCCAACAGGAGCGCTGTCTTAATGGACAGGATATTCAGCTCCACTGTCAGCAAGGGCTCAAAGGGAGGACTTTGAAGAGCTCTCAGTACCAGAGCTAGGTCCCAAGAGGGTACAGAGCGCAAAACACGAGGTTTAACCTCCTAGCACCCTTGAGGAATCTGATGATCAGGTCGTGCTTCCCCACGGACTTACCTTCTACTACATCGTGATGTGCGGCTATTGCGGCAACATACACTTTGAGGGTGGAGGGAGACAGCCTTCGCCCCAACCCATCTTGTAGGAAGGAAAGCACGACTCTGATCGGGCAAGTTCGGGGGTCCTCGTGGTAGGAGGAACACCACTCGACGAATAGGTTCCACTTCAACGCATAGAGGCGCCTCGTAGAGGGGGCTCTAGCAGAAGTGATGGTGTTTACCACTGCCTGTGGTAGATCACCTAGAACCTCCGCGTCCCGTCCAGGGACCAGACATGGAGTTTCCAGAGGTCTGGACGCGGGTGCCATAGAGTACCCCGTCTCTGAGAAAGAAGGTCCTTCCTCAGAGGAATCGGCCAAGGAGGGGCTGTCGTGAGGAGCATGAGTTCCATGAACCAAGTCCTGGTGGGCCAATAGGGCGCCACTAACAGGACCTGCTCCTCGTCCTCCCTGACCTTGCACAGTGTCTGTGCAAGAAGGCTCACTGGGGGAAACGCATACTTGCCCAGGCCCCAGGGCCAGCTGTGAGCCAGGGTGTCCGTGCCGAGGGTCCCCTCGGACAGGGAGTAAAACCACTGGCAATGGGTCGTGTCCGGAGAGGCAAACAGGTCTACCTGTGCGACTCCGAAAACACTCCAGATCAGCTGAACCGCCTGGGGATGGAGTCGCCATTCTCCTGGCAGGGGAGGCAACCGTGAAAGCTCGTCTGCCACACGGTTGAGCTCCCCTGGAACATGAGTGGCGCGAAGCGACCTCAGATGCTTCTGACTCCATAGGAGGAGGTGGGAGGCGAGTCGCGACATGCGGCGGGAGCGTAGACCACCTTGTCGGTTGATGTACGCAACGGTCGCAGTGCTGTCCGTACGGACCAGAACGTGCTTGTCTTTGAGAAGCCCCTTGAGGCGGCACAAAGCCAAGCGTACTGCTTGCAACTCTAGGCAGTTGATATGCCAATGCAGCTGGGGCCCCGTCCACAGACCCGAGACTGCATGCCCTTTGTACGTGGCCCCCCACCCCATGGCAGAGGCATCTGTGAAACCACAGCATGCCTGGAAACCTGGACTAGGGGCACTCCGGCCCGTAGAAACGCAGGATCCGACCACGGGGAGAAGGTTTGGCGACAGTGCGGGGTTACTTTGACCCGGAACGTGCCGCTCTGCCACACCCACCTCGGGACTCGATCGTGAAGCCAGTGCTGGAGCGGTCTCATATGTAACAGGCCGAGCATCATTACTGCGGCTGCCATATGCCCCAGGAGCCTCTGAAATTGTTTCAGTGGAACCGCTGTCCTGCCTCGAAAAGACCTGAGGCAGGTGAGCACTGACTGGACGCGCTCCTCCGTGAGGCGCGCAGTCTGTGCGACCGAGTCCAACTCCATACCGAGATAAGAGATCCTCTGCATGAGGCAGAGTTTGCTCTTGTCCCAGTTGACCTGAAGCCCCAACCGGCTGAGGTGCCGTAGCACCATGTCCCTGTGATCGCACAACACATCTCGCGAGAGCCAGAATGAGCCAGTCGTCGAGATAGTTGAGAATGCGAACGCCTTGTTCTCTCATGGGAACAATGGCCGCCTCCGCGACTTTCGTGAAGACACGGGGCGACAGGGCCAGCCCGAAGAGTAGGACCTTGTAGTGATACGCTCGACCCTCGAAAGCAAACCGTAGAAACGGTCTGTGACGAGGAAAAATCGAGACGTGAAAGTACGCGTCCTTCAGGTCGATCGCTGCAGACCAATCCTGGGGACGGATGCACTCGAAAATGCGCTTCTGCGTGAACATTTTGAACGGGAGTTTGTGCAGGGCCCGATTCAAAACTCGCAGATCCAGGATTGGCCGTAACCCACCGCCTTTCTTGGGTACAATGAAGTAGGGGCTGTAAAACCCGGACCTCATCTCGGCAGGAGGGACCGGCTCGATCGCGTCCTTCGCCAGCAGGACATCGATCTCTTTCCGCAGGACAGGGGCATCCACTGACCGCACACGGGTGAAGTGGATGCCCCTGAACCTGGGAGGCCGGCGTGCAAACTGAATTGCATAGCCGAACCGAATGGTGCGGACGAGCCATCGAGACAGACCTGGAAGCGCTAGCCAGGCTTCCAGGTACCGAGCCAACAAGCCCACCCAAACCACCGGCGTACCCCTTACAGAAAAACCACATGAGTTTCACATGTGCAAAAACACATGTGATCCCATGTGACAACGTGGACATGTGATTTTGCACATGTGAAATTTAACATGTGAAATATGTGGAACACATGTGCTTTGCACATGTTAAAGGTAATTTGCACATGGGAAACGTGTGGTTTTGGAACATTTTCATGTGAAACCCATGTATATTCCCATGTGAAACCCATGGGATTGCATGTGAAACCCATGTGATTACATGTGAAACCCATGGGATTGCATGTGAAACCCATGTGATTACATGTGAAACCCATGGGATGTGAAACCCATGTGAAACCCATGTGATTACATGTGAAACCCATGTGATTACATGTGAAACCCATGGGATTGCATGTGAAACCCATGTGATTACATGTGAAACCCATGGGATTGCATGTGAAACCCATGTGATTGCATGTGAAACCCATGTGATTACATGTGAAACCCATGGGATTGCATGTGAAACCCAAAATTCCCATGTGAAATCCATGAGCTTACATGTGAAACGTAAAATTCCCATGTGAAACATTTAATCACATGTGAAACCCATGAGATATCATGTGAAATGTAAAATATCTCATGTGAAACCCATAGAATGACATTTGAAACCCATCAACAATCCATGTTAAAGCTACACACCATGTAAACCTGTAACTTCATGTGAAATCCATGTAAAAATCATTAAGCAATATACCACAGAAAACGGTAGGCCTACCATGTTCTTGTGTAGGCTCTATAGCCTAATGTTTCCCAACATTAAAACAAATAATTCAAAAAAAAATTTTTTTCACTTTTTATTTCATTTCAAAATATGCAATACAAATTGAATGTTTAAAACAAACAAAGCAAAACCAAATTAAAATTATACATAAAAAGCCGCAAAAAACGCAGGTATACGCGCATGTGTGTGTGTGTGGTGTGCGTTTGTGAAAGTGTGTTGTCTCAGTCCTTTGTGTCTCCTGCAGCAGGCATCCTGTTTTGGGATAGAAAAAGATCAAAGATTAGGGCAGTGCAAACCATAGACTGTAAAAAAAAATATGGACGTAGTGTCCGTGACGTCACCCCGTAGGTTTCTGAAAAGCATTTTTATGGGGCTTAATAATTAATTATTATTCATTTGTAATGTTATTATGTCATTAAACGTTTTACGTAAATATGCTATGGAAATACATCTTGCTTAAACAACTGTATAAGACGAGTGGTGCGTCTCATTTATAAAAAAAACTATTGACAGTTTGTGATTAGATCACAATGTAGACTGAGGAATAAACTGAGTCATCAGTCCTCGCGCATGTCGGTTTCGCAAATGTGAACAGACCACATGGGGATCACACTTGGATGTTGGATCGTCTGAATATTACCTTTCTGCTCGTCTCCTCAGATCTTTTAACTTTTGTGCCATGCAGACCTTGATCTCAGTGCCTCCGATGCCTGGGTGCCTCTTTTTGACATGGTCTGTAAGAAATGAGATTGATTACATTAAAATTTGAAAACAAGTTTGACATGAAGTGACATAACTGTCAGATTCAAACTGTGCTTTCCGCGCTATGGCTGGCGCTGACGGACGCGCTCAGCGCTTGTCATATATAATAACTATTGATAAAAGATATTCAGACATGCTTACCAATTATTAGCTGCACCTTTTGTAGGTCAAGGCTCTTTTTTCACCAACAACCCCTTTTTTTCCGTTCATGCTGCCATCTCTTCGAAAGAGAAGATGGAGTCCATAAGAGTTCTGGTTAACTTTTTGTAGCCCTTACATCTTTGAGCATGATCCAAAGCAACTGGGTTCATTAAGTCAGTCACAGACTTGTTCTGCAAAGCAAAAAATAAAATAAAAAATAGAACATTTTCGTCAGGACAGAAACCGTGATCTTTTCAACGTTATTGCATATTAGGTGAGGTTTTCACTTTGGAGCTGTGAGTGTAAATTTTAGCATACAAGTATTTATTGTTCATGCTCGAGTCTTGATACTCTTTTACCTTCATATTCCAGAGTTTAGGGGTAAAATGCGAGAAATCTCCTTTAGTGGACTTGGATATGCTGGGCACTACTCACTGATCTATATAAATGACTTGATTGCTCATGACGTCATGTAAATTGAAGTCACCATATTCTATTGAATTAATAGGAAATCATCTGACTTTAATGAGTAAACATGACCTAACGAGTCAGTGTTTTTTATATTTGAATTCTATACATTCTTACCATGTAAACATCCAAAACATTTCTGATTATTATCAATGTTGAAAACAGTTGTGCTGATTAATGTGTTTGTGTAAACCATTGTAACAGTTTAAACCATTTTTTCCCCTCCAGGATTCATTGTTAAATAGACCACAAACATATGAAGGGTAGTTTACACTAATGTTCAAACATTTGGGGTCAATGATAGATTTAAAAATGAACAGAAAAAAAAGAAGAAATTCATATTTTTACTCAGCAAGGATGCATTAAATTGATCAAAAGAGAGAGTAAGGATTTCTGTTTCAAATAAATGCTGTTATTTTAACCTTTCTATTCATCAAATAATCCTGAAAAACACAAAAATATGAAGCAGCACAACTGTTTTCAACACTGATAATAATCATAAATGTTTTTTTGAGCATCAAATCGTCATATTAGAATAATTTATGAAGGATGATGTGAAGCTGTGATGCTGAAAATTCAGCTTTGATCATAGGAAGTAATTGCATTTTACAATATATTCACATAGAAAACAGTTTTTATTTATTTATATTATTTCACAATATTATTGTTTTTAATGTTTTTTGGTGAACATAAGAGAAAGAGACATAAACATTTGTACCAAGACAATTAGTGTATGTTTGACATTAGTGTATGTTTGGCGTTTTACTTACTAATCATATGGTTCATCAATAGTGCTTTAGAGATGAAGATCAGCTCCACTCCGCTCCGTTGAAGGGCATCAGCACTGAAGGATCTAAGAACACAACAAGCCATTTGTCACTGAGCCAACAATGCAATGCCAGGTTTATTGAAAGGAAAGAAGCTACAGCAGAGGTGAAATGCAGAAAAGAGAAAGAATTTAAAGAATATACAGAATATAATTTCTTAACTAGGATAACAGAATTTGTTTTTGGGTTTACTTATTCATTTAATTTTGCTCATACGGTGTAACTTCGTTTGGATGTCAAAACCTTCTTAAAATAAACAATTTAAAAAAACAAATTGAGAAATAAAATGAGGTTATTTAATGAGCTTCCTCGGCTCACCTGTGTCCTAACGTTACTTCTCCGGCAGCAGCTTTCTCCAGAAATGTTGAAGTCGTGGAGCTTTCTCTCTGTTATGGGTTATTTTGTTACTACTGAAATCACAGAACATTTTTTAATCAAAATGTGTTTAACGTTACCATTGAGCTAACGTTAGTTTCAGCCAATTTTCTTGCTCCTGAAAGTAACATCACCGATACGTTATGTTTACGTTTGTGTTAAATAAATTAGCTCACTTCCAAGTAAAACCTTTACAAAACCTCTCATCTACACATAAGAGGTGATTAAAAGCCCAAACTTTAATAAATAAAAGTTCAACCGAGTTAACATTACGTTAGCCTAGCTAGCTGCTACCTCTTCAGAAAACGGTTGAGATCCTAACGGACTTTTTCCGAAGACACTACACCATGTAAATTTTTAACAGAATCGTGTCAATTACAAGTAAGAGAAATGTCAAAAACAGTTGTGAGTATTATTCGTGTGATTTTAGAGACTAATCTCACCTGGAAAAAGCCGTGAAAAGTTTAAACAACATCGAGAGAGGGAGTTTTGTTGCTTACCAGTAGCAGTGGTCCCGCGCCGTTTCCATGGCAACTCTGCGCGCCGGCCGCTCCAGTGTTTGAAATACTCGAAAGTTCACGCGCACGGCATTGATTAAACCACGTCAAAATCATGCAGCACTTAAAATGAAAAGTTTAATATCCACTTTATTTTATTTGAAAACGTGCTTGCAGTAGCCTATTGATTATATCAAATATAATATACTGTTGATTATGTAAAATATATTTACAATATAGCTTTAGAAATGGTAAACAGTGTTGAAATAAAAGTATTGCAAAAACTCATTAAAAACTATACGTGTATATAAGTGTTAGTATATACACATGCATTATAAGCTTTATGTTCTATGCATTTTGTGTGAAAAAGGCTATTGAAGCTAAAAATGTACAGTATTTGTGACGTGGTAACATAATTCACATGTTAAAACCTATTACAACGTGCAAATATATTTCACATGAGCTCCACATTATTACCTATAACATGTTTTCCACATGTGCCACGTGTTCCATTAAGTTCACATGTGGTGACATGTTGTTCACATGTGGTCGAACATTACTGCATGTGGTGACATGTTGTTCACATGTGGTCGAACATTACTGCATGTGGTGACATGTTGTTCACATGTGGTGAAACATTGTTCACATGTGATGACATGTTGTTCATATGTGGTCACATGTGGGCATATGTGGTCACATGTGGTCACATGTGGGCACATGTGGAAAACATGTGATAACATGTGAAATTCATGTGTTTTTTCTGTAAGGGACCCGCGGAGGGGCAGCGAGGTGGAAGGCCGGGACCCGGCTCCAGTGGCAATGTAGCCACTGGAAGCGGGGTCTGGGCGGTCCACCGTGGGGCAGACGGCAGAGAGAGCTTGTAGGCTTTCTGCTGCGGGCTGCCCGGTGGCGAAGGGAGGGGGAGAGACGAAGAACGAGGCCCTGACCTCTCGTATCCTGGTCTCTGCGCCTCCGGGCCCAGCTGCAGACCGGAGCGACGCAGCCGAGGCTGCGTCACTGCTATCTGCAAGCTGGGGAGAGGGGAACGGGAGTGGTGCAGCTCGGGGGCGGCACGCACTGCCATTCTGACCCTCTCGGACGGAGGAAACTGGTCTTATTAGACTGCCAGTCTCGACCGTGAGGGGAAACGAGGAACAAGGCCCGGGGGCATCGAGTCCTGGTTTCCCCTCACCCAGCGAGAGACGAGAGTGACAAGGCCGCAGCCCTCACTGCCATCTGAGCGCTGGGGCCCGTGAACGACTCAGAGGAAGTGGACTGCTCATGGGTACCGCTGATTACAGGATAACCAGCGGCGGAACAGAAACGAAATTCTCCACCCGGCCCTCCCCCGGGGGAAGGAGTGGTGATGACACGCACTCCCAAAGAGCAGAACGTCACATACTCTGGGTCGCTCCTCTCAGGGTTGTTTCCCTTCCCTTTGCTGGGGGAAAACAAACTCCGAGCGGGCTGACTTTGAGGTGCTTCTGGACCACCAGTGTGGACATCGTCTAACCGAGGGCCAGCGCTGTGACTAATCACGGTCAGTCACTAAGCACAGCTCAACCCCGAGTTAGAACTACACACGCGCAGTGGTAGTGAGAGAGGAAAAACTTCTGCAGATTTAGGCATGTTTGGCTTGCCATATTGGCACCAAAATGCTTCCATACTGCCAAAATTCTTCACACACATCCAGGCGCTTTAGAACAGCCCAGGAAAGTGTGGCCGTTAAGTCTGAATCTTCAGCATGAGAACACACCATTATAGTAGGAACTCAGCATCATTTTCAGAGTATAACCGCCCTCTCTCCGATGTAGTGATCGACATCTGTCCTCCCTGGGGCCCCGAATGAAATGCCTGGTCCCTCATGAGAAGGACCAGAAACCCATTCGAAAGCCTCGACGGCACACGGCACGCTGAGCTGCTCCAACCTTTACGAGAAAGGGGAGGCGAACAACGTGCCGACGTGGTCAAGCACTCCTAAGAGAACATGAACCACCCACGAACGCAGTCTCAACACACTGATTAGGCATGTGAAACCGTGATCGTGGCCGTCAACCAGGCATGCAAGATAGTGAACGTGGCCATCGCTTCGATGACACACTGCACGCTGAACGCTCAAGCCCTCAGGCAGGCGAACAACGTGCCGACGTGGTCATGCTCTCATAAGAAAGCATAAACCACCCACGAACACAATCTCAGCATGTTTACGATGCGCTAGAGGAGTGAGTGGTTCGTGCTCACTGAAACCCTCAGATCACCAATGTTATTCGCCAAAGCAGCCCTCCTCTGGTGCACCAGAAGAGAAACTGGATCGGGAAATAAGCAAAGGGACTCACCTCATAGAGGCACGCGAGTCTTGATCTTGACCACGCATCTTGAGCGCCGAATGACGCGCGCTGGGTTGCCGTGACAACCCGCGCTGTCAGCCGGCGCTCGACGGCACACGGCACGCTGAGCTGCTCCAACCTTTACGAGAAAGGGGAGGCGAACAACGTGCCGACATGGTCATGCACTCCTAAGAGAACACGAACCACCCACGAACATAGTCTCACACACTGATTAGGCATGTGAAACAATGAACGTGGCCGTCAAATAAGGACAGAAAATGATCGCATCCAGAAACACACAAGTGAAACGTCATCCTGAAAAGGACGCGATCTTCACTCGTGTTGCTCTTTCAGGAAGAAAGTGCTCTCTCTATCGTGCTGAAGCACACAGGGACCCAACGCAGCAACACAGCGGGGAAACTGCAAGCCCGCTGTGCGCACTCAACCGTTTACCAGCTGTGAAAACAGCTTTTTGAATTAACAGCATATAGACGCAGCCGGCAGACAGGAAACCGCGTGGTCGCTGAAACGCCATCTCACCAACACAGAGAGATCCCCTCCCGAAACAGCAGACTGGTAGTTGTAAGAAAGATTCATTTCTTAAAGCTCACTCACTCAGAGAGGACACAATCGGACGGCTCCGAAGCTAAAAGCATTGCGCAATGTTTACTTCCGCCCTTTATACCCGCGTTGGTAGGCGGGTCGCGGAATGCAAACCTTGCATGCCAATTTTCATTGGCTCGTTTTAATTCACTCGAAGGCAATTGGTCTCCCTAGCGTGATCCCAATTCGTCAGGGAACTCCCCGACGACACGTTGGAGTTCCCAGGACGAAAGGGAACTAACTTTATCGCGCCCGAGAGCCCTCTAGTGGTCGGGAGCATTTCTGTTGTGTTCCGGCTTTATTTCGTTGTGTTGTAGATTTTCCGTTGTGTTGAGGATTTTCCGTTGTGTTGTGGCTTATTTCCGTTGTGTTGTAGATTTTCCGTTGTGTTGTGGCTCATATCCGTTGTGTTGTGGATTTTCCGTTGTGTTGAGGATTTTCCGTTGTGTTGTGGCTTATTTCCGTTGTGTTGTAGATTTTCCGTTGTGTTGTGGCTCATATCCATTGTGTTGTGGATTTTCCGTTGTGTTGAGGATTTTCCGTTGTGTTGTGGCTTATTTCCGTTGTGTTGTAGATTTTCCGTTCTGTTGTGGCTCATATCCGTTGTGTTGTGGATTTTCCGTTGTGTTGTAGATTTCCCGTTGTGTTGTGGCTCATTTTCCGTTGTGTTGTGGATTCATTTCGTTGTGTTGTGAACTTATGTTTGCTTTTTAAATGTCGTTGTGTTGTGCACTACTGGGCCACCGTAGTATACAGACTTAAATGATATCCTGTTTCTGACAGAAATATTATTTGGTTTCAGAAGATTTGGAGTAAAGTAAGACCACTTTTTGAAGCTTGAAACCTTTAGTTCCCATTTATTGTTATTGCATGGAAAAGAGCAAAAAGTCTTTAGAATTTATTTTCTTCACGGAAGAAAAAAGTCATACATTTGGAAGGACATGAAGATGAGTAAATGACAGAATTAAGATTTTATGGGTGAACTGTCCCTTTAATTAAAGGCTTTTCCATTAAAGGATTAGTTCACTTTTAAAAAAACTTTTTGCTGATAATTTACTCACCCCCATGTCATCCAAGATGTCCATGTCTTTCTTTCTTCAGTCGAAAAGAAATTAAGGTTTTTGATGAAAACATTCCAGGATTTTTCTCCATATAATGGACTTCAATGGTAGCCAAACGGTCCAAGGTCCAAAAGACAGTTTCAGTGCAACCTGCAAACTGTTCAAAGGGCTTTAAATGACACCAGACGATGAATAAGGGTCTTATCAAGCGAAACGATCGCTCATTTAAAAAAAAAATAACAACGTTTAAGTTTTATAAGCTCACATGCTCGCCTTTCTCTGTTCTGTGTAACTCACCTGTTCGAACTCGTTCATCAAAATGAACAAATCTTTTTCCGAGTCAATTCGTTCATTTCGGTCGTTAAATGAATCAAATGACTCGAAAAAAGATTTGTTCATTTTGATGAACGAGTTCGAACAGGAGAGTCACACAGAACAGAGCAAGGCGGGCATGTGAGCTTATAAAACTTAAACGTTGTTATTTATTTTTTAAATGAGCGATCGTTTCGCTTGATAAGACCCTTATTCATCGTCTGGAATCGTTTAAAGACCTTTGAACAGTTTGCAGGTTGCACTGAAACTGTCTTTTGGACCTTGGACCGTTTGGTGCCCAGCAAAGTGCATTATATGGAGAAAAATCCTGGAATGTTTTCATCAAAAACCTTAATTTCTTTTCGACTGAAGAAAGAAAGACATGGACAACTTGGATGACATGGGGGTGAGTAAATTATAGGGCTGTAACGATACGCGGTATAAAATCGAAATCGCGATACTCAGGTCCACGATCCTGTATCGCGATGTGAGAAGGCAGAATCGCGATCACACCCCTTCCAACTTCCTGTCCAGAACCAGGGCTCGAATTTCGGCGCGGGATTGCGGGTATTGCGCATAATTCAAATCATTCCCGTAGGTCTCCCATTTATAATGCGGGAAATTCCCGCAATCGTAATCCACACAGATAATAAAATCAAATCATTCTTTTAACAACTATCTTCCAGACGCAATTTCACAAACAGCGTGAGTGTTCAGCGGTACCGCGCGTCTTCTATCTCTTCTCATAATGTGTTGTGCAAGGCAGGCATCAAGCGCTGCGGCGATAATACACACTCGCGTTTTGGAGTCGGGACCATAGACTGTAAGGTCGGGACATGACGGAATATTCACTTGCACAACCGGGCCAGCAGTGCATCGTGATTGAAGTCTTTTTAAGTCTTACCAGTTTAAACATTCAAGCGATTTTAAACTAATCAGTGCTCGCGCGCTCTCTGGGCCCTATTTTAACGATCTGAAACGCAAGTGTCAAAGCGCAAAGCGCAAGTAACTTTGTGGGCGGATCTCGGCGCTGTTGCTATTTTCCCGGCGGGATAAATGCCTCTTGCGCCTGGCGCAAATCTAAAAGGGGTTGTCTGAAGTAGCTTCATTATTCATAGGTGTGGTTTGGGTGTAACGTGAAATAAACCAATCAGAGCGTCATCTCACATTCCCTTTAAGAGCAGGCGCGCTTGTTCTAAAGCGGATTCCTATTATAACGGCGGATTTGCCAGGCGCGCGCCAGGAGCGGTTCACAGCCGAGGAGTGCAACGTTCTCGTCAGGGCCGTAAAACACAGAGAAGTGACATTGGGGATGGAGAAACCCACCCAAATTAACTCTGTTAAACAGGCGTATGATAATTTGGGTAAATGTGTAAGCTACATGTATGCTTTTATAATAAATTGTCTATCTATCTATCTATCTATCTATCTATCTATCTATCTATCTATCGTAATAATGTATGATTTGCAAAAATGAAAACTGCTGCTTAGATGAGAGAATCAAAGTGTATGCGCGTTGTGCACACGCTACATTGATTATGGCTAAGCATGCGCGCTTAAAATAGCATTATGAACAACGCGCAACGCGCCACTGACTTTAGACTAGGTTTTTTCTGGTCAGTGGTGCAATTGTCTTATAGAACAGCAAAATAGCATGAGGGAAAGTTTACGCCGGAACACGCCTCCTCTTTGCGCTGAACCGCCCCGGGGAGCGCAAGTGTATTTCTTAGTTAACCGAGTGCAAGATAGGGCCCTCTGAGATTATTTTCTATGCGCACATTCATAGAAAATCCGCCTCAAAAACAGCTGGCTAGTAACTATTTATCGCGGATTATATTGCTTTAACACGCAAAATTGTCAATTTCGGTCTTTGTGAGTAGGCTCGGTTTTGTCTTTAATAAGCATAAAACGCATGCCAGTATAATGAACACAGGAACCGTGCACTAGCTCTTAAAGTGACGGCAGCCATGTGTCTGTCATTAATTTTGTTGTCAAAACAACAAAAGATGGCTTTAAGTTAAAGGAATCAGGATTAATAGCCTATGTATTTAATTTATTCAGGACTAAAATACTACCCAGTGTTATTTTCCATTTGATTACTTTATTCAGTTTCTGTATATGAATACTAGTGTTATGGTGCGTTCACACCGGACGCGAATAGCGCGTCAGGCTCGAGTGATTTCAATGCAAAGACGCGTAATGGGCCTTTCACACAGGACGCGGAAAGCGCTGCGCTGCGCTATGAAACCCATTCATTTCAATGGCTTGCGCCGCGCGAAGACGTTTTGTTGCTGCGTCGACCAAAGCGCAAGCGCAGCGGTGCGCAGCTCGCGCGCATGCCGCGGTCAAAGTTCAAAATAGTTCAACTTTTGCCGCTGCGCTCTGTGACGATTACCAGCGCGGCCAATAGAAAAGGGACATCCAAACAAACACGGAAATCAAAATGGATGAACGGCTAGCACTGTGCACGGGACAGATAAATAGTTTACTGCTGACCGAAAGGAGGAACAAAAATCAAAATAACTAACGTTATTATACTGACTTGTAGAACTCCCGCTTAAAGTTTTTGAAAACTCCGCCTACTTTGGTCTGGCATAGCGCAGCGCAAATCACGTTGTATCTGAAGGGCAACGCTGAACCCAGCGGCCAGCGCAGCGCATTCCGCGTCCTGTGTGAAAGCCCCTTTACGCGTGTAAAAAATTCCTGCGGCGCGAATGAGGCGTAGAGCGCGGCGCGGTAGACGTGAATACGCCTCATTCGCGCGTCAAGCTCGCGCGAATGGCGCGAATTGAGCGTCTGCCGCGTTAAGCGCGTTACGCGCAAATTATTTAGTTAGTGCTATTTGTGCATTCACGCGTTTGACGCGAATTCGCGTCTGCCGTCCGAGTTGAAAAATCTGAACTTCTGCGTCAATTCGCGCCGCGTTAACCAATCAGGAGCCTAGCTGCTTGCTGCTGTCACGTGGTGAAGTATCTGGATGCTTCAATAAATTATTTTGTAATATATGACTGTGGTTCTAATGCACAACAAAGGAAATATTTTATCACATAAAACTTGATTTCAATATATGAGACATATTCATTTTGCATTGAATGCTATTTATTCCATATCTAGATTATATGAAATATTATTATAATGTAAAGACAACCAACATATAAGTTCGTGTCTGGACAGTGATGTGTGAGAGAGAGAGAGAAAAATCACAGGACAGATTAATCACTTTTGGAGGCTGGCTTCATTTATTATCAAAACAAAAATAAATGACAGATTAGGTGGATGCGGGCGAGGGTGAACCTCGCGCCGGGCTGTAGAGCGCGGGCTCGACAGGCATAGCTAGACCACTCGAGGCCGAGGGCTTATACGGCCTACGCTGTCCTCGTCAGCGTCCTCACCATTAGTTCCACCAAACCTAGCTCCTGGAGCAAATTGTGAAACTCCTGAAACCCTCCGGAGGTTCTGGTGGACCCGAGTACAGCGACGATGTCCCCTACGGAGCTGTTTCTGCTCTCCAGAGCATATACGAGCGGTGACTCTCTCGAATAATGCTAATGCTCGATAAACATGTAAAAAGATGGCCGCCAACGGGTTTCGAAACTTTCGCCTCCGGATTTCGCCTCTGACGCGCGTAAATTTCGCTTCAAACTTTTGTTTTTACGCGCGTCAATTTCGCCATTGACACGCGGATAAACACAAAGTGGTCAAGCGTCAAACTAGACGCGGTAGACGCGAATTTTACGCGCTATTCGCGTCCGGTGTGAACGCACAGTTAGACCTATTCAAAACTTTTCTCTTTAATTGTCTTTATTTGTATCTTTATTCTATTGTATTTATTTGTGCTGTTAAACTTTTTTCAATTTAATTAAACAATTTAAATCAAGCTTCCTTGTGATGTGTAAATTCTTAACAACAATATTACCCCATTGTAAAAATGCAATGAGCGCAAACATTTAGGCAAGATAAATGTAATAATTTTGTTTGGAAAAAATGCCCCTAATTAAATTAATCCTCAATTGACCGGCAACACGTCCAACATGCAGATGCATATCCCACGGCACCATCCCGGAATCAATTTAGTTGGAGTACAGAACACAACCCAAAAGCAGCAGCCTACACTGCCTAGTATAGTTTAATAATTTGCATAGTTATTATTGTTCTTTGGTGTTTAGATTATATAGGTTTTTCCTAATGTTATTTAATAAAAATACCGGTATTTTTTTTCTTCTTTCAAAATCTCTTTTTTTCACCACAAGCCCCGCCCCCGTGATAGAATCGCGGTACGAATCGAATCGTGGGTTTGGTGTATCGTTACAGCCCTAGTAAATTATCAGCAAAAGTTTTTTTTTAAAGTGAACTACTCCTTTAAAGCTAACAACTAATTTCACCTATTGCAGAATCTTGGCCTATTTCTGCCTCTTTGCACACATAATTGTATTTGTTAGCCTTTTTAGGCACAATCAAAGCTTTCTAGAAGTTACTTTCCTATATAGGCTACTTTTAGTGCTGTAGTCCGATAGCAATTTAAAAATGATAACATTTCTGATAAATTGTTTAACTCTCAATTCGGTTGTTAAGTCTGACGTCACGCGTGACGTTTAGCCTCTTCCGGGCCCAAGCGCTCCGCTCGTCCACTCCAGATCCTAGACTAAATAAACCCTTTTCTTAAGGGCTTTTTTCGCTTCAGTGCCAGTGGGTGTTACTAGGGATTAAGGGATAGCACCCACTGGCGCCAAAGTTTCTTCATTCGTTTAAGATTTGTAACTTACCTTATCAACTGCAGCCATTTTCTCTTATCTTTCTCGTCACAGGGAAAGCGGTAGAATGACAGTTGAATGTCACTTGTTTTTTAACTCCGATCTATTTAAACAACACGGGAACACGTTAAAACTCGGGCGAAAGCGGTAGGTAGGTAGAGAGGACCCGGCCTTTGGACCCGGAAACAGTATTATCGGAGAGTGGTTACGTCACGACTTAACAACCGGATAGGTCTACATACAGTAAGTGTTAATCCATCCCTAATCACAGCATTCCCATTCACCTACACAATTGGCAGCAGAGCCTCTGTTGCCATGGCAAACTCCATCGGTTTCCAGGGCAATGGCTTGTGTCTCTGTGTTGAAGTAAGAGTATGTAGTGTGCAGTGAGTCCATAATGAAGCACACATTGATTTCCTCATTCAAACTTGCAAGTTTGACCAGCATGCTTAGCAGACTCAGAAATTGTGTATGAAATGCCACTGTCAGTCAGTGTCAGGTTCTTCTTTCTCAATAGTGTTTGCTTGTTAAGAGAAGCTAATGCAATTTTGGGAAACTATAGCAACCAAAGTAGGTTTTTTGGGGGGGAGAGATTATTCATGATTCATTTCCCATTGTAATCATGATCCTTAGGTACTGTAATGAATCATATTAATGCACCTGTTCCCACTTTCCAATGATTAATGCGTTACATATATAGGCACTAATCCTTTCTATATAGTCACTAACCTTCTAAGTGCTTACATCTGGAAGATTATGTAGATTATAGATGTCAGTTAATATCTTATTTTCATTTTGTCTCTATCACGTGTACTCATTCAGAATTCACACACATATATATATATATATATATATATATATATATATAATATGTGTGTGTGTGTGTGTGTGTGTGTGTGTGTGTGTGTGTGTGTGTGTGTATACACAGTAAATCAGGCACAAAGCATAGTGATCAATATCTTACAATAGATATATACTGTAGATAAATATGATATACATATAAACATATACAGTGATGTCCAGCATAGTAAAATCGACATCTTCACCCTTTATTCAAATATTATTAAAAATGTGTTAAAGATTTTTGTAAGCATATTGCGTAGTTGTGCTTGGAGTCAATTGTTTTATTTCTGATAATACAATTAAACATGACACATTTTGCGTCTATCATACGGTACAAAGAATTTATAAACACATGCAAAAACAAGAGAGTATTATAATGTTAAAAAAAATTAATTGATTACTGATTATGTTGCAGTCGATGTATTGTTTTTTCCTGGCGGTTTTTTGTTTTTATTTTTTCCTTATTATTAAATTATTTTGATCAGATAAATACCTTAACCAAGTTTAGTTTTGTATATATATATATATATATATAACATGTGTATAGCAATCAATATTTTACAGAAAAAAAATAAATATTGAATATTGAGTATAGGTATGTATATATAACATAAAATATTGATCGTTATACTGTACCTACAGTATATGATCGCTGCAGTATTAGTATGAAAATAATGAAATACTGATAAAGGCTGCCAAGTCTTCACAGCATACACATGTACAGGGTATTGATACTGTGCTAGACAGCATTGTTAAACCGACACGTAACAAATGAAGAAAGACTGAATCAGCAGAGGTTCATGTTCACAATCGGCCCTGGTCGCCCTGTACTCCTTGTCCCCAGAGACAATATGTCAATACTATGCTATCTCAATACTGTGCTATCTCTGTCGACTGGGCTGGGCTCATGGTTTCTTTTTTAGCTTCTGCAATGCCCAAGGACAACACAACCTGGCCAGTCTATTTCCAATACTACCTCTCATTGAAACCTGCTGAGACTGTTCATCATAGTTCATCAAGTTGAGTTACTGTGTCATTTGTTTGTTAGTTTGCTTGATGCATCAGCTAACATTTAACTCTCAAAGGCTAACTTTACACATATCTTTTTCACAGCATCAATACGGTCTTCCAGAGCATGAATTATACTGCTGACAGCTGAATCATTGGAAATTAAACGTCATATTAATTTTTTTTTATGTTAACTAATGAACCTCATTGTAAAATGTTACCATTTTTTTTTTCTAAAAAGGTTCTACAGAAGTGTTTGCCTGGCTAACTTAATCTACACTCCCTTAAACCCACCCTCCAAAAACATGTCAGCAAACCTGCTGTAATCAACCCTGAAAGCGCAAATTGACAAGCCGTGGGTGTTTTTGAATGGCAACTGAATATTTATCGTCATTACGTTTTTTTCTTCAATACTGGTCCTAACCTTAAAGTAAGCTACATAAAAAAGGTAGATTAGTCTAATTTGAATTGGAATAGTAAGAATACGTCTTTACTAACTGCTAGTTTGTCGAACTAGTTCTTAATACACAGTCTTACATTGGCTAAGTTTCTGTAACTGGCCATGATGTCTCAGGACACCCATTTGAGTGATCTGTCAGGTAGCAGGGACAATGTGTGCGTGGTACTCTAAATAAAACGCCTACAGTATACACCTTTAATTGCCTTACAAGAACTATCTGCCACCTCCAGAAATGTGAGCACTTGCATAATGCATAAGCTTCTTTCGTAATGTGTAAATCACCTATGAAAATAAACAGAGCCAGCAAATCCGAAACAGGCGCTCAGCTTTTAATTAACATGATTTGATGAGTAATTTTTGTGCCCTCTAAAAAACTATATTACTGTCAAGAGCAATAAGTAATAGCAGACCTACAATAAAATAACGGGGCTTTTCTCTGGCATGGTTTGAATTTTCTTTCACGCCATCTTATTTAACCTTTTCACATGACATTAGACACAAGGTTTATGTAATGTTGATGCATTGAGTCCCTTTACTGGCCTTCATTATCTTACCCAAAGGTATTACTATGGTATGCGATACAGCTTTCCTGTAACTGTAGTGTTGGCGCGTGCAACACCAAGGTCGTGCGTTCGATTCCCAGGGAAAGCAAGAACTGATAAGAATGTAAATGTGTACCTTGAAATGAAATGTAAGTCGCTTTAGATTAAAGCATCTGCCAAATGCATAAATGTAAATGTATGCGGTTTAGCCCGGTCAATATGTAGTATTACATGGTCAGCATCAGAACAGAAATATGTAATATTCAGCATATTCAAATCCATTAATCCATCCTCTGTTCCAAGACCTAACGAAAATGCCTTCCAATTAAAATTATTATATAATTTTATTATATTTTACAAATATATTATTTAATAATATTTTCATAATGCTGTTTGTTTATATTGCTTAATATAATTTTATAAATATTATAAATATTTTATTTTCATAATAAAGATGCAATCAACATATTCCACTACTCTCAATACATTGCCTTTTCTGTAATTTATACTTGTAATGCTGCTTTAGACTGGTTCACAAGGTTTGAAACAGCTGTATAGATAAGCTAAAAGAAAAATGATGTGAGCTCTGGCTAATTTAGCAGACACATCTTGTATGTAAGCGATTATGAAATGATGAGAAAGTTCCGGCATACAAGAGAAGGCTAATCTAGAGAGAGATAATCAAAGATGGTTTCTGTCAGCGTATCACAGAGGAACATGGTGTCTCATTCAATTGAAGTCTTTCCCAGGCCGTTAATACTCCATCGAGACATGAGCTTGACTGAAACAGGAACAGACTGAGCGTGTGATAAACAGGAAGGTGTACGTGTGAGGGGTAATTTGGTCTTAAAGTGTTCATATTGAAATCTTTTATTGCAAAATTTGCCGTCTTGGCCATTTTGAGCACATTTTGTTACATTACTGATATTATGCCCCAGAATAATTTTGAATTTTGTGTTTGAACTTACCTTTCTGCTGTGGAAATACAAACCGGAAGACAGAACACAACGAGTGCAGCGCTGAAAAGGGGAGGAGCTACATAGACTTTGACAATTCTACATTTGGTCTCATAATTCGCCTTTGGCTAAGCCACACCCTAGAATGTAGATTGACCAATCACAGCGCAGCCAAGAACGAGCTCCCACAGAGGTCCGACACTTTTTCACAGCGCTCCATTGACTTTAACACAGGCGTCTCATAGTTTTGGTCTCGGCAGGCTATTACCGTCGTAGTTTTATCAAAAATATGCTAAACGTTGTGCCTGGGGCATTTGTAACACAGATACACGTTTCCCAGAGAGGTTGGAGGGGGGTGTCCCGTCCATTTTTTTCCCTTCCCAAAACCGAAGTCAAATCCTGACCAGTGTCGTCTAGCACACGCTTATAATAAATACAACGTTATACTCGCGTAGTTCGTTTGCTTTGTAATAACGATTATAGAAGTGAATAGAGACCTATACCCAGCTAGCATGAACAGTGTTGCTCCTTGATATTGTTAGTCCCAGCGTCCGTCTCGATTAGTAGGATATGCGGTGGTTCATTTTTTGACTGTGACCGGTATGCTTTTGCCTCTATTTGGATGCCTTGTTCCTTGCGTTTCACCTGTATGTCGTGAATATAGCCTTCGAATGTATATTGCAGCCCCTTTTGCCTACTTCTATCGGACACTTTATTTGCTGCTTTATAAAAGTTTGATAAAATTTCAGCAGGAAGAGCTGTCACAGCATAAGCCATGTTGATACCAGAGCCCAGATGAAGTTTGTTTGTCGGACGTAGCAACAGTAACTAAGGGGGGTGGGGCTTAGCCAAAGGCGAATTGCTGTCAAAGAAACAAATGAAATCAGGACTGTCAGTTTACCATGCAATTACTTATTTTTAAAAAAAATAGCTAATAGTGAAATGAAAGCTTACTTTAGCGTAAGTTCTGCGGGGAATCGTTACGCCACCGATTACTTTTTTACTTATAATTCTCATTATCTAATCGTGCTCTAAATACTTGTTATATAAAAGATCGAAGCTTACACATGTCTGAGTTCGCAGATGCTGACGCCTTCATCCCTCTACATCCTCCCCACCACCACAGGAAATGCAGATTCCGTACCCTCGGAATGCCAGTTAACCATGACTACGCCAAATAACTTTATATCATAATTTTGCTTGCTGAGCTGTTAATAAATGTATACTTTTTACGGTATTTATTCTCCCGAGAACTGCTTTTGAACTGAGCGCTATTGCTTACTAATTCATTAATCAGAGTTTATTGTTAGTTAGCCTAGTAGTTACTAGAATGTTGATATTGCATTGTTACTGTCTATTTATTCATTAATGATGGAACAGTTATCACATAATGACTGTACTATCAAAAAATTAGCAACAATTACTTGCGATTAATCGCATCCAAAATAAAAGTTTGTGTTTACATAATATGTGTGTAGGCTACTGTGTATAATTATTTTGTATATATTAAATACACACATATGCATGTATATTTTTAAGAAATAGTTGCATGTATATACTGTATATATATATATATTTTTATACATAATTTATATTGTAAATAAATATTTTATATATAAATAACACATTTTTCTTAAATATATACATGCATGTGTGTGTATTTATATATATACAAAATAATTATACACAGTACTCACACACATATAGTATGTAAAAACAAACTTTTATTTTGGATGCGATTAATCACGATTAATTGTTGCCCAGCCCTAATAAAAATGTACACATTCAATCATCCCCAAACCCCCCCCCCCCCCCCCCATAAATGGATATGGAAATACTAACTTCTAAAGGTGTGTTGTTATTCATCTACCACAGTGATGTCTTTTCTCTGCAAATACTGCTATATACATTATCATTTATGATTACTTCAAATTTTTAATGAGAATATGGCTCGATTCAATTTAAATTTTAAGTGATGTATTCTTTGAAATCCATTGTTTTGAGAAAATCCATCCATTTCTTTCCCATTGCATAGAAATTCCATTCGAATGAGCAAGCTAATAAATCACAGAAATGGCAAATAGAAAGCTTCAACCGTTTCCAATGCTGTCATTTTATTCTGTCCCTGCCACTTGGCTTGTCATGTTTATAGTGACAGGTAGCTCTCACCATGCTACGTTATAGTCAGTGCAATCAATAGAAACGACCGTAAAACACACTACACAAGACCCGCTGAAGCACGGAGAGCATCTTTAGTGCAGACCCTTCTCTTGGTGTCAGAGATTGGATTGCTGCTGGAATGGATTTGACAGGGAAGCAAAGGCCAGGGGTACAAAACAAATGGCACTCAAGGATGGGTGTGTGATTCTAAGGCAGATGCAAGAGAGAAAGAGATGGTGAAGAAATGGTGCCATTTGTTCAAAGGTTTGGGGTCAGCAAGTTACGCTGACCCCCGTTTTCACACACAAGGCTTAGGCTTAGTTCCAGACTAAAATGAATGTTTGAGCTGTTTTAACTTGCACTGACATATCTTAAAATATGTCCAGATGTACACCAGTATTGTTTTTTTCTAAGGGGCCGTTCATACAGAACGCGTTTTGCCATTCCAATGCACTACTTTTCCATTGTTTTTCTATGTAAACGCACTAGACGGACGTGTATTCTGTGTGAACGAACCCTAAGGCACATTTATAAAAGCTACTTAAATGTCCTAAATGAACTAAGGCCTATAATCCTGGACTTAATCTAAGACCTGTCTGTGAAACCAGGCCTAAGACTTTTATTCAACAAGCATTAAATTGTTCAAAAGTGACAGTAAAGACTTTTACATTGTTACAAAAAAAGTTATTCTTCTTTTAAATTGATCTATTCATCAAATAATACTGGAAAAAAAAATCTATATGGTTTCCACAACAATATTAAGCAGCACAACTGTTTTTAACTGTGATAAGAAATGTTTCTTGAGCACCAAATCAGCATATTAGAATGATTTCTGAAGGATTATGCGACAGCTGAAAAATGTCATCTTTGGCATCACAGGAATCATCACAGGAAATACTTTTTTTTTTTAATTATTCATTTTAAATATATTAAAATATGTCATTTTAAGTTGTAATAATAGAATTTAAAATGTTATTAAAATACAATTTTAAAAAGTTATTTTAAATTGTAATAATATTTCACATTTTCACTGTATTTTTTTTTATCAAATTCATGCTTGGTGAGCAGAAGAGACTTCTTTCAAAAACAATGCAAAATCTTTCCGATCCCAAACTTTAATGTACTGTATATCATTAGAAATTATTACTGAACTTTTTTTTAAAAGTCCCAAGTATGATATAACCATTATTTTTAAAAGACATTGCATAACGTGGTTGAATAAATTCTAAACTAAAATGACAGTGAATGCATGTTTCATGTAATTGCAATGAAGGCAAAATAGGTAGAAAATTAGGTAGAATTAAAAAAAATTTACCCTTCAAAAAGCATTGGCTGATATTCTAATAATATACAATTCTATAATACATTATTTTTATTTTCAAGTTGTTGTTTTTTGCACCAAACTAAGCAAAAGACGTCAAAACTATCAAATAATGTGACTATTTTCAGTATGCTGTAAATTAAATATTAAATAAGTCAGCAAATAGCACAGTTTCTTGAAAATGGGCATTATACTGTTAGTTACTCTTGTGAAATCGATGTAGGTTCCATGTGGAAAATAACTGAGACTACTCTCTGAGATACATTAAAAAATAATGTGATTGCTGCGGTTGCGGTACGCCTCTCTTAATTACCTTTCCCTTGACCTAAGTGTAATCCTGAACGCTGTCTCTTTGTTGCATGGTGTTACTGCCTTTAAACTTTAAACATTCAGGTCAAGAGTCAAATTACATGATTCGTTGACTTTTGTTCGCTCATATTGTAACGTCTTGTCAATCGTTTAGTTCTTCTACATTAGGATGTGTTGCTGCTCTCCACATCTCAACTTTTCATCTTTAGCTTGTTGCGTTTCTGTAAATGCTTTCGCCACTGTCTAATTTTCCACTGACACACACACACACACATACGCATTCTTTTCTCTCTCCCATCCCTGCAATGCTAAAAAGTGTGTCGTCATTGTCACCATAGCAACTGTGTCTTGGGCGACGCTTGAACTCACAGCTGTCTCTGCCAGGATAAGCAGCGGCGTGCGTATGTGCATGTGTTTACTTTGTGTACCGCTGTTTTTTGTTAGTGTTTGATTCTTTGTGCCAGCGTCTAATGTTAAATGTATGAGCAAGTTTGTGTGGTCGGGTGTGTCTCAGAGAGTCACTGGTGCATAACTGCGTATTTGTCATAGATACCACGTGTCTGATTTCTCATCATTAGATGTTCTTGAATGACACACAAATGAGAGATGAGATACACTGCATGCAGAATTATCACTATTGCTCATACTTAAGAACTATTAATGGGGTAGTTCACCCAAAAATGAAAATTCTGTCATCATTTACTCATTCTCATGTGTTTCCAAACCTGTATGACTTTCTGCCTTGTGTGGAACACAAAAAAAGATATTTTGAAGAATGATGCTAACGAAACAGTTCTACCAGAAAGACTCGGGAGAATAAATACTGTAACAATAAATACATTTATTGATAGCCCAGCAAGCAATAAAGTTCTTTGGCGTAGGCCCCGTCCATAGCTCGCAATCCGAGGGTCCGGACTCTGCATTTCCTGCCTGAAGACGAGGGCAGGGGCGCAGCCGACCCCCTGTGAGGTATAGGAAGGGACCATCCTGGTGGTGGTGGGGAGGATGGAGGGGAATGAAAGCGTCAGCATCTGCGAACTCAGACATGTGTAAGTACTGGTTTTTTATACCGCAAGTATTAGACACGATTGGATAGATGAGAAGGTAATAAGTGACGTAGCAATTGAGTCTTCCCGGCAGAACTTAACGCTAAAGCTTCCATTTCCCATTGACTTCCATTATATGCTAAAAAAAATAGAATGGAAGTCTATGGGAACCAAAACTGTTTGGTAACCAACATTCTTCAAAATATCTTCTTTTGTGTTTTGTAAGTAATGACAGAATTTTCATTAATATTGCATTTCAGTGTGTAAATCATCCTGTACCAGTTCTGTTAAAGACGAATGATTCCTCAAATAATGCAGCTTTGTTGAGGAGGGCTGTGCTATTACTTTTCAAAGCAATCAGACTTACAATTTGAACCTGTGCACATTAAAACGTGAATATATCCTATAGCCGCACATTGAAGGAGGAACTTGAGTCATAGCCTATGTAGTGATCTGAACATCATAGAGACTTGTGGTATCAGCTATCAGAAAATGTTGAAATCTAGTTATTTATAAATTCTATCTGATGGTCTACAATGAAATACAACATAAAAATTGGAGCATGAAAAATTTCCACTATATGAAGTGTGTGTGTGTGTGTGTGTGTGTGTGTTTTCTAAGAGAGCACTCCTGTAGGATCCCAAAGCTGCCCGACTGGAGCTATTAATAACTACATGAGGGGCTGGGCAGGTTTATATATAGACTATGTGACTGGATTTTCCCTCTCATTGCAGACAAATGAATAATGAATGAAAAAAATAGGGCTCTGCCAAGGACCAGTCCCTCAGGTCATCTAGCTCTGTGTCTGTGTGTGTGCACGCACAAGGACACAGCTGTTGCCTCCGTATCTCAAGGGCTTTACAGATACAGCCGAACCTTGTCTTCCACCATCAGGTCAGAGCTGTTTCGAGAGAGAAATAGAAGATAAAGACGAGGACATTTCTTCAAGGGCAGTACTAAAAACTGGACGATTCATTAAGGATTTTATCTCATTTCACATTGATATTCAGGAGAATATGTTTGTGTGTTTGAGTGCTTTGTCATGCCATCGTTTGGTGGAAAATGTGGAAGACATGGTCTCTTCTGGTAACCATGGCGACAGTGTCACTTTCAGAGGGACGTGAAGGCGTGTTCAGCAACACTATCAGAAGCTCATCTCTCCCTCTCCCCTTATATCAACCCTCAAGTCTGGGTCTGTCTGGCTTCTCACATTGTTGCAACTTTTTATATGATTGCTCACATTCAAGTAAATTATGTAAATGAAGGAATGTAACTATCTAGAAGCAAAACTCCTGGCCATGTTACTAGGTCATTTTGGGCGGTTGCAAAATCATTGCTATGTTTCTGAATGGTTGCTTTCTAGCCCAAGTCAATATGACTCTTGTCTCTAGATTTGGCTCGAGTCCATTCTTCAATGAAGATCCAAATATTTTTACCTGATTTGTCATCTGTTAAGAAGTCTGATGGGCTGTAAAAGTCATATCACATCACACTTCTCCTCAACTTGTATTATTTGTGCTATAATTCATGTCCATAGCAGAAATGGTGCAGGGTGAGTTATGTGCAAGTACTTAGGGTTAGGGGTTCATTTAGATAGTGATGATTGCCATTTACAATAAAAAATAACCATTGACGTCAACATGATATATTGTAAGTAAACTCATAAGCAAGTGAAATAGCCTCAACTGCCTTGGCCACGTCTGTACCATGGCATCCAGTCCGAGAGGAGCTGGATGAGTGAGGGAGAACCACATCGGACAGTGTGTTGTCTCTTGAGTTGCAAACAGGTACTTCCGCTTGACCAGACTTCTCCCACAGGAGCCCCTGCCTCGACAGGATGTCTGCTCTGTGGTTTTGATGCCCATGGGATATAAACTGCTCTTAGAGAAAGCAGCTTCCCTTGGGCTAACTGGAGGATTTGGTGAGCCAGTTTGTATAGATGACGCGACCGCAGAACCCCCTGATGGTTTATGTAGGAGACCACCGATGTGTTGTCCATGCAGACAAGCACATGATGGCCCCTCAGGTCTGGGAGGAGGTGTGTGAGTGCTCGAAACACAGTCATCAATTCCAGCTGATTTATGTGCCAGGAAAGAAGATGGCCTTGCCACAGACCCTGAGCCGAGCTGCCACTCATGATCGCCCCCAACCCGTGGGGGATGCATCTGTTGTTAGCGTTACGAGACGACAAAGAGTCCCCAGCACCGGGCCTTGGGAAAGAAACCAAGGTTTTCTCCACATAGCTAAGGCATGTAGGCATCCCCGCGTGACCTTGATCATGTGGAGCGGGTTTCTCCTCGGGGAGAACCCCTGGTTTTGAGCCACCTCTGCAGGGGCCTCATGTACAGCAGGCCAAAAGGTATCATGTTGGACGCAGCTGCCATGAGACCCAACAGTCTTTGGAACTGTTTGGTAGTGAGTTCCTGGCCTAGTTTTACCCCATTTACGGCTGAGAGAATCAACGCAATACGAGCAGGAGACAGACGTGCTTGCATCGTTGTCGAATCCCAAACCACGCCTAGAAAAGTGGTTCTCTGAGCTGGAAGAAGCACACTCTTCTTGGCGTTGAGCCTCAACCCCAACTTTCTCATGTGAGCAAGAATGACATCTCGATGTCGAACCGTCATGTGCTCGGATTGAGGTAGAATCAACCAGTCGTCGTCAATGTAATTCAATAGTCTCAGAGGAGCCAGAGCTGTATTCACGCATTTTGTGAAAGTGCGGGGTGATAAACCTAGGCCGAAAGGAAGAACTCGATATTGGTACACTTCAACGTCGAAAGCGAACCTCAGGAACTTCCTGTGTTGTGGATGGATGGATACGTGGAAGTATGCATCCTTGAGATCTATCGTGGCAAACCAGTCCTCGTACCTGATTTGTGACACGATCTGTTTGAGTGTAAGCTTATTAAACTTGAGCTTCTGAACTGTGCGATTTATTTGGCGCAGATCTAGAATAGGACGCAACCCTCCATCCTTTTTTGGAACAATGAAGTAATGGCTGTAAAACCCTGACTCCCTGCTGGGAGGAGAAACCCGTTCTATAGCCTCCTTTTGCAAAAGCTCGTAAGTGTCTTTTTAGCCCTGGGCATCGCCACATAGCCATGGTGTTTCAGCCCCAAAATATTAGAATAATTAGATGTCTGGGGGCTGAAAACACGATAGAAAACAGGTTTCTTCCACGACCTCGACACCTCAATGTGGAGGTTGGGAAAAAAGGCATTCCCTGACGAGGAGGTTGTGACCTAGATGTAGGCCCGTCGCCAAGGGGGGGCATTAGGGGGCCGTGCCCCCCCAGATGACACAACGTGCCCCCCTAATCATATGGTCATTGAGCAAACTTACTATTGAGAGCAAAAAAACGTATCCACGTATTCCATAACGAAATGTCGTCAGCAGCATTTAGCACACAGGTGCACTAATCTCTGTAACTTTAAATAACACATTGTCTTCAGAAATATGAAAATTAGTCGGAGCGTGTAAGGCTCTGCGCAAGGCTTACCTTCCCCTGGCCAAGCGGGCTTGTTGAATTTTCTGATTCATTTGCCTGCTAAAAACAGCCTACTGTTTCCACGTAAAAAAAAAGGTAATTTTTCTCAGAATTGCGTGATATAAAATCAAAATGGCAAGTTATAAAGTCAGAGTTGAGTGATATACAGTCACATTTGCGTGTTATAAAGTCAGAATTTTGAGAAAAACTCTGAATTGAGAGAAATCCATGTGAGAATTGTGAGATAAAAAGTCGCAATAATGTTTTAATTTTTTTTATTCCGTGGCGAAAACAAGCTTCCATATACTTCTGATTGCTTTTAGAGGGAAAGGCTGTCCATTAATGCTGGTCTAGGATCAGTTTTCTCCGTAATAAAAGAATATTGGCTAAACTCCGGTGTTTTGAGTGGTGAGTGGATTAGTTCTACGCGCGTGCAAATCCTCTCGTTATAATAAGCAGTTAGGCTATGCAAATAAGGCATTATTGTGTATCAGCTTTGATAGCCTAGGAACTTTGTGAGATCGCGATGAAGTTGTATAACCGCTTTTTAAAGATAATAAAATAGGCGCTCTTTGCGAGCTTTCTGCCATGTCAAATCCTGCATATAGCCTAGTAAATGTTTTTAAAGGGGAAGCGCATATCCTCATGGTGTTGGTTCACCCTCCGCCTATGATCAGAAACTTAATATTTTGTGTTTTGGTGTTGTTTAAATATAGAATTTGGTCTATTTCAGTTATATTAGACTAAATAGGGGATGTTATTGTTTTTGTGACTGTCTGTTTTGTAGATCATAAAAAGTGCCCCCCCCCCCCCCCCCCCCCATGAAAATGAAATGCCCCCCCATTCTATATGTTCTGGCGACGGCCCTGCCTAGATGGTAGAAATCTTTCATCTAGTTTACTCTTTTGATGTATTTTTTGTTTCTCGGCTGATCAGTCAATGTTAAGCTTAGCGACAGCACAAGTCACAACCTCCATACGCTCCTCATATGCAGGAGTATGAGGTGGCGAGTCCTCCATATCTCCTGTTTCGATACTAACAACATCCAGCTCCTCAGAGCTGGATAGCTGCAGTACCGGTACCTCATCCAGGGGTGAAGAAACCGGGAGTGCGTGCTTCCCTCTGAGATAAGGCACTAGACCTGCCATGTGAGGGCAGAGAAAGGGCTGGGCCCGTCTCAAACCCCTCTGCCAGATCCATTTGCGAACCCCACGATCTAAGTTGCATCCGAACAGTGGGAAACGCGTGCCGAAGCACCCTCCTCGAAGAGCGCCCGGCGGGAGTGAAGCGTTCTCAAAGATAGCTTCTCACTATGGTTGCACTCAGCCCTCTCAAGGGATGACTGGGCATGCTCCTCCCATGCAAACAACGCACAGCTCGTGTGTATCCCCAACCGTGATGAAACGAGGGAACCAGGTTGCTGCTGGTAGAGGTGTAGGGGGTGCTCATCATGTGGTCTGCGTGGGTCCTAATGCCCCAGTATAGTAATGGGGACACTGTACTGTAACAAGCACAGTCTTTCGGATGAGACGTTAAACCGAGGTCCTGATTCTGTGTGGTAAAATACCAGGATGTCCTTCGAAAAAAGAGTAGGGGTTGAACCCTGGCATCCTGGCCAAATATACCCATTGGCCTCTGTCCATCAGCATGACCTCTGAATCATCCCCATGATAAAATTACAGAATAGATTAGTACAGGACTGGCAACTGTAATTTCCCCCATTAACACCTTCAGTATGTTTGTAAGTAGCAACCAGTCTAGCATGGTGTTGATGCTGATGATAAGAGGGACAGAGATTTCTACACTTTTCAAACAAACCTCTTCATGTGACTGCCTCCTACCGAGCTTGAAGAAGGTTGCCATGACAATTCTGCAGCAGTGGTTGAATGTCAGTGGTCAAGGTCAAAGGAGGAGTTTTCACTGAAGAGTCACAGAAACATCTGCTGAACGTGTGGGTTATGCAGGATTATATTGACCTCTTTTTTATCTCTTAAAAAAAAAACAAGTGGCAAGGTCATAGCAATTTCCTCTTTGTGTTCATGTTGGTTTTATACAGTTTTTGGGGGGGGGGGGGGGGGGTATGTGGGGGAGGGTGACATTTAAACCGTTTTCATCATACGCTTTAATTTATTGGCTCTATTTAATAATAAATATCACAATATTATTAATATATATTTTTTTATGTACATTTTGTACATTAAATCCATTTAAGGAAAAAGAAAAATATTTTAATTCCTCTTTCATTTTTTTTTATTTAGTTAAATACTTGTTCTTTGAGTTACACCTCATGTAAAAACAACAACATGGCTTCCTTCATGTTGATTTGGCAGACAAACAGTGAAAAATAATTTCACGATTTTTTTATGTTCACATATTCCTTGAGTATGGTAAAGTATTGAGTATTGCTTTTATGCATTTACTGTAGCTTTTAAACCACGCTCGCTCTCTGACGCATAATGTATAGTTTCCCTGCACCGTAGAGACGTTGTTGAAAATTGTGACTAATTCAAGATCCGCAACCGTTTCTGTGATTTTCTAGGCTTCAGGCAAGCTGTTGGCATGCAAAAAAGAGTGATGTCACTGCAGGTAACAACCTGATCATGAAATTACCGAACTGTAACAAAAAGAAACATAAATAAATGTTTTTAAAAAACATAATAAACTATGTCATACACTACCGTTCAAAAGTTTGGGGTCAGTGAGAATTTTATTTTTATTTTTTGGAGGAAAGAAATCAATACTTTTATTTATCAAGGAATAATTAATTTGATCGAAAGTGACAGTAAAGACATTTATAATGTCACAAAAGTCTTTTGAACTTCCTATTCATCAAAGAATCCTAAAAAAAAAAAAAAAAAAAACTGTACAACTGACAGACCAACAACTGTTTCAACATTGATAATAATAATAAATGTTTCTTGAGCATCAAATCCTCATATTATACTGATTTGTGAAGGATCATTTGACACTGAAGACACTGACACTGGTGATGCTGAAAATTCAGCTTTGATCACAGGAATAAATTACACTTTACTATATATTCACACAGAAAACAGCTGATTTACACTGGAATAATATTTAATACTATAACTGATTGTTGTTGTATTTTTAATCAAATAAGCGCAGCCATGGTTAGCAGAAGAGAATTCTTTTAAAAGTATTTAAAATCGTACCGACCCCAAACTTTTGAACGGTAGTGTATGTCATATATATATATATATATATATATATATATATATATATATATATCTGTGTGTGTGTTAAAGAAGATTCTCATTTGTGATTTTTCTTTCCTGTGGGATTGCATGCGATTGAATTGCTCTTTATGGGATGTCCTGCTGTGCAGCTTTTGGAGCCTTCACACGCTAGTGTGTGTGTTTGTATGCATATGAGTGTTTGTTGTGTGTCTCAGGAGAACATCATTTGTACATGATTGTAGAAACTCCTCACTGGATGTGATAATGAGCCACTCACCTGAGATGATGCAGAAAGGCTGGGATTTCTCCCTGTGCATCCTTAGCTGTCTCTACACAGGGAGTTGACCCTGTTATACCTTCCTCAGCTTGAGTGTGTACAGACATTATTAACAGATTATCACTTGGTCAATGGCTCAATTGATTGTGCACTGAGAATATGTGCTGAAGCAATTTAAAATGTACTTCCCGTTTAACATTCATTGTCACTGAAGTGGACTGTCTTTTTTTAGTTGCCCTTTTCACTTTTTAACATTAAGAATACTTTGTAACGCACATGTGCACACACATGTTTGACGTAAAAAGCCAAGAAAATGACCTACAAAAGGATTCTTTCTTACCTTTAGGGTTCAGAATCATTCAAAGCTGTAGTAAATTGTTGTTGCTCAGAGGTTGCTCTTTCATAGCTCAGATGTAATGGAGTTGACCGTTATGTTTCTTTTAGGTATTAATTTGGTCTCCATTTGGCCGTGGAAACATTTGATGAGAAATGTTTGAATTGAAGCAAAATTTTTCTTGGAGAAAAACTGAAACGGGCCTATTAAAGACATCTCATCTGTCATATCTCTTAAGAGAATTCTCATGTTGTTCTATTATAATTCTTTGTCTTTTACAGAGGTGTTTTAAAGACCAGAACACCACTGCTAACCACTTAGGACCAATGGAAAACTTTATACCTTAGAATGGAATGCAGCAATAGAATATCATTGACATTACAAACATCCAGCTAACATTAACGCCTTTTATTAGACTGAGGATAAAAAAGAAGCAGGGTGGGAGCTCCAGTATGACTTAGTAGAGATTGTGGTTGCTGATACCGGTGTGGAAATAATGCCGCTGAAGCTTTGGCAAGCTTATAAATAAAAGGCTAATCTTTGCTGTTTATAGGTTATGGGATGTTTTTAATCTTATTAGCGCTTCTAACTTACCCTCATGACTCACGTGACTGGAGGGTATCATCTCCTCTTAGACACATTAATACACACAGAGAAACACCTACAAATGCAATGAGTCACCAAATATTTCCATACTATTCATGTGAAGGTGAATAATACGGACAAAGAGAGATTAGCAGGCTAATAGGGAATAGAGAATGAAGTTAGAGATTCATAAATAGAGTGGCTGTGACAATTTTTCTCTTTAAAAATAGGCTGTGTCTCATTAGAATTATGCACCCAAAACCGACTCACAATTTAGGAATCCAAAATGATGTTTCCACCATCATGTTTTTAGCTTATAGCATTCAGAGTTGTTCCAGGCTTTTTCCTGAAGTGGTCTCCTCCTTTCCAGTCCCCCGAAGAGTTTATGAAGCGATTTTTGAGTTTCTTTTTCCAAGTTTCTCTTATCTCAGGGTACGTTTACACGACAACGATTTGCTTAAAATGGAGTTTTAAGTTTTTCCGCGCACAGACGACACCATTGTCAAAACGATCTCTTCACATGGATCTCTTCACACGGATCAGCGAAAACGACTAAAAACACTGTATTCGGCTGCCAGGCCATTAAATGGCGATGAAACACTATAGACTGAACACGTAATACGCATGTGCATGACGTCATCGTCTTCAGAGATTCATGTTTTTGTTGTTTACAGAGAGACCATTTAAAAAAAATTGCACTTTGAAACCCGTTTTCAAAACTTTGCGTTTTCGTAATGTAAACGAATGGCCAAAATGAATAAAAAAGTTTTACGTTTTTAGTTGAAAACGGTGTCGTGTAAACAGCGCCTCAGCCAAAGACCTTGGCCACTGTTGGGGTCTTGATAATTTCTCTGCCTTTCAATTATTTGGTACGAAAGCCTCTTAGTTGGCTTAGTGGTGTAGGATTGTACCACGTGTTTGCCATTTTGTTATAATAGACATTATGTTGTTCTGTGGGAGGTTTAAAACTTTACAGATCTTTTTCTAATTTTCTAGCTTAACAGTTTTTTTTCTTTCTGGAAACTTTCACAGGGAACTTTTTTGTGTTTAGACAGCAGGGCAGATCTGATCTTATGTTTTCAAAGTCCTCTTTGTTATTTCAATCGCTAGAAAATTAAATACTTCACCCAATTTAGTTGTTTTAGTTGCTAGTTCTGTTTATTAATGAACTGAGTGATTTAATCACTAGGAGTTTAGTTTTAGTAGGATTTTAATCAAAAAGCTACACAGGTAAAGCCAGTATTATGCAATATCCTGGCATTCAGTGTAGCTGTTCGACTGCTCAGAAGTGAGTGAAAAGACTTGTATTTTATGTAGATGATTTGACTGACAATGTAGTCAACAACTTGTTTAGCACAGGGCTGTCTAACCAGGTTTTCTGGTGTAAAGCATGCTTCAACAAAGTTTTCTATAAATCACAACAGTGGTATAACAACCCGCTCATAGTCACAAAGAAAAATGTATTGTCAGTTACTATGATTTACCTAGACCTTACTTGTCACTTTTTCAAAGTCATTATTTGTCTGTCTCTCACACTTTAATTAATCCTGTCAACTATAAAATAAAAAAAATTACAGGAGAAACTCAGTGGAATTGTTACATCCATTGCCACTGTGCATTTCTTTATTTAAGCACCAGTGTTGGATTTCTCTTATGGTTAGAACATGAAAAATTCACAAAGTATAAATAATCTGCCAGTCCATCACTACACTAGTATATACAATGTTTTTTTTAGGTATTGAGACACAAATCTCAGTATTTCTTTACTATAAAGGTTTTTCTTGTTTTTAATAGTGTATTTTTGTTTGCTTTTTTGTCTTTCAGATCTTGGCCATCATTTCTATCCTATTCATTGTGCTCTCAACTATCGCTTTGTCTCTTAACACCCTTCCAGAGCTTCAAGACACAGACGAGTTTGGTCAGACAACTGATAATCCCCAGCTGGCCCATGTGGAGGCTGTGTGCATCGCTTGGTTCACCATGGAATATCTTCTTCGCTTCCTTTCCTCACCAAACAAATGGAAATTCTTTAAAGGTCCTCTCAATGTCATCGACTTGCTGGCCATCCTACCATATTATGTAACCATATTCCTGACAGAGTCCAATAAGAGTGTGCTGCAATTCCAGAACGTACGGCGGGTGGTGCAAATCTTTAGAATCATGCGGATTTTGCGCATACTCAAATTGGCACGTCATTCCACCGGGCTGCAATCACTGGGTTTTACACTGCGTCGGAGTTACAATGAGCTGGGCCTACTTATCCTCTTCTTAGCAATGGGGATCATGATATTTTCCAGTCTGGTTTTCTTTGCGGAGAAGGACGAGGATGACACCAAGTTCAAGAGCATCCCTGCCTCCTTCTGGTGGGCCACTATCACCATGACCACTGTGGGATATGGAGACATTTACCCTAAGACACTTCTGGGTAAGATTGTTGGTGGGCTTTGCTGCATAGCAGGAGTTTTAGTCATTGCCCTACCCATTCCTATCATTGTCAACAACTTTTCTGAATTCTACAAGGAACAGAAACGGCAAGAGAAGGCCATCAAGAGACGTGAGGCTCTAGAGCGAGCCAAACGCAATGGCAGCATAGTGTCCATGAATGTTAGAGAGGCGTTTAACCGTGGTGCAGAGCTTCTGGATGTGGTGGTCATGGACAAGGGTGAGAGAAACCAGGACAACCATCTCTCACCCAGTCGATGGAAATGGTCATCTAAGAGGGCAACTTCAGAGACCAGTTCCAATCATTCGTTCAACCCAGACCAAGGTTCACCGAGCAAGGCGGGAGCTTCTAGTCCACAGAGGCTTAATGCACAGAAACTAGAAGAGATGTACAACCAGATGGCAAAGACTCAGTCACAGCCCAACCTGAACACCAAAGACAAAAATTTATCTCGAGCAGGCCATAGAAGGGATGAAATTGAGCTGGGAGCCTTGCCAGGTCAAGGAGGTGACCCACTGAATGGGGGTCGTGAAGGGGTGGTAGACATGAAAAGTCTGTCAAGCATTGACAGTTATATCAGCTGTGCAACAGACTTCCAAGAGAACCCACGATTCCCCTACAGTCCGGCAGGGGGTCTGTCACTCCCAGAGAGCTCTCGGTTCTCCCACAGTCCTGGTTCTGGCCTCACTTGTCGAGTCAGTGCTAATCCAAGCCTGCAGACCACACTGGAGCATGATACCATGCTCACGCCACCTTGTTCTGGTGCTAAGCCTCTCAACACCGATGGTTCGCGGCAACAAGTTCTGCTTATAAACTCTCAGAAAATGCATGCGGTTAGGGTGAATCATCGCAATTGTGGTGAGACCAGTCCATCTGGTGGTCCTCTGTCTGACAGCTCTATTCTTTCTGACCTCTCCATCCTAAGCCCAGAGGTGTCAGTCTACACAACAGCCAGCAGCAGGACTCCACCTAAGACACCAGAGAGGAAGGCACTCACCCCTGCAGTTTTCACTTTCCACGATGCATCCATCAGCAAGTACATCGATGCCGACACAGATGACGAGGAGCACTTGCGTGAGGGTGGCCCATCAGAGCACCTGCTTGGTGGCCTCAGCTCCAAGCCTCGAATTAGTGGTTACCAGGGGGCCACCAACCACTTGGAAGCTGCCCAAAGGCTGTTAGGTCAGAACTGCATATTTCCACTGGGAAGTAGCCCAAGTGTTAGCCATGAGAACCATGTGGTTTCAGAGAACTCACGGAGGCCCAAAGGGGACAGGGGACATTCCAACGCTTTTGATAAGGGCCTCTGAGGCCTCAGGGTGGTGAGTTGGACTACGCGGAAAGAAAGAAAAAGTGAAGAGAAAAAAGGCCAAGTTCAGTAAAAGACTTTAGAGAAAGCGGAGACTAATGTACAATGGAGATTAATTGTACAGGCATCTGACCAGGGGGCCTACCCTGGTGACTTTATGCGGGAGAGTTAACTGGAAAACCGTGGTCATGTTACATCATTAAGGGACAGGATCTTGAAGATGCACCACTGCCTACACCTCTTGCCCTTTTTCCTCTTCTGTAAACAAGCCTGCATTGGCGCATCGCAGGGGTAAGGTAAAGGCAGAGCGGATCTGGCCTACGGGCTTGTTTGTGAAAAGAACAGGATTTATGCTAAAGCTTAAATAGCTTGAGGCTGAAAACTTACCAGACATTTAAGCCCAGGTGTGTATGGTAAATCAAGGGGGACAGTCCATCACTGCCCACGTCAGCTAGCCACTGTCCACAGCCCACCTTAAAAATTAGCATTAGAGACATGTTATACCCTGTTTACTAGTGCACCCCTCCCCTATCCCCTAATTAACTGGCCTTACTTAACTGCAGTTATGGGTCTGCATACAGTGTGAGTGTTTTGTGTGCAAGCGTATTTGATATAGGGAGGGCTGATGGTATGATAATGTGCACGCATATAACAACCAACATTCCTTCACACAAGCTCCCTCTTCAAAATATATTCACATGCTGTGTGATTCTACTTGATTTATTTATTTTTATATAGACATGAAGATTATCTGTAGAAATTTCTTGTCATATTCATCAGTATGAAAAAATTGTCAATTGTTTCATTGGAAGAGACCAAAATCTGTTTAAATTTACCTCCCCTCATGTACCTACTTGTGTTTCATCTTTTTTTTCTAGTATGGCGACGCTTAAGGGGGATAGTTCACCAAAAACTGAAAATTCTGTCATTGTTTAGTCTCCCACATTTTCATTCTGGTGAGGATTTAATTATTTTGTGTAACACAAAATAATATATTTTTGGGGGGCATTGGGTAGCCATTGGGGCCACAGATGAAAGAAATGCGTACAGGTTTGGAACAATATGAGGGTGAGTAAATGATGACAGAATTTTCATTTGTAAGTTAACTATACCTTTTTAAGAAAGTTACCGAAGATACACTTGTGCTTACATGTGTAAGGTTTTATTACAAAAGCCCATATTTATGATTTCATATACGTACGTAGCACATGCACATTGGCAGCCCAAACAGAAGCAACATTGAGAACGAATAGACAACACATACCTCTTCCTGTTATTAACAGATATTGGTAAGCGATGGAAAGCTAGATTAAATCTGACAAAGAAACTACTGAAAAACTTCAGGTCAATTCAAGATTTCAGTTAGATTTACCAATCTCATAGCAGTGGATACTGTTCAAACACAAACATTTCTGAATATAAGAATAAATATATATTTTGAAAGTATTTTATAGATGATCATATGAAATGAGGGAGAGATGGTCTCACACTTTTGCATTGCCAGGGAGATATTTGATTTAATAAAAGGTTTTATGGGACCTTTTGTGTCCTCAGGCTCAACATACACAATGTGACCAAGATGACCACCACTTAATCCCAAACATTTATCTTTTGATAGCGAGCTCTGTAATAAAGTATATAATGCATGGCAATGTTTATCTCCAAATTTGATACAATCCCTTTACACTGCACAAACTTAATATCCTTGAAAGATTTGATTCGTATCGCCATCGCAGCCATCCTCACCAATTTGTAACCACATAGTCCAGCATGTATTCACAGGTATGTAGACGATGTCCTGAAGACGACTATATCCAGTTTCCATGGTGACCACAAGCCCTCCCTTCTAGCGCTCATATTGAATTTGAAAACTGGGATAGAGAGGGCTAAATTAGACTAAAAAAACACACTCAATTGCATCCGTACCATTATTAAAAGTCACATTGTCAGAATGTACTTGTCTCTTAGAATGTGTTATCTGGGGAGTGCAAAGATGATGGGGGGAAACTCGGCCTCTACCGAGACTTGTGAGTGTGTATGCTTCCTTCCCTGTCTCAACGATTTTAGCTGAGTTGAAGTGAGGTGTGAACGGAATACCAATTTTCAGCAAGAGAGCGGGCGGAGGGTGTGTATGGGAGGAGAGAAAAAACTGCAAGTTAGAGGGATCTTCCCTCTCTGCTCTATACAGAATAATTTATGAATGCAACGATGTGTACTGCTTACTGTAATGGTGTGGAGAGGAAGCTGCTTTCTGAGTGCTAAGGTCCCTTGCTCCATTTGTGGTCTTTTATGTGGATATTATATAATATCCATGATCTGCCGGGTGTGTGATCCACATTCAATACCCTATTCATTCAGTAGATTCATACGGAGAGAACATTATCACTAAAATGTGACCTTACTGAAGCCATTCAAAACTCTCTTTGCTGTGTATCTGTGTTAGGCTGTGCCCTGAGGTCAATGTCAACCCTGGTTTTTTAATAATCCATGGGTAAATCTCACAAAGAAATGTCTGGAATATTTGACCCAAAAATCTAAAGAAAATAGTTTGTGTATTTTCTTTAAAAAATTATCATGCGTTTTCCCTCAATCCCCCCAATATATATATATATATATATATATTCAAAAGCAAAACATCAAGACGTTTAATTTTCTATAAATATATAATATATATATAAATACTTAATCCTGACAGGTTTTGTGAGATTCACCACCATATAGTCCATGTTAACCGCTTAATCGGAGATGTCTCAGATTAGCATATGTTGTTTTATTGTTCTGCTGATGTCATTCTGTAACGTCCCACGGGGAACACTTGCAGTCCAGTGTGCTTAGAGCATTAACAAAGATTAGAGCGAATTATATATGGGTGATTATTTTGGGGGATATTTTTTGACTCCAGTCTAAAAACAGTGATGACAATCAGTAGTTTGAGTACAATGTCAGTGTCTTATTGGATGGTTTGATGGCATTAAAGGTGTTTTGTCTAGAATACCCACCCCCACGACAGTGCAGGTTGCAATTCATCATGGTACATTTATAAAATCCTTTAAATTAAGTGGAATTCAAATTTGCTCACAAAGGTGTCAAACTGTGACGACCTATGATTCCAGCATCAACATGGACGCTGTTTGAAAATAAAATGTTTTATGTTTAAGTTAGATTTACAGCAACATGCATTATATAACAGGCACTTTGACTTTTAATTCAGTTTATTTATGAGAGGGTTTTTTATGATTTGTGTATTTCATTCAAACCAGAAAGCACAAATAAGTAACATCTTTCGTTTATTTGATTTTTGTTGTTTTCTTATGAAATTGTACAATAACAGTGGTAACTAGTATTATGAAATTTAGGAAGCATTTCATGATGAAAAGAAATTACTGTAAGCATCCATATAGAATTTCCAGGGAACTTTAAAAAAAGAGAGCACTGTTTACAATCCCTCCCTTCCCCTAAATCTTCTACAATGTTGTTTGTAGGTCTAAAGTTTGTAATCTTTCTACCTGTTGACTTTCTATGCCGTTGTTTCTGTACGTGTGTTATGTTGTTTAATGCATGTCGTACCTCTGAAGCTGTAACTTGTTCTGTATGTGACGAAAAGCCAATTCCTTGTCTTATATAGGAAAAAGAGCCAAAAATGTGTCAAAATGTCCTGAAATCTTTAGATTTCTTTGCAGTATGAAGAAGAGATATCCCCCTCCCCCCTTGGTTGGCTGGAAATCAAATAAATGATACAGATTATTAATTTTACCAATTATTCTGTGTTGTCATTAGAGTTTATACACGTGATTTCAAATGGAGTAGCCACAAAAAGCATTTGGAAACTTATAAATGTACAGTTTTTAATCCATGCATTGGAGAATTACTTCTTAAAACGCATTACTTAATCATAATATAACGGGCGCAAGCATTAGTAAGGAGTCTTTTATGAGGAAATGTGAATTATCTGTGACTAATATTAAATCAGTTCTTGATAACGTACTGTAATCAACTGTATAGTTAGGATTACAAGCCTAGAGCTGCTTTGAGTCGGTCTCTGCACATTCTATCGTCACTTCTTTGAAATTTCATGACCCGGTTAAAGTGTGAGAGTTAGATGAAGAGAAAACTGTGTACAGTGGGACAGGAACAGGAGTCTCGTCGACGGACTCGTCTCCACACCCCTCTGCACTGAGAATTCCCCACGGCCCGCCACTGCAGAGACAGCCTCCTGAGAGTGAGAGAGTGAGAATGTGATGGAAAGAGATGATAGAGGAAGACAGATAGAGTGATGGGTATTGCTCTGCCTGATGATGTCCTTGAGTTTCTAGGTTAAGAGTTTCAACCCTACCTAAAGGATAATGCTTGCGTTTTATGTGTTGGTTATAAATACTATATAAAAACAGTACCTCAGCATCATTAGGGTTTTAAATGTAGACTAGATTAAACAGGCAATTGCTCTCTTTTTATTAAAAAAACATAAGGCTCTAGAGTGCTCCAAATGAGTGCACAAGCCTGTCATGAGGGCCTTAAACCAGTACAAGATGTTTTATACACAAGCTACATATTTAACGATGTCTCATGGTTCCCTCTAGTGGCCAAGACCTAGTATCAAGACCATATGAAATTAATTTTAGCTTTTTTTTTTTTTTTTTATGGAACACATAATGATTTACAGCTCGATTTACAGTTAGAACTTTACAGCTCAAGTAATAAATGTACAGATTTTTATTTTTATTCAGCATTGATGCATTAAATTGATCAAAAGTGACAGTAAAGATGTTACAAAAGATTTCAAGTATATTAAAATAGAAAACAGCTATTTTAAATTGTAATAATATTTCACAATATTACTGTATTACAGTAGTTTTGATAAAACAAAATGCAGCTTTGGTGAGCATAAGAGACTTTTGTCGAACTCAAAATTTTTAACGATAGTGTATATTCATTCTTCCATTCATAATAGTGTGTTCTTTGCGTATTTTGAATGTCTAAATCCTACATTTGCAGTGGGAGTTTGCTTCTGGCAATTCCTGTGGGCATTTGTTTTTCTTCTCACTCTATGAGAAGATTAATTTGATCACATTAGTCTCGTGGCTATACTTTTGAAATAATGTGTATTTTAACATTTATTCCAATGATTGCCCAAGTAGAAAAAATCCTACACCAAAAATATTTAAAATACCTTTATTTCATACTAAGTATACTACAAATCCATTGACATATTTTTGACATCGCTTGAGACTTACTGATATAAATATTATATTTAAACTTTATTTGGAGTACTTCTTCATTGCACAATGCACATTTCTTAGTATTAAGCCTAAAATGTGTTTTAATATCACTATTAGTAAGGATAGTATGATCTCTGTATAATATCAGTCTTTAAATGCAAGATTTAAAGTGTACATAAAGTATACTTGCAATAGTTCAACTTTAGCACAATCTAATATACTAACTAAGCATATCTTTAGTTGGACGTCAGCACTACTTCCAGATAACAAAAGTGCATTAGGTACAAAATTAGTTGTTCCAAATTTAGCAGACTTTAAGTATACAAATTTAGTATACTAAAAGTACAATTCAGGGTTTTTATATTAAGTACATAAATATGTAAGTGTATGTGAAGTATACTATAAAAATGTATTTCAAATACATTTTGGTAAATTAATTTTTCACTAGGGTACTGTTTGTTATTGGCCTGGTTTCACAAACAGGGCTTAGATTAAACCAGGATTAGGCCTTATGTAACACAGGTTAAATAAAAGTAATTATTTAATTGATACACAATTTAGCAATATCCTGTTCCCTTAATAAAAGTCGATAAGAGATGTAAAAGTTACGAATATAAAATAAATAAATTTGCAAACTCATTTTAGATAGAAGCTTAG
Source organism: Rhinichthys klamathensis goyatoka (assembly GCF_029890125.1). Classification (NCBI taxonomy): domain Eukaryota; kingdom Metazoa; phylum Chordata; class Actinopteri; order Cypriniformes; family Leuciscidae; genus Rhinichthys; species Rhinichthys klamathensis. The sequence goes on from NW_026606661.1 coordinate 133,032, forward strand.
TGATCAACCAATGAGAGCTCTTTGTCATTTGCGCCATGGGCGTCAACGAGCATGCGCGATGACAGAAGAGACGAGCTTGATTGAGAAGAGCAGACGCAATCTGATCGTCGTGATCCGTTTTTATACATCTTTGATTGAAAATCTTTGAAATAATACGAGAAAGCTTGAGAATTAATTAGTTTGATCCATTCTGAATAAGAAGCCGACTGAATTGAGGAATACATTCTACTTGTTCACCGACCCCATTTTATGATCACGCACGCCTGTAGTTGCGCCTGTGTGAGAGCAAAAGAAAAATCGATCACAAAGAGTTCACCGTCGCCATTGTTGGCCACGTGTCTGTATTAGAGAGAAAGCTATCGATTCAGAGGCCAGGTTTTTTCTCTCTCCTTTGTTTTTTTCCGTTTTCTTTTCTTTCTTCTTGATACCTTGGAGACATGATGACTGCACAACCTTCTGTGACATCCTGTAGACTCCGTGTTTGATGGCGAGCCAACCCAGTTTCTAGAAAGGGAGAAGACATCACTTCGTGGAGAGGAGGCCGTTATCCTTTCCTTGAGTTTTCAGGGCTACTCGTGGAAACACGACAACTTCGATCTTAAGAACTTTTTTTTTTTTCCCTTTTCTTTTTGAGTGTTGAACTGACTATGTGGGTACATATTTGAAAACACCGACAAGAGTGCACTCGTGGTGGAAATTTTCATTGTCAATTTTATTGTTTATTGTTTATGTGATCTTGTAATTTACATTTATAAATTTTCTATTTTTTCCTTTCAAGTAAAACCAATTATATTTCTAATTCAATCTTGTATCTGTCTGTTACTTCTCATGTTAACCCGCTGTCTCCTTAGCGATCCCTGATTCTTCTGACGGAATTCAAATTTTATCTGTATTATAACAGTAATATAAAAAGTCTATTAAATTACTGCAGACGAGTGCTACATAAACTTTGGCGAGCCAGCCAGGAGACAGCGCTGTTGTTGAGAACTAACAGCTACACATTTTATATCCCTTTTGCTTTCAAGCAAGCGACGATAATGGAGATTATTGAAGCTGAAGGGATTATTATCCCAAACTCCGTAATAGTCAGTGGTTTAACCGACGTTGCGAGTGATGATGAATTGTTTGATGCTCTGAAACGACACAGGTCGTTTGTCAAAACCGTGCGCATCGACGACAAAGAATCCAAATTCTACCAAAACGTGATCGTTGAGTACAACAGTAATAAAGCGATGCAATCACTTGGACCAACATTGCCGTATACTCACCAGCTGTCAAGCGAACCCGGTGCTAAGTGCCATGTGAGAGCGTTAGCCAGTGTGTTTACACAGCAACTGGGTAGTAGCATAACAAAGTCCTACCTGGACAGATTAAAAGAAATAGCGGAACTGAGCGGAAACAACTTTGAGTCTATACTGAGTGAAATGCTGTCGCAAATGAGTGCTGACCTCCCACCAGAGCCCGCTGTTTCTGGTAGTACTGGTGAAAACACCTGTGAGAAACCATATTGGGCATCTCCTGATGGGAACTTCGACCCAATTCGTAATCCATCTAGTCAGATAGATGACGTAGCGCCCCAACCTACTCCTATCGATTTGATTGAGCCGACCCTTCGCACGTCGTCCAAATTTCTCAACCCGCCCGAGGTCCAAAGACTAGTAGTTGAACATGTTGTGCGGAGCAGTGAAGTGGTTGCTCAAGGGCATGTACAGCCCAGGCTCAGAGTATTTTCAGGAAAATGCCCCAGGCCTGGCAACGAGGTAGATTACGACATTTGGCGTTCTAGTGTCGAATTCATTTTGAAAGATCCCTCTTTGTCCGATTTGCATGCGTCTAGGCGAATACTAGACAGTCTTTTGCCACCTGCGGCAGATGTTATAAAGCATCTGAATCCTGAATCTCCTCCTTCCGCTTACCTCCAGCTGTTAGACTCCGCTTTCGGGGCTGTGGAGGATGGGGATGAATTATTAGCCAAATTCATGAACACGTTGCAGGATGCGGGTGAAAGGCCGTCCACTTATCTGTACAGGCTACAGTCAGCTTTAAATGCAACTGTCAAAAGAGATGGTATCGTCCCAGCAGAGGCAGATAGGCACCTTCTGAAGCAGTTTTGCAGGGGCTGCTGGGATAATGATTTAATCACCGAACTACGACTAGAGCAAAAGCGCAGCCTTTGCACAGCTTCTGCTTATGCTTCGTACAGAGGAGGATAAACATACTGCGAAAGCAACTCGAATGAAGAAACACCTTGGGTCCTCTAAGCAGAGCGCGTTAATGCACTCTCAGAAAGCGTGGGTTTCTGCTGAATTAGAACAAGACGAAGGTCCTAGAGTGAGCTCTCTTGAAACTGAAACGCGCGAGTTAAAGAAGCAGATTGTCAAACTTCAGAGTCAGTTAGCTAATCTCGCAGTCCGATCTAAATATCCAAAGAAAACCCCGTCGCGAGAGGTAGTCAACAAGCTTGCACCACCTGACCAAAGGAAGTCAGGGGCTGCTGCGAGTGTAGTTCCAGTCAACAGGAAGCCAACTGATAGACCTAGGCCGTGGTACTGTTTCACATGTGGTGAGGATGGCCACATTGCATCGTCCTGTAGTTCTGAGCCAAATCCCGAGCTTGTCGCTACTAAACGTAGGCTGTTAAGGGAGAAACAGTTACAGTGGGAGTCACAGAATCTCCCTACTAGCTCTAATTTAAACTAGAGGCAGTTCCTGTCGTGGGACATACAGGAACTGAGTTAAAGTCAAATGGTCCCATTGTAAATCGTGTCTTCAAGAAATGCCAAACTTCTAGGAAGCAGAATGCAAACCTACCTAAGGGCTTAGTTGGTGCTAGGTGTGTTGCCGAAGTCAGCATAGCTGGTAAGAAATGTCATTGTCTACTAGACACTGGATCCCAGGTCACGACTGTGCCTAAGTCTTTTTATGAACAACACCTCTCAGAGCAGCCGATTAACCCTCTTGACGATATATTAGAGGTAGAAGGCGCAAATGGGTTGTCCGTTCCGTACGAGGGTTACGTAAAGGTAGACATCACGTTCCCTGAAGAGTTTTTGGGTGTGACTATTGAAGTGGCCACGGTAGCTTTAGTTGTTCCAGATGTGAAGTCTCACGCTCAGCCGTTGATCTTAATAGGTACCAACGCTCTTGACATCCTTTATGAGCAGCAGTTACAGGCAGAATCCCAGAAGCACCAGCCATCTCTATTTGGGTATAGAGTGGTTTTGAAAACCCTTGAAACGAGGCGAAAGCAGAACACGAGTGGCGTTCTGGGTCATGTGAGATTAAGAGGCAACATACCGGAGGTCATGTCCGCTGGTCAAACTGTCGTGGTGAAAGGCTCTGTTGCGGTACCTGTTGGGATAGATAATTGTGTAGTGGTAGAACACCCGTCTGAATCCTCCTTGCCTGGTGGTGTGTTTGTGAAGCGCTGCTTACTTACCCCTTCTAGTAGTCAGTCTGTCTGGTTGCCTGTGGTACTAAAAAACGAAACAGAGCATGATATAACCATTCCCCCACGATGCATAATAGCAGAGCTGCATGCAGTTGAGTCCGTGCTTCCTCAGTCGAGTGTTTCCCCGGCTAGTGAGCACTTACCTACTCAGGAATCCAATTTCGCCTTGAATTTCGGTGAGTCCCCCGTGCCACAAGAATGGCGGGACCGCATCTCAGAAAAACTCAGAGAAATGTCTGATGTTTTCAGTCAGCACGATCTAGATGTTGGCATACACAAAAAGTGAAACATCGTATACAACTTAATGATGAAACTCCCTTTAAACATAGGGCGCGACCGATCCATCCGCAAGATCTGGAAGCCGTCCGCAAACATCTGCGCGATCTTCTTGCAAGTAACGTTATCCGAGAGTCTGAGTCGTCCTTTTCTTCACCTATCGTAGTAGTGCGGAAGAAAAACGGAGATGTACGGTTGTGCATAGACTATAGGAAGTTAAACCTACAAACCGTTAAAGACGCATATGCATTACCCAATCTCGAGGAGACGTTTTCCGCCTTAACCGGATCAAAATGGTTCTCGGTACTCGACTTGAAATCTGGGTATTACCAGATAGAGGTGGAAGAAGCAGACAAACCTAAAACCGCCTTTGTCTGTCCCCTGGGGTTTTGGGAGTTTAATCGCATGCCTCAGGGGGTCACTAATGCCCCAAGTACTTTTCAGAGATTGATGGAGAAGTGTATGGAGGATATCAATCTCAGGGAAGTACTTGTATTCCTTGACGATCTAATCATATTTTCTGAAACTTTGGAAGAGCATGAAAGACGGCTGTTAAAAGTTCTTTCTCGGCTCAGAGAGTATGGGCTAAAACTCGCCCCTGAGAAATGTAAGTTCTTTCAGACGTCCGTTCGTTATTTAGGGCACATTGTGTCTGAGCACGGCGTTGAGACTGATCCGGAGAAAATACAAGCCTTAAAAACCTGGCCGAGTCCCAAAAACCTTAAGGAGTTAAGGTCGTTTTTGGGCTTTTCGGGGTATTATCGCCGTTTTATTAAGGATTACTCTAGGGTTGTGAAACCACTCACCGATCTGACCGTAGGGTATCCGCCGACTAGGAAAAGTGTTAAACGGAGTGAGAGTAAGGGTTCATACCATAAACCTAAAGATTCGTTCGGAGACCGTTGGACCCCACTTTGTGAGGAAGCGTTTCGGTCTGTTATCGACAACCTGACTACTGCGCCTGTGTTGGGTTTTGCTAACCCTAAACTTACCTACTTCCTGCATACAGATGCCAGCACCAAGGGTTTAGGAGCAGCCCTGTATCAGGAACAGGAAGGGAGGATGCGAGTCATTGCATATGCAAGTAGAGGGTTATCCCGCAGTGAGTCCAATTACCCGGCGCATAAGCTTGAGTTTCTTGCCCTTAAATGGGCAGTAACTGAAAAGTTTAGGGTTTATTTGTATGGTAGCCAATTCACCGTCGTTACAGACAGTAACCCTCTAACGTATGTTCTAACCACGGCGAGACTAGATGCGACTAGCTACAGGTGGCTTGGTGCCCTTTCCACTTTTTCATTTAAGTTACAGTACAGAGCAGGCAAGTTAAATGCTGATGCTGATGGTCTATCAAGGCGACCGCAGGAACAATTGCCTGAAAATCCTCAATCGCAAAAAGAGTACGAACGAATTCAACAGTTTATGCAGAATCATCTCGCGGAAGCTGCAGATTCGTGTGACACCGCAAGTGACGTAGTTCAGGCGATATGTGAGAAGCATCTGGTCAGACCGCCAACGGACGTTGGGTCTGGTGCTGCTTTTGTTGAGTCTCTTGCACTTCACCCTGATGCAGTACCTGATAGTTACGAACAAGAAGGTGATTTAGAGGGGTTACCTGTTGTATCTTACCTGTCAGGGAACCTCTGTGACGAGCAAAGGGCAGATCCAGTCATTCGAGAAGTAGTGTCTTTCTTAGAGTCGGGAGAAAAGCCTCCGCCAACAGTCAGGAGGGAACTCCCAGATCTTCCTTTCTTTCTAAGAGAGTGGAACCGTCTTGAGTTAAAAGATGGGGTGCTTTATCGGAAGCGGCAAGTAGAGGAATTAGTTACTTACCAACTTGTGCTACCTGAGAAACTGAGGCCTTCTGTATTGAGCAGTTTGCATGACAGTATGGGTCATATGGGGGTAGAGAGAACTCTAGATTTAGTAAGGTCTCGTTTCTATTGGCCGAAGATGGCTGCGGAAGTAGAACAAAAGATCCGAACATGCGGTCGTTGTGTGAGGAGGAAATCATTGCCTCAAAAAGCTGCACCGCTGGTTAATATCCAAGCCACAAGACCTTTAGAGTTGGTCTGTATGGATTTTCTCTCATTAGAGCCGGACAAGAGTAACACGAGAGACATCTTGGTAATCACTGACTTCTTTACCAAATATGCTGTGGCAGTCCCCACACCCAACCAAAAGGCAAGGACGGTAGCAAAATGTCTTTGGGAAAATTTTGTTGTGCATTATGGGTTCCCCGAGCGTCTTCATAGCGACCAGGGCCGAGATTTTGAATCACGTACCATTAAAGAGCTCTGTGAAATGGCAGGTGTTAAAAAATCCCGAACCACCCCTTATCATCCCAGGGGAAATCCGGTCGAACGCTTCAATAGGACCTTGCTCAGTATGATGGGTACCTTAGAAGAAAAGGACAAGGTTCGTTGGAGAGATTTTGTAAAACCTTTAGCTCATGCGTACAATTGCACGAAACATGAGGTCACTGGGTTCACTCCCTACGAATTGATGTTTGGACGTCAACCCAGGTTACCCGTCGACCTTGCTTTTGGGTTGCCGTATCAAGATGGTCTGCGACAGTCTCATTCCGAGTATGTCAAGCATCTAAAAACCAATCTGAAAGAGAGTTATTCGCTTGCGTCACGTGGTATGTCAAAAAGTGCAGAAAGAAACAAAGCTAGGTTTGACAAATCCGTAACTCATTGTTCTTTGGAGATTGGTGATCGAGTGTTAGTGAGGAACGTTAGGATACGCGGGAAGCACAAGTTAGCAGACAAGTGGGAGTCTGAGGTGTATGTTGTGGTGAGTCAGGCAGCTGAATTGCCAGTTTATACTGTTCGTCCAGAGAGAAAGGACGGTCCTCTGCGTACTCTTCACAGAGATCTGTTGCTCCCGTGTGGGTTTTTACCGTCTCCCGAAGTTGAACCACCCACTCTAAACAAATCCATCTCAAGACCTCGAACACGACAGAATCCTAAGGTTCAGTTAATTGATGACACTTCTCTCTCTGATCCTGAAGAAGGAAATTCGTATTGTGAGTACAGTCATACTCCAAATATAGAGACAGTACGGTTCTCTACAGTTCATGATATCTGTGCGGAAAAAGAGACCGTGAGCGCTGATTCTGCTGATACCTCAGCCGAACAAACTTTCTCAACCGGCGAAACTTTGCAGGGCGACCAGAGTAATAATTTACTTATTGAAGCCTTACCAGTGGGTAATCCTGATAAATACTTACCTTTCGATACACCTGGTGAACACTTACCTCTTAATGTTCCCGGTGTCCTTGAACAAAGTAACTTACCTGATAAGGGCCAAGTCGATGCTGTAATGGGTAGTTCTGTTGATGAAGTTGAAGTAACCAGTGTTGTTGAAAGTTCAGATGTTCCTGTAAAAGCAGAACAACAATCAGAAGATGAGATAGACACCTTACCGAGGCGTTCTGTTAGACAGAGAGGAGAACCAGAGCGACTTACTTATTTTCAGCCAGGAAACCCATTAATATATGTGGTCCAATCTTTGTTCCAAGGTCTGAATTCGGCTTTTGTTAAATCTCTTGGTGGAGATGAAAATCTGAATGTCCTTCCCTTGCTGCCTAATGGTTTACACAGTGTGGTCACCAGTCAGCCAAGCAGAACATGCAAAGGGACTTGCATGAATTTAGGAGGGGAGAATGTAACACAGGTTAAATAAAAGTAATTATTTAATTTATACACAATTTAGCAATATCCTGTTCCCTTAATAAAAGTCGATAAGAGATGTAAAAGTTACAAATATAAAATAAATAAATTTGCGAACTCATTTTAGATAGAAGCTTAGTGATCAACCAATGAGAGCTCTTTGTCATTTGCGCCATGGGCGTCAACGAGCATGCGCGATGACAGAAGAGACGAGCTTGATTGAGAAGAGCAGACGCAATCTGATCGTCGTGATCCGTTTTTATACATCTTTGATTGAAAATCTTTGAAATAATACGAGAAAGCTTGAGAATTAATTAGTTTGATCCATTCTGAATAAGAAGCCGACTGAATTGAGGAATACATTCTACTTGTTCACCGACCCCATTTTATGATCACGCACGCCTGTAGTTGCGCCTGTGTGAGAGCAAAAGAAAAATCGATCACAAAGAGTTCACCGTCGCCATTGTTGGCCACGTGTCTGTATTAGAGAGAAAGCTATCGATTCAGAGGCCAGGTTTTTTCTCTCTCCTTTGTTTTTTTCCGTTTTCTTTTCTTTCTTCTTGATACCTTGGAGACATGATGACTGCACAACCTTCTGTGACATCCTGTAGACTCCGTGTTTGATGGCGAGCCAACCCAGTTTCTAGAAAGGGAGAAGACATCACTTCGTGGAGAGGAGGCCGTTATCCTTTCCTTGAGTTTTCAGGGCTACTCGTGGAAACACGACAACTTCGATCTAAAGAACTTTTTTTTTTTCCCCTTTTCTTTTTGAGTGTTGAACTGACTATGTGGGTACATATTTGAAAACACCGACAAGAGTGCACTCGTGGTGGAAATTTTCATTGTCAATTTTATTGTTTATTGTTTATGTGATCTTGTAATTTACATTTATAAATTTTCTATTTTTTCCTTTCAAGTAAAACCAATTATATTTCTAATTCAATCTTGTATCTGTCTGTTACTTCTCATGTTAACCCGCTGTCTCCTTAGCGATCCCTGATTCTTCTGACGGAATTCAAATTTTATCTGTATTATAACAGTAATATAAAAAGTCTATTAAATTACTGCAGACGAGTGCTACACTTAGTTCAATTAGGACATTGAAGTAGCTTATAAACGTGCCTTAGAAAAACACATTACTGGTGTGCATCTTGAGACAAAACAATGGCCCTGACATATTTTAAGATATGTCAGTGCAAGTTGCTTTCAGTTGAAACTGCTGAAACATGCATTTTAGTCTGGGACTAGGCTTAACCCTTGTCTGTGAAACCAGGGGATAAATTATGGGGAGTGTCTATATTATTGTGCTTAAGTTGTATTGAGCCAGGAATAAAAAATAAAAATATCCAGGTCTTTCTCCTCTTACCTGTCCTGTCCCATGTTCTCCCCGTCCCCGGAGCAGTAGCGTTGACCCTGGGCCAGTGCTGGTGGCTGGCACTCCACACACACCTGATGCCCCTCTTTCAGGTACCGCATCCAACGTGTGTGAGGACTGAAGCTGCGTTGACAACCCGCCGACAGGGACGCCAGTTCAAACTCCACACAGTAACTAAGACGTGCACATACAGACACACAGAAATGACATATACACACTACCGTACAAAATGGGGTCAGTAAAAAAAAAAAATTATTTTTTATTTGAAAGAAATTAATACTTTCATTCAGCAAGGATGCAATAAATCAGTATTTTACAATCATTTCTGAAGGATCATGTGACACTAAAGATTGATAAAGATTGACACTAAGAAAGAGTAGTGGCTACTGAAAATTCAGCTTTGACATCAAAATAAAAAATATTCGGTTACACTTTATTTCAAGGTGAAGTAGTTACATTGTACTTACTCAAATAAATACATAATATTAATTTACTTCATGTACTTACTATAGAGTTACGGTTAGGTTTATGGTTAGTTACTTGTAATTATGCACAATTTACTGTGTAACTATGTCATTAAAATAGTCTTACCATATATTCAAATAGAAACATTATACATTGTAATAATATTTCACAACATTACTGTTTTATATTGTATTTTTGATCAAATAAATGTAGCCTTGCTGAGCACAAGTGACTTCATTCAAAAACATTAAAGTCTTACCGTTCACAAACTTTTAAACATTACTGTACTTATCAAAGACAACTATGTTGCTACAATGGTACATGACATTATAAACAAATAAATATTGTATTGTCAGGGTATGTGTACTATTTTTAGTGGTGATTTGTGAGATCTATGATATACCATGGTACATTTAAAACAATGTATACCACCATGCAACTTCTTGTTACAATTTAGTGTTGAACTGTCAGATCTTACCTTGCGATGTTGTTGTCAAAAATCTCCCTTTTTTTCCGTGCATTTCCATAGCCACCCGTGGTGATGAGAGCTGGGACTGTAAAATAATGAGACAAAGGAGTAGGTCAAAGATTATGAAAGAGAGATTTGAATGCATATTTGCCCTCATACTTCCACCTGCAGTCTCATAAGAAGATACAAGTCATTTTCAAAAGCTCATTCATGTTGTTCAGGGTAAAAGGTGGCATTTAGATTGTTGCTTTAGTGCTTAGAGCATATGAACTGATGATGATGATTACAGTTCATCATTTGATTACACTCAGAAACAGGCTATGTACTGATAATGTAATTATATAAGATAAATGGGATGTAATGTGTACCATGGAGTCCATCCAAGAATAACATTTCAATGGAAAAATAATGGCTGTATAAATCATTACTACCAGTTGCTTTTATTATGGATCTAATGGGTTGACCTCAAACCTAAGATATTATCCACTGTTGATTATTAAATTTGACATTTGTGTTGAAGGATGGCAAAGGATATTTCACATAGCTATAGATGACCATACCCAGTGACTGCAGGCAAGGACCATGTTGATCATTATACTCTGCGCAGCCTGCGGTCTGATGTAGAGCGGGACAGGGTTCGCCTCCATTACGTGCTTCCTGAATCACCTGCCTCCACCTGGTGCGAAGTGTTGCTTTACACGGCTCCAGACAGCCAGACCACACGCTCCATTCACTCACCACACAGGATACGGCTAAAACACACACATGGATGTGTCAGATTCTCAGCTGACAAAATATATTCTAGCGTTCCCATTAAGTAATAAAATCTTTCAAAACATCCAGTTAAAAAATAAAAGTTCTCAGAATGTTCAAAATGTGGTATAAACATAGTTTTTGTGATCAAATTTTAAGAACATCATTATTTAAGACCATGCATATAACTTACAACAAATGTTCTATCAATGTTACTGGAAGACATTTTGTTCAAAAATGTAAGAGAATTTTAGCTTGAACGTTAGCCAAAGTTCTGATAACGTTCCCTGTTATCTAGGATGACCATTTTCCACCCTCACTCTAAAACTTAAAACTAGGCAGGCTGTTGGCGTTGCCGTGCCTTTAAGGCTTCTGTGGATGTGAAATGAGGTTTACTCTCTCCAGTGTAGTTTTTAAGTGAGCCATCACACGACAATGTGACAGGATCACAAAACATTCTGCACTAAAAGATGTTTGAAAACTTTTTCCAACCCTGCAGTGTTTTAAATACAGTTACATCACATCCCTAATGCATTCATCTAAATTATTCATATAAAAACATCCACTTCATTTTGCACTGCAAAAGTAAGCTATTGTCTGTAAGACTTCAGATTCACTAGCCAAATGATTGTTGGTTTAACTTAAAAAAGTAAGTAACCTGGTTCCTTAAAATTGTTCATTGAAATTAGAAATTTGAGTTAACACGATGAAGGAGATTGGTTTAATCAACAGAAACTCAAGTTATCTGAACCACATCAATTATCTAAGTTGATTTGACAAAAGAACAAATATTGTGATAAATCATGAAAATAATTTTTTACAGTGATAAGAATAACAAAGTGCAGTAAATCTATTTCCGCTACAAGCCAGTGTGTTTATAATTAGGACAATACATTAAAAAATATATATGAAATACCAGTTTGCATTATCAAGCAGCATAACGAAAATATATTGTACACAATATTTTATTTTCATAGAAAATTTGAAACCTTGATGTTAAAATTGTTCAAGAAGCTGTGGATGAAATCTGGCCTAAAGCAGCCTGAATCTGTTTTATAAGTTTAATACACGGCATCTGAAAAATATGAAATTCTAGAAACCTGGACAAGCAAGGTCATAGTCGTGACAACAGTCCAATGTCGTCTTGCATGCCTGGTCGCAGTAACATTTCCCATAGGAGCGATCTTTCCTCCAGTCTTCAGTAATACATGACTGGTTTTGTCCAAAGCAACAAAGTCCCGTATCCTGACAACCTCCTTCGCTCTGGGACACCAGTGTTACCAGCAGAGCGAGGTAGAAAAGCATCCATGAGCGTCTGGAGCTGCACGCTGACATGATAATGAGCGGCCTGAATGTTGCTCCCCTCATCTGAGGAACTCATGCATGTAATTTACTTCTATCATGTGACATTTACGCAGCCCGTTTTAGGTGACATATTTCGCTCAGTCAGAGGTTGCTAAACTCATTACAAAGTCTCTTGAGTACACTCCTGTCTTCACGAATTGCAGCAAAATTAGAGGATTAGTTCATCTAAAAGTCATGATTTACATGCCATTTCAAACCCGCATGACTGACTTTCTTCTGATTTTGAAGAATGTGTACTGATCTTTTTATGCAGTTAAAATAAAAAGAATGGCCTGTATAAATGATAAAGATTGCAGGTAACGGATTACCTAAAACAGTTTGCATTTAGCCAATACAATTGATATAAGTTCTAGGATATACAGTAGTTGGTTTTGATTTTGTGTTTGAGGTGTCTCTTCAATGTTTCCTTAGCTGGCCAGTATTGCCCATTGATGCTGAAACACGTGAAAAGGGAGGATTAAATTAATTCCTGTAGCTAGAGGCTATTCATGCAGAAAGAACAATACCATAGCCACTGCTGTAATGTAGGGCCTCAAATATACACATTCCCATGACTCATATGCAAAGAGAGAGAAAGAGGGACTTAAATGTTATGTGAGGTAAATGGGCACATGCAAGTGCATATGATGTGTGTGTAAAAATAAAAAGGGAGCTTTGATGTTGTGAAACTTTTGCATGTATACACATAAGTTTATAGAGTTCCACTGGGCTTTTTTGTCTCAAGTTTAATTAATTTATAGTCTAGGTCCTTGTACTTTAATTGTGCTTCATTTAGAGTAAAAACAATACAATTGTCCTTACACTCAAAAATGCTGTTATCTTAAAATTAGTTTTGACCAGTTTTGAGGGAAGTTACTTTTAAAAGTAATTCATTACAGTATTGCATTACTCCAAAAAAAAGTAACTAATTGCGTTAATTAGTTAGGCTACTTTTTGTCGAGTGTAATGTTACATTACTTTTGTATTACTTTGTCTTACCTGAGTTGGGCTTGCTTTTTTTTTTTTTTTATAACAAAAAAAAATCTATTTTTGGCAAATGTAAAGGCCCTTTCACACCATAAGTGAAATGAATAAGCCGGCTGAAGGAAATGTACACTGTAAAAAAATTGCTGTAATTATGCAGCTGTTTGCCAGTAACTTACTGTAGATTTAAATTGATGTACACTCACCGGCCACTTTATTAGGTACACCTGTCCAACTGCTCGTTAACACTTAATTTCTAAGCAGCCAATCACATGGCGGCAACTCAGTGCATTTAGGCATGTAGACATGGTCAAGACAATCTCCTGCAGTTCAAACCGAGCATCAGTATGGGGAAGAAAGTTGATTTGAGTGACTTTGAACGTGGCATGATTGTTGGTGCCAGAAGGGCTGGTCTGAGTATTTCAGAAACTGCTAATCTACTGGGATTTTCACGCACAACCATCTCTAGGGTTTACAGAGAATGGTCCGAAAAAGAAAAATCATTCAGTGAGCGGCAGTTCTGTGGGCGGAAATGCCTTGTTGATGCCAGAGGTCAGAGGAGAATGGCCAGACTGGTTCGAGCTGATAGAAGGGCAACAGTGACTGAAATAACCACTCGTTACAACCGAGGTATGCAGCAAAGCATTTGTGAAGCCACAACACGCACAACCTTGAGGCGGATGGGCTACAACAGCAGAAGACTCCACCGGGTACCACTCATCTCCACTACAAATAGGAAAAAGAGGCTACAATTTGCAAGAGCTCACCAAAATTGAACAGTTGAAGACTGGAAAAATGTTGCCTGGTCTGATGAGTCTCGATTTCTGTTGAGACATTCAGATGTTAGAGTCAGAATTTGGCGTAAACAGAATGAGAACATGGAACCATCATGCCTTGTTACCACTGTGCAGGCTGGTGGTGGTGGTGTAATGGTGTGGGGGATGTTTTCCTGGCACACTTTAGGCCCCTTAGTGCCAATTGGGCATCGTTTAAATGCCACGGCCTACCTGAGCATTGTTTCTGACCATGTCCATCCCTTTATGGCCACCATGTACCCATCCTCTGATGGCTACTTCCACCATGTCACAAAGCTCTAATCATTTCAAATTGGTTTCTTGAACATGACAATGAGTTCACTGTACTAAAATGGCCTCCACAGTCACCAGATCTCAACCCAATAGAGCATCTTTGGGATGTGGTGGAACGGGAGATTCGCATCATGGATGTGCAGCCGACAAATCTGCGGCAACTGTGTGATGCCATCATGTCAATATGGACCAAACTCCCTGAGGAATGCTTCCAGCACCTTGTTGAATCTATGCCACGAAGAATTGAGGCAGTTCTGAAGGCAAAAGGGGGTCCAACCCGTTACTAGCATGGGGTACCTAATAAAGTGGCCGGTGAGTGTATATTTACTGGCAACAGTTTGTTCAAAGTTAAATGAACATTAAACATTAACAAGTCTTTGTCTTTACAGAATAAAATTATAAAATAACAATCTAATGCAAAGCATTCTGGGAACCAGAAATCTTCATCAACCTTTTTCTGTTTTTTTTCCTTCAGATTTTGGTTCCCAGAATGCTTTGCATGAGGCTGTTATTTTAGTTTTATTCTGTAAAGATAAAGACTTGTTAATGTTTAATGTTCATTTAACTTTGAACAAACTGTTGCCAGTAAATAACATCAATTTAAAACTACAGTAAGTTACTGGCAACCAGCTGCCAGTAATACTGTAATTTCTACAGATTTTTTTTACAGTGTAGGCTACTGTAGCCTACAGAGGGAAAGTTGAAACAGAGACTGTGGGTCACTTTTCAGGTTATATCATGAATGTTTGCCCAATATATTCGCAAGCTTTGTGCTTTGTTACTTGTCATATGAAACAAAGTCTCAGCTTTCAAATTCTGTCCACTTTATCACAAAATTCAAACAATAAATACCGTTTTGGCGCTCTTTGATGTGGCACGAGAGATCACTGTCGCGCCTCGGTTCAAGAGGCACAAGTGAACGCGATCTTACTCTTTAGTCTTCTTTACTACGTTAAAGAACGAAATAAACATGAATGAATATCCGAAAATATGGAAAATATTACCGAAATCTGTATCATGTCTCTCATGTAATCTCTCAATCAGTGTTTCAACCAATAAAACAGCTTGTAAACAATGTCATGTAACTCAGAAAAACCATTTGTTTACCTAACTTGATGGTCAGCAAAGAGCACTCGCACCCAAGTGGACAGGGGTGAGAATTACAGTTACAAGTTGCAATCAGATCGAGATATCACCCTCAGTGTATCTGTCAAAATGACAGACGGCTTTCAGATTTTTCCGTCACTGCTATAAAAAAAAAAACGTCTCACGATTTCTCTCAACATTGGGGACAGTGTCAGTCAATAAATGGAACAACAAAGTAGCTTGTGTTATTTGAAAAAGTAGTATTTGGTTGTCTGATTACGTTACTCACGTTGCTTGTAATGTTACCCCATCACTGTTTTTTGGGGGGCATGTGATTATTTGAATTTTTCATATAAAAAAACACTGTTTTTTCTATGTGGTATACTGTATCTGTGTGTATAAAGTATGTTAATGTGATTTAACCATGCAAAATATCATTAAAATAAATACTAATTTGACATTTGCGAATTTGAAAAGCGAGGTTAAGTTGATTTAAAGCTTGCAATGCCTGGGGGAGACCTTTGATCCATTCAGGATGACTACAGTGCTTTGTCCCTAACTAAACAAGACTACCACTGTTCAAAACATGCAAGAATTACATTGCCTTACATATGCATTACCAACACAGATTAACACGCACACATAATCTCTTTATGGCACAAACACTTCCATAGTCCCATATGATTCCACACTTTAAATAATAAAATAAGAGTTGGTTACTAAAATAAATTTCTGTCCAAAGTCACAGAAAGCTAGGGCTAATATATCAGTTGTGGTTTTCAAATGTCCACAGTGGATTGTTTTTAGTGGTTCAGGGAACTCAATGATGCTCCATTATGTTTTAGTGGCTTTTTCAGCATACAGTATGAGATTATCATTATCAACATTAACAATAACATTATCAACAATAATTTTGTGGCACTGCTGGTTACCCACCCAGCATGCTTTGCAGCTAAGGTCAAATCAGAGTTTGCTTTGATTAGTGGGGACTATAAATATGCGTGAAAGTGGGTATTCATAGTGTTTAGAGGTTTATGTTTTGATGTAATATTGCAATATTACCAATGCTGAGATTTATAGTTCATTCAAACTATAGTCATTGCTAAACTTGCATTATGACAATTGCTATAGATTTATAGAAGTGGAACAGCGCCACTCTTCTGTTTAACATATTCAGAATCAGATTATTTTCATTATATTTTATATAATTTTATAATGGTTGTGTACACAGTACTGTAGGCCTACAGTATAGGCTACAGACACTCTGGTGAATTCCACCCCATACAGCAACATAGTGTCGGCCCAGATCCGGCCCACATCTGGTACTTGTGGATTCCACGTGTACCAGATGTGGGCCGGATCTGGGCAGAAACTATGTTGCTGTCTGGGACGTAGGCCTACGAGAATCCATGAACCACATTAGACCGTTTTCTAAGGCTACACGATGTATTAAAACAATTTAAAAACAATACTATCATAGTGCTATTGTGAATTGACAAAGGCATATGCCCCGTGCGTTTAATGCGATTAACATGCAGGCAATTTACTGGCATCTCAGAGCGGCTCCATTCACAGTAAATGTTGCTCCACACGAACTATCATTAGGTGGAGCATGTCTTAAACTCCATCTCTGCATGCTGATGCTGCAGGCATTTGTTATAATACATAATGTAGGCAACATAAGATGATTGTTTATTTTATGTAGGCTAGCCTATATTATGTATTTTAACAGTGTTGTTCTATGAAACCATATCATTACTTGCTTTTGATGCTTTATTTGAACCAAATATGAATGCCTCATTGTTACTATACGTATTTTAAATCATCTTAAAGGCCTTTGGTTTGGTATTTTATTACCACAAAAAAACAAAACAAAAACAAAACAGATTACTTGAATAATCTTCAAAATAATCAGCCGATTACCGAAATAATCACTGACAGCTCGATGTGTAGGATATTGCATTTTGCAAGCGACGGCAAATGTTCTCAGAGGAACACAGTACTTTTGCGAGTATTGCATATTTTTCCATCACCGTCACCGTGTTCCCTTAGGGCACCGTCTTGAAGTAGGCCTTTTCTCACAGCGCATGTTAATTAGTGGCTGAGGTATTTTCCCCTAATCCTGAGGACGGTATCAGGCCTATTTAAACAGCCTCTGAGGGAAAGGTAGTCCAATAACAAGCTTGGCTGTCTCACTCACTCCCTCAAACAATCACACACATCTACTTGGGCACTATGATCTTCCTAATGGATTTACAGATGATGATGCTGGACATAGTGTACTTCATCCTGCGCTCTTGTCTGCGCATCGTACTGAGACCACGTACGAAGCCCATAGACGGCGAGTTGGTATTAATAACCGGCTCTGGAGGAGCACTGGGCCGCCTGTTCGCCCTGGAGTTCTCGAAACACGGCGCAGAAGTGGTGCTATGGGACATAAACGGAGACGCTAATGAGGAGACAGCCAATATGGTGAGGGCGCATGGGGGCCAGGCACACGGGTACACGGTGGATGTGACAAACCGAGAAGAAGTGTACCGCACTGCCGACCAGGTACGGAAGGATGTGGGAAGGGATGTGACCTACTTGGTGAACAACGCCGGGGTGGTGGCCGGTGAGAGACTCCTGGACTGCCCAGATACCATGGTGGAGAGGACACTGAAAGTAAACTGCCATGCCCTCTTCTGGGTAAGATTGTAAGTTTGAAGTAAAATATAAAAAAAATGGTACCCTCAAAGTTCAAACAAATGATCTCAAACGATTTATTTAGCCGTTTTTGCAATGATCTTCCTGGTCCCAATGTGTGTGTTTTTTAATGACCTTTGAATTCCCCTTTTTAAAATGGCATTTTAAATTGCAAAATTGTATGCTAGTCAGTATGTAGTACAATGATATAACTTTTTTGGGGGGATAAATCCTTAGTCAAAATTACCGGAAGACAACCTTGGAGGGGTGACCAAAATAAGTTTATCTTCATTTTAAAAAAGTTTGTACTTTAGTTTCAAATAATTGTAATAATTAATTTTCAATAATAATAATATAGGCCTATAATTTTCCTGTAACAGTAGAACACGGCTCTAACAACACTAAGGTCAAGGTTTCAAGGTCTTTGGATATGCTTAAATGTTAATGTAATGAGTGACAAAAAAAACTCAATAGACTTTGAAGAAATAAAGATGCATAGCATAAAATAAATCAAAGACTCAACATTAATGAATCTTCTAAGCTGAGAATTATAGTACAATGCTACGTGAACACCTTGTACAATACTGAATTACATTGCGCATGCATGCCAAAGTTTGACAAATAATAAATGGATTAGAAGTAAATAAAGCTGCTTTGCCTTTGTAATACTTGATATGCATAGAATGCGTGATATGGGAATTACCTGATTTTACCCCTTTAGCCTTATTTACAGCCCTTCTCTGATAAAACATATTCTTCCCAAGCGAAAGTCTCACTCTGATCCTCTTAATGCAAATAACCGTGACCATATACGAAGTGGATTAATGCTTACATTGAGCAATCTTTTAGCAGCCTACACGTTAGCATTGAGCTGATGTGTGCACTGGATGCCAAAAAGACATCGTAACAACCAGTGATGGTGATGCTATGGTTCTTTGCATTTAGATGTATTGAATAGGCAGACACACTACTCCAAGGCAGTTTACAGTGCATCTACATTTTATTTTATCATGTTCGTTGAGCAGCCAATTTGAGCATTTGTTAGGATAAAACTTCCATTTTAGCACAATGCGCTACCATTTAAGCTAATGATCACCTTATTCAAGTACAAAGAATACCATGGCACTACCATAGTACATTTCTAAACATCCTTGGTGTTACTTTTTTGTTAGTGCCTTGAAAATGGTAGTAAGTTTGGTCTGTGTAAGATCACAGCTTATATATTTATTAAATGAAAACTTCAGTCTTTGTTTATCATCCTTCCATGTTCCAAACACATATGTTGTTATTTGTCTGTGGGAAAAATTGTATTTACTTTTTTTTTTTTTTTTTTTAAGAACCTTCATGCAGCTATTCATAATAATCATGGCTCTCAAAATCCAAAACCAAATACCCTCTGCCAAAGCTCTGAAATCTCATTCATATGCTTTTGATTGTGATATAACTGAATGTCTGAGAGATCTTAATTCTTACCAAACCAAATGAGATTTCAGAACTTTGCCCGTGGGGAGGATTATCAGTGAATAACAACATACATTTCAATCTCCTCCTCACACAAAGCTATCATATGTCTTCAGAAGACGTGGAATAAAGCGAATATGGACTACTTTAATTGTGCTGTTATGGTGTTTTTCTTTTATGATGTTTTCATTGAGCTGCATGAAGATCCTTATAGAATTCTCAGTTTGTGTTCAACAGAAAAACGTACAGTATGCGAGTTAGGAATGACAGAAGTTTCATTTTAAAGTGCCCCTATTATGCTTTTTCGGAAATAAGCCTATACCTTTCATGTAGTGTGTGTAATATAGCTGTTTGTGAAAGGTCTGCAAAGTTTAAAGTGTAGGATTATTGTCTCCCAAAAGTAAGAACCGATTCTGAACTGCCTGAAACGAGTCGTAAGTAAACACTTCCTGTACAAACCTACGTAGTTTGGAACAAATTTGCATAATTCCAGCCTATGGTCTTCATTGGCTGCTTGCGAACAACATCTACTTTGACTCGCCCTCAAACACTGTAGTTGTAACTGAGGCCTGACATGTCGAGAAGACGCTATTTTCTGCGCTATGAAAGCAAATTCACTTTGCATGCACTTCCAAAGGATGAGGACTTTGGCTCTTAAATATATGTTATAACTGGCGCCATCATTACTGTTTGTATCACTGTGTATTAAGAGGTGAGCAAGCCTCCGGAGCTGAAATTCAGAGATGGTAATGTACGTTTAGTTTCCAACATGTGCTGTAAGTGGTAGACCAATCACAACAGACTGGGCCGTTTGACCAATCAGAGCAGAGTAGGCTCTCGGAAAGGAGGGTTTTAGAGAGACTGAATCCTACTGTTTCCGACACTGTGAGAAAAGGGGTGATGTTGCAATGTGTATTATGAGAAAATAAAAAAATGTTTGGCCTTGGATGCATGTAAACCTATTGTAGGAGACACCTTTAAAATCGCATAGGGCCACTTTAAGGTGAACGATGCCTTTAAGGGTATATCTATATCAAACTGCTTTATTTTGTTTGTCTGCATGTAGACTGTCAAGGCGTTCCTCCCTCAGATGAAGGCCAATAATCATGGCCACATCATCACTGTTGCCAGTGTACTTGGACTCTTCAGCACAGCCTGTGTAGAGGTGAGAAGGGCTCATTTTTCATAGTATTCAAAACCCACTTTCAAAAATGTTTGCTTTATTCCTAATTTTCATGTCATTAAACTAGTGATGTCTGTATGTGTGAATTTTAGGATTACTGTGCCAGTAAGTTTGCCGCGGTGGGGTTTCATGAGTCTCTGGCCCATGAACTGCTGACGGAAGAGGACGTGGATGGAGTGAAGACCACTCTTGTGTGCCCTTATGTTGTGGACACTGGCATGTTTGATGGCTGCAGGATTAGGTCAGTGTATAATATACTCTACTGTTAAAACACTCAATTTGTTCCCTAATGCTGAAGAAGGCTGCATTTATTTGATTTTAAAAAATACAATAAAAAGAGTAATATTTTTAACTATTTAAAAAATAATGTTTTTTTTAAATAAGTTTTCTATTTGAATATTTAAATGTTTTAATATATTTCTATGATACAAAGTTCAATTTTCAGCATCATTACTCCAGTCTTCAATGTCACATGATCCTTCAGAAATCAAGTACACTGCACTGAACGTGTAAATCACAATAAATGGCCCTTGTACTCGACTGTTGCCGTTTCTCTCCCCCTACAGGGAAGAGGTTGAACTGATCCTGCCTCCACTGGAGCCCTTGTACTGCGTACAGCAGGCTATGAATGCCATTCTCATAGACCAGCCGCTAGTGTGCATCCCCAGACTAACCTACCTGCCCTTCCTGGCCAGAGCGTGAGTACAGACCAACATCAGCATGCTTGGTCTTATTTCTATTCACATCTGCATCACACTAAATAATTCTGCCTCCTTTATGACACCATACATACCGGTATATTCTTGCTGTTAAAAGAGCAAACCTTGATGCCCTACACATCAGCATTTGACTTGAATGACATCTTGTCTTTGCAGCCTGTTTCCATGGGAATCCAATGTGGCGACATATCGCTTTATGGGTTCAGACCAGTGCATGTACCCGTTCATTGAGTCCATGAGGAAGAAAAGAGCAGCCAACGGCCCAATTAAGGCTGCTTAAACATCTGGAACACTACAAATTTGACAGGTCTTTTTTGAACAGCTGCAGCAAATAATGTGTGCAATATTCTTTGAATTCGTTTATATTATTATGGATGTGAGGGTATGTCACTGTTTGAAGTGAAATGGGTTTCTTCTGGTTATCTAGGCCCACTTTAGCTGTGTTCTGTTTTTCAGGCTGGCTAATCACTCATGGGTGAGCCGTTCAACAACCACTGATATGGTTCACATCTGAAATGTGTTTTTATGGAACTGGATTGGGACTGGACTGAGCAAGTCATTGGGCATAATACCTATTTAAATAAGAGTGTACAGGTGTTTTTTTCCCTGTGGCTTCCAATTATATTGAAAACGATTGCTTGTTGTACTTGTTCATAAAAACAAACCGCAAGTTCCAAATCTGGTTGTATTATTATTGTTGTTGTTTTTCTCTCTCTTTTCTTTAGTTTTTAGCCCTGATAACATTTGGCAAAGGGACTACCAACGAAAACTAGACTTTGGGCCAATTTGGGTACATTTACATTCAGGAATGTTGATTAATGTACACTGTCCCTTTTTGAAATAAAAAAACATTAATGAAAAAAAAAAAATTATTTTCACACACTCACTCTCAATGTTTGGGGTAACGCATTAAAAGTAATGCAAGTTCTGTAATCAATTACTTTTTTCAACTAGTAAAGTAACATTCATTTTTCAATCTTATTTTTTAAAATAATGTGACATGTTACTTATTTGAAAAAATGTACCTTTTTTTCCCATTTATTGACTGACACCTCTCCTGCCCCCGTGTTGAGAGAAATCATGAGTAAGTGCAGAGGTGTTGTGTGCGCTGTGTGAACATGTCAGTTATTATAGTTCTAGACTAAATGTGATCATGCATTTACTTTTCTCACTTGCTCAAAAACAGATTCAGTGTTCCTAAAAATGAATAAAAACAGTGAGATGCAAACAGAATATTACGCAAACCTGCAATAATTAAATGTTAAATTACCCAAATATACTTTATTTAATCTCACCTTATTGCCTTCGCTGATCCAATTCAACTATACTAATAAGCAAAAATGACTTTAGTTAAACATCACATGGGTTTAATTTTTGTTTTGTTTTTTATTTCTCAAGTAAGAGTGTTGTTGAACTTCCTTCTGTGTCCTATTTTTCTGCAATCCAGAATGGCAGCATAGCTGAAAGGTTTGTCTAAGATGCGCCCTCTACTGTACAGGGGTGAATTTGCATTGCCTTCTGCCAGAGGCTTGTTCATTTAACTTTAAGGGAGAACTTTGTTTTTTTGTTGATAAAATCAAGCTAGCAAACCTAGCCTAGGTGAGAAAAATAATATAACATTACTTTCCATTAAAAGTAACAGTTACTTTTTTAGGAAGTAACAATATCGTAATACATTACTTTTAAAAGTAACTTTCCCCAACACTGCTCACTCTTGGCCCCATTTATATAGAATGCCCACACATTTGTACATCACATCTTTTTCTTTTTTTACACCATTTAACAGAAATTGTACTCAAAGTTAAATAAACAGATTCTTAAAAAAAAAAAAAAAAGGCTTTTCTAGTTATTCTTCAGAGACCTTTTTAGGCCTTTAAATCTAGATTTAAAAATTCCCTTATTTTTACAGGTATTCCATGACCATGAGATCCCCTATTGTAGCATTTACAGAACACACACACAGTTTTTTTGTGCAAGAGGCACATCATTTTTACTCATATTCCATGAGGAAAACAGGATGCAACTGGCAGAGAGTGGGTGGGGTCAACACTGATAGGAGAATGCATCAGTTTAACTGACATGACTGAACAATATCGTGCTTTATACATACATACATTCACTCATTCACACACACACACACACACACAAAACAAAAAACACCACCACACGCTCTACACTGATGTCACAATAACATTTTCCCAGACCTACATAAAAATGTAGATGAATTCTTTTTTGAGTGTTATGGTCTTCATTGTAACTCAAAAAGCACTGAAGAAAAACCGCCACAGCAGAGACGTGTTTGAAAGCTTCATCATATCCTTCAACGGGGTTTTAGACTGCACTTCACAACAGCGCTAATACAACCCAACTCGATGGGTTCCTATAATACAACGTTAAAAAAGAAAAAAAGAAAAAAAAAGCGAGGAAATAAAATACAATTATGACACTGAATACATGACTTCCTTGGAACAATGAAGAAAAGCCAATCTAATGGTCAAACTTCACAATAACCATTGTACAATTTAACAACAAAAACAAAACCACCACTTCACTGGATATGATGAGGCGACTTCTCCAAAGCCTTAGCGTTTAAAAATGTATCACCGCATGTGCACATTAAACATCAACATCTCTCAATCTTGTTCATCTGCAAGTTTTGAATACTTTAAATTAATTTAAATCCAAGATAAATTCAGAATTACTCAAAGGCCTTTTTGAACAGCCAATCAAAACTCTGGTTCTGACTTCTGGTTCTGACTCTAGTGTTTCGCAAATAAAACAACCAATCAAATAGTCAATTCTACACTGTGCCATCCAGAGTCTTTCCGATGGTGCTTGAGTTAGCCGGTTTTAATAATGCACTGCCCTCTAGGTCCTGTTTGTTGCACCTGTGGAGGGGGAGACGGGTGAGAAGAATTTAAAAAAAATGTGTTCAAATCACTCTGGAAGGCATCTACAAAGAACATTACTGTAAATGCATGCCAATATTAATACAACTAGTTCATGTTCATGTAAAATAAATAAGACCATACAATACTGACCCTGACATTGGTCCATTAGCTGTGCGCTCATTGGACTGCTGGTCGAGTTCTGACAGGAGCTTCAGGATGTTCAAAGCAGCCTGTCCGGAGAGAGAGAGGCATTGCAGTAAGCAAGATACAAGTAGAGATAGATCTTCCACAGTAATCTTTAAAGTACACTACCAAGATAAAAAAAGACTTTTAAATGGTTTGGAAAGTATTATTTGATGCTCACCAAGGCTGCATTTATTTGATCAAAAATACGGTTAAAAATAGTAATATTGTGAAATATTGTGAAACGGTTTATATATTTTAATGTTTTAAAATTGAATTTTTCCTGTGATGGCAAAGCGGAGTTTTCAGCAGCCATTACTCCAGTTTTCAATGTTACATGATCCGTTAGAAGTAAATTTAATATGATAATTTGGTGCCCAAGTAGCATTTCTTATTATTATCAATGTTAAAAACAGTTGTGCTGCTTAATATTTATGTGGAAATCGTAATACATTTTTTTGTTTCAGGATTCTTCAATGAATAGAAAGTACAAAAGAACATTTATTGCAAATAGAAATATTTTGCAACATTATTATTAGGGTCAGACCTAGCGCAAATCCTTTTTTGCCATTTTATTTACCAAAGATAAAATAAGTGTGGACAGTTATTTTTGTGGCTGACCTTGTAAGACTTTTTACTTTCAGATGCAAAATTTATGGGAGCAGATTTAAATGAACCATGCAGCATGATTTATTAATGTTTGCAGTAGGCAATTTACTAGTAATTGTGCAATTATTTAATGCCCAAAAAAGCATGTCTTAACCTATTTTAGGCTTGACATGGCTACGATAGTTGGAGACGTATTGCAGAGAACAGAGAGAGTGTGTGGTAGAGGGTGGAGAATTTTCTCCACTCGTGTTAATTTATTTGGAATGCCAGAAGATGTCATCCGAACATATCGATTACCAAGCTCTTGGTAGATTGCGTTGGTCCTTATGGAAATGATCTAGCTACATCTGTGTTCTTTAATGTGCGCATTGTCAGTCGATCACGGGCAGAACTTTCCACCCCCATCTGTGCTTTTTTGGAATGGCGCTTACGCTAATTTGCCCTGTTTAGTAAATTTGCCACCATGTGTCTAAGGGGCCAAACAGTTTACAACTAAAAACTTTTCAAGCGTTTTGGTCGTTCATTTACACGACAACAGCATTTTGAGGGCCTGAAAACGCAAACTTTTGAAAACGGGGTTTCAAAGTGCATGTTTTTGAAAACAATACCGTTAATCGTCTCCATGTAAACTACAAAAAAGCGAATTTGTGAAAATGGTGTTGTAATGCGCATGCGTATTATGTGTTCAGTCTATAGGTGCGCATTGTTTCTTTACAAAGTGACATCGCTAACTACTGGTCTGGCAGCATAATAGACCAATTTCCAGCCGACGTCACAGTTGCGTCACGGCGCTAGCTGGTGGCAGAACAAAGGGAAAACTGGAGGCGGCAAATACAAACCAGCACAGATTCGGCTACAAAATAAGGATCTTAAATTATTCTTCTTATTATTAAATGTCATCTTGTTGTGTTGTTGGGTGCAAGAATCAATGAAAAATTAATATGCTTTATCTGCAACTTTTTATTTCTAGAAAATATTCACCTCATTAAAATTGCACCGTAATAATGTCACTCTTTACATTGTCGTCTTCATGGTGCTGGCTAGGCAGAACTGCGGATCGTACCACACAACTTGTACATGACCATTCAGCACATAGTTATAGGCATCTAAAGATTTATATGCCCTCCGTTTCTCTATCAGGTAGGTGTAGAAGTCAGGACACTCAACCGGAGGTAGCGTTAACGTTAATCCTGTCAGATCGTCCAGCGTGTAGGCTACAGTACGGGTCGGCCAATCTGGTTCTGTCCGTTAAAATTAACTTTTGCAAATAACAATCGCGGTCCTGGACAGTGAGTGGCCTTGCACATTAAGATAAAATCGGATTTTCTCCAGTCATTGTTAAAAACAAGCTAAC
The DNA here is from genome assembly GCF_029890125.1 of Rhinichthys klamathensis goyatoka. Classification (NCBI taxonomy): domain Eukaryota; kingdom Metazoa; phylum Chordata; class Actinopteri; order Cypriniformes; family Leuciscidae; genus Rhinichthys; species Rhinichthys klamathensis. Next base: position 159,082 of record NW_026606661.1, read on the forward strand.
AAAACTTGCAGACTTTACGTTAGTGAAGCGGCCAGAGGGATCGTTCTGCCACCACCTAAGCTCCGCCCACATAAAAACGTCACCATGTTTACCAACTGAAAATTGGTCTATACAGCGTTTTTAGTCTTTTGTCGCGGGTCCGTTTGAAACAGGGATCGCTTTGACAATGTTGTCGTCTGTAGCCGAAAAAGTACATCATTGTTGCGTTAACGTACCCTTAACTTCCACTTTTGATCAGTGTAATGTCTCCTTGCTGAATGTATTAATTAATAAAAAAAATAAAAAAGATTTACCATGTCATGGCAGGACTCCACATCCTTGCCAATGCCGTGGCTGATGAGAGGAGGCTGAGAGGAGCAGTTGATCAGAGACACAAACTCATTCTTGTTATTTTTGGGAAAGTCTTTATATTCAACCTGTGACAAAAAAAAAAAAAATAGATTGGTTGAGCGAGGATCATTGGGGAGGATAAGTGTGCTATCATTATATTCAATACCTGTAATCCCTGTACAGTGGCCAGGTAGCTGAGCTGTTCGGATGGTCTGGTAAGGGGTCCATGGGGTCTGTGTGTCAAACTGTTTTTGGTCTTTAGTATACCTTCCGCGGTCGGGGACGTGCCAGCGTACAGCAGCTCATTGGCAATCATGGCCGTTACTGTGGCCATGGCTGGGTTGGGGGCAGCTGTACGACCGTAGTCTTTTGCATGGGGTCCCTGGTTGGCACCCACCGCCTGTGCCACCTCAGGCACCATGGGTAAAATGCCAGCAGGAAGCTGCTGATGGCTGAGATAAGGAAATCGGAAATCTTCCTCTTTGTTGACTGCTTTGAGAAACGCAAGTGTCAATCGCAAGCAATAATATTCACTAAAATGAACAATGATACAAGGACCATGTACATATGATATGACCACATCTATATTGATGATAGCAGCTGAATATGACAAAAGACTGGACAACACATACCAAGACCAGCCTTGTCCACAGATCCCGGTTCAAAGAAGGTCACTTTTCGTCCATCTCCAGGTTTCTTAGCAGGTGCCTTTATAAAGATAAATGAAAAAAAAGTACTCTTTAACTTTTTACACTAACACTTTTAGTTGACACTCATATGTTTCTGTTTATGATCCATGGTGGACAGAAAGCTATGCAGAATTGGAACAAGATGAAAATGAGTAAATCATAATAATCATTTTCTGGATAAATTCAGGGGTTGTCAAACTTTTTGATGCCAAGAGACCTAAATATGATGATGACCCCTTTCCATATAGCAGCAATAATTTTCCCTGTATTCAAAAATTTCAGCTGGGTGATAAAATTATTAGGCGTCACATTATAAAGACAAACGTAAATTATTATTTTCCAAATTAAATACTTGGGTTTTATATTGTTGTTTAAATAAATAATAATTTCTGACCAGTATTTACAAAGAATGAAATAGTAAATGTAAACTTTGGGGAATGTAATAAAAAATAAACCATTACATTAAACATGTTGCATTAATATACAAGTAGACATCTTAACTTTGACAGCCGTAAAAATATATATTTTTTAAATGAACATCATTCATTTATCATTCATCATCATCAAATGAACTTTTTTTTTTACTCTCTCAAACCCTCTTTTCAGTCCCTTCCGGCACAGGACCACAGTTTGAAAACCCCTGAAACTACTTTCACCATGTTTTTGATGCAAAGTAAATGCTGCTAATAAGCAGACGCTCACTTTCTCATCTGTTTTCAATGCCGGTTTGTGTGGTTGTGGCTGAGGCACTTTGAAGCCCAGAAGCTCCAGCATCTTCTCGGCTGCATTTCGTTTGGCCACTTTTTTACTAGGACCCATTCCCTCTGCATTCTGACCTGCAATTGACACCTGAGCGAGAGAAAAATACATCAAGTAATTGTAAGATTAGATCTGGGGCGACTTTATCAGCTCACAAGGTGTATGAAAGCAGACAACATAAAAAGTACAAAAAGGGAATCCAGCAACACTAGTGGTAAGGGTAACTTTAATAAAAAATAAAAAACGCATTTCAGCTTAAGAGCCTTCTTCAGGGTATACAATGCATGAACATTTTAAGAAACCATCTCCATACAGAGTAACTCGGTATGAGAGAAAAAGGAGAAAGCGATACAGGGGCACATCACTTTTCCGGGAACATTTCTGACAAGAAGCACTTTTGCAGGTTATATATAAAAATGATGGCCAGAAGAACATGGCCTTCACAAAAAATGTGCACTGAACTATTATAAAAATGCGGAGTCAGAGAACAGAACCTTCACTCTGATGGAGTACCTGCATGACAAACTCCCGGCGTCGAGGCAGACCTCTCTCCGTCACCAACGCGTACTCTGGCTCTTTTTCTTTCTTAGCCTGCTGGATTTGAGCCAGTCTGCTGATGGGGTTCATGCCCTGACCATACTCTGGACTGGTCTGCAGCTGAGAGCGGGTGCAAGATTCATTAAGAAAGAGATACATATTGACACACTTGATCAATACATTTAGATAAATGAGAATATGATGAAAGGGGCAATAATTTAATTCATTCAATGAACGGCCTGAAAAAGCACATAGCAAAAAATAACAGCCAGTGTCTGCATTGGTATCGTCACTCGTTTCCTGATTTGAGACAATATCAATTAGGTTAGGGATATTTCAGCTACACTAAGAACCCTGAAAAAAAATATCACGATCTGTACAAAAATATTAAGCAGCATAACTGTTTTCAACATTGATAATAAGAAGAAATGTTACTTGAGCACCAAATCAGCATATTAGAATTATTTCTGAAGGATCATTAGACACTGAAGACTGGAGTAATGATGCTGAAAGGAATAAATTCCAAATAGAGAAATTATTTTAAATTGTAATATTTCAAAATATTCATCAAAATAGAGGTTTACTGTATCTTTAAATGAATGCAGCCTTGGTGAGCAAAAGAGACTTCTTTCAAAAACATTTAAAAAATCTTACTGACCCCAAACTTTTCAACAGTAGAATAACAAAATCACTAAAGAATATATGAATACAAAGATTTATACATTAAGGCAGTTGGTAAATTTTGAAACCACTTTAGCTAATCAGGCACATGCAGTTATTGGCCAAATAAACACTATCTGAATTAAATATAATCAATAAAAAAAGATTGTTAACTTCCTAGGCTGATGTACTGGTCTTTAACTAGAAAGAACACTCTAACTTGGTACTTTAATAATTACATTAATGTTTAACATTTCAATAGGCCAAACTATTACAAATCAATAACTCATAGAAAAGCACTCTAGCCATCAAATGAACCCATCCAAGTATAAGTCCTCATCTACCTTAATAATGGACTTGCTTTTCTTTTTAATGCGTAGTGGTATTTTGTCTGTGACAGGCAGTTGAGGCAGTCCACGAAGCTCCTCCAGCACAGCCATGGCAGCTAGCTTCTTGGCGATCTTCTTGCTTTTGCCATCCCCCTCCCCTGAATACTCGCCCACAGTAACCCTCACCATGAAGCTCTTCATGTGAGGAGGACCAGCCTCTTTTAGCACCTGTATACAGTGAGGAGAATTAAAGAAAAGTGAACAATTTGTGGTTTGGACATAAGAGATATGCAAGATTTTGCTCAACTCTAATGTGCATGAAAGTATTTTTTGTATATTTGTAGCCTATGCATGACGGGATCGTGACATACCTCGAAATTCACAGGCAAGTTGCGCTTCAGTGCAATCTCAAACACTTGGCTGATCTCAGATTTGTTAAGGTTTTCTTGTATTGGCTCTTCTTTCATCTACATGACAGGGATTGTTGTTATTCACAATTCAACTAAATAGATCAGATAATTGCATTTTGCTTGTATTTACTAGGTTCAAGAATTGAAAGCAGCCCTTTTTAAAGAATGACTAATGCTTGGTACACACAGCACGATTTTCAAAATTGTTGGATCGTTGTTCTTCTCGCACTACACGACTGTCTGAAATACCATTTAGTTGTTGTTGTGTGCACATTACATGACGGATTGGCGACAGGGGGTCACATGTTACACAACAATTCAATAGGAAGAATTGCCGACAGCTCCGTCTGGTCTACAAACTACGTTCCGCTCCCAAACAAACGCCAGAAATTATACAGGAAATAAATGTAGTAAGATCATGCATGAGACTTCTTGTTAAAATGATGCATGTAAGAAGCATGTGACCCAAGTTGTCTGTGCACCAATTTACAGTGAAAAAAAGAAGAAGAATATGAAGGAAAGAAGCCATGCATGCTGATTTTTTTGTTGCAGGTTTATGACTCCTTGAATCTTGCTCTCTCATTGGCTGTAGGTCATCACCAATGTAATTTCCAGTCAAAACACATTTCACACTGCGTGACTGAGTTGCAGACAAGTCCAGACATTTAGCATGCTAAATATCTCACAGGCATCAGCGGGTACGTGTCTTTGATCATACAAACTACATGACTGTCAAGATTTGCCTCTGATTTTGGGCATACGTCGGCGATCTCCACAAAACTGTCGGCGAGTGAAAATCAGGGCTTAAAAATCATGTAGTGTGTACCCGGCATTACTGACAGCCAATTCATCATGTTATAAATATGAACTCACCTCAGACAGTTGCTGCATTATTGGCTCTTTCTGCAGGTATTTGATAGCTTTGGCCGCAGCATCATGTTTGGCTGCTTGACGCGTGCGGCCCTTGCCATGGAACTGTTGTCCACCGATAGACAGCTCCATATGATACAGTACTGGTCCCACAGGAGGAAATGGGTAGTAATAACTGATCAAGAGAAGAAAAGGGAAATAGTATAATATTATGTTTTTCTGCCAAAACATTAGATTAAATAACTGGCTATCTTAGCCAACATTTCTATTTTACATCATTCAATAAGCAAAGCAAAAGATTAAAATAGAGAGTGCATACTGCTGCATGGAGCGTGCATAAGGGCCAGGTGCTCTGATGTTGTAGTTGAATGCTGGTCTCATCCCATGGTAGGCATCTATAGGCTTATAGATGGGCTTCTTGCCCAACTTCATACAAAGTGCATTAAGCTCCACAGTGTGGGTTATGTTATCTGCATGAGAAAGATGCATGTCAAACAGTTGCTTGCACTGCTAACATTCATGGGGTTCAACCTACATGGGGTTTAATCTATTACCGTGAAAGCAGCAATATTGTGAAATATTTTTACAATTTTAAAATGTCATTTTTCCTCTGATGGCAAGGCTGAATTTCCAGCAGCCTGTACATGAGCATTACAATAATGATTCTAATATGCTGATTTAATGGCAGAAACATTTCTTATTATTATCAAAGTTGAAAACAGTAGTGCTGCTTAATATGTTTTGGTGAATAATAAGTTAAGAATAAAAGCATTTATGTGTAATAGAAATCTTTTGTAACCTTACAAATGTCTTTACCGTCACTTTTGATCAATTAAAAAAAAATCCCTACTGATCCCAAGCATTTGAACTGTAATTTGGGATAATATATATATATATATATAAAAAATAATGTAATTTGTCCTGGGAATTTTCAGCAGCCATTACCATGATCCTTCAGAAACCATTATAATATGATGATTTGGTGCTTAAGAAACATTTCTTATTATTATCAGTGTTAAAAATAGTGCTACTTTATATTCATCAAAGAATCCTGGAAAAAGAAGGACAGCATTTATTTGAAACAGAAATCTTTTGTAACATTTTAAATATCTTTACTGTCACTTTTGATCCATTTAATGCATCCTGGCTGAATAAAACTACAATAAACTTACATTAAATTCAAAGACAGATTAACTCCAACAGATATATTCAAGGTTAAAATAAGTGGAAACAAAGTGGACATTTATTTGGAATTTTAAAGAAATAGTTCACCCAAAAATCAAAGATCATCTACTCACCATGTATGCAAATAGTTCATGTGACTGTACATTTGAAGTCTCTAAAGCAGATGTAGCAAACCCTTCTCCTCGAGAGCCCTGCTCCAACACACCTGCCAGTAATTTTCAAGTAATCCTGAATTGGTTAGATGGTTCAGGTGTGTTTGATTAGGGTTGGAGCTAAACTCTGCAGAATACAGAGCTGGCTAAAGCAAAGCAAGTCATATGGACTTCTTTTACGATACTGTTTGCCTTTTTGGAGCTCGACAGCCCAATTCATGCAGGTTTCGGCAATGTGAAGATGAGAGAATTTTCACTTTTGGGTGATACTCTAGGGAGCCCTGCACATGACATGCAGGAAAAAAATATGTATATCGTGGCCACAAATTAACAATTAATTACCACACTTGACTAATGCGTCAGACTCAGCACCTTTTACCAATTCGTTGCCTCGTTTTAAGTAAAGTGTGCGCATGATATTAATTAATTCTCTCGTTTTACTAAATCATGTGCACAATATAATAATTCCTTCCCCTGTTTTACGAATTTGAGGTCATAGTTAATTCCCTTGTTTTAGTTTAATCAAAATGAGGGAACGAATTAGTACAACGTGGCCACAATTTACTAAATTGAGGGGATAAATTATTACATAATGCGCACGATTTACTTAAAACGAGGAAACAAATTATATCATTCGCACGATTTACTTAAAGGGTTAGTTCTGTCATTAATTACTCACCCTCGTGTTGTTCCAAACCCATGAAACTTTCGTTCATCTTTGAAACACAAATGAAGATCTTTTTAATGAAATCGGAGAGCTTTCTGTCCCTCAATTGACAGCTACGCAACAACTACTTCAACGCTTCAAAAAGTTTGTAAAACTAATCTATATGAATTGACTGGTTTAGTCCAAATTTTATGAAGAGACTCGATCGCTTTATATTGATTAGCGAACATAAACTCAATCGAACCTGCTTGACGCGCGAGAACAAACCTCATTGGTTCTTGCTGAAGCTCAAACGTGCTGCGTAACACGAGAATGATCCTCATTGGTTCTTGCTGAAGCTCAAACGTGCTGCGTAACACGAGAATGATCCTCATTGGTTCTTGCTGAAGCTCAAACGTGCTGCGTAACACGAGAATGAACCTCATTGGTTCTTGCTGAAGCTCAAACGTGCTGCGTAACACGAGAATGATCCTCATTGGTTCTTGCTGAAGCTCAAACGTGCTGCGTAACACGAGAATGATCCTCATTGGTTCTTGCTGAAGCTCAAACGTGCTGCGTAACACGAGAATGAACCTCATTGGTTCTCACACGTCAAGCGAACATGTTTGAGCTTCCGTTTACCACAACTGATGTGTGAGTTGATGAATGTTTATGTGAATAGAAGCCTAAATTAAATCTGTTCATCATATAAAGCAATTGTGTCTCTTCAGAAAATTTGGACTAAACCGCTCAATTAATATGGATAAGTTTTATGATCCCTTTATGAACTGAAGAGTGAAAGTGGTAGTTGTGTAGCTGTCAATGGAGGGACAGAAAGCTCTCAGTTTTCATCAAAAAGATCTCCGAAGATAAACGAAAGACTTATGGGTTTGAAACAACATGAGGGTGAGTAATTAATGACAGAATTTTTATATTTGGGTGAACTATCCCTTTAAAATGAGGGAATTAATTATTATATTGTGCACACAACTTACTTAAACGAGTTCTTAATTCGTGGCCACAATATATATACATATCTTTGAATGCATGTCATGTGCAGGGCTCCGTACTAGTCCTTTTGAGAAGATAAAGAAAAAATATTGGACGTACAATCTGAGCCCTTGTAGATCCCATCTGGGTTCTTGCCAGGGTGGCGGGGGCTTCTGTGACTGGGTTTGGGGAGAGTAGTTTCGGCAAGGGCACATGATGCTGCTGAGTGCTGGGCTTTTTTGATACTGGTCCCCTCTGCATCCCAGTGCTGATCCCCCAGAGATAACCGCACTGAGAAAATCTGACCAACAGACATCATCAGAAAGTTCAGACAGGTGGGAAGAGATAGTTTTGTGTGTGTATATAGTTAAGTAAAGTGCCAAGTCTTACCTTGGAGTGGGCTGGTCCTTGTTCACTGAGTAGCTTGTATTCAGGTTGGATCTTATTGTAACGGGCTAACTCGTTTATCAAGCACATTGGGGTCTTCTCTTTAGGGTTTGCCATGTTAGATACTAAATCAATAAATCAAAAAGAAAACATTTTAAAACTCAACCAATCCAAGAAAATAATATTGTTATCAGGCCAAAACCATGTACTGATGTTTTTGCATGTGCATTAAAAAAGCCTGAAAAATACACGACTGTTCATAAGTTTGGGGTCGGTGGAAAGATGTTTTAATGTTTCTAAAAGAAATACTTTTAGGTTTCAAAAACAGAATAAAAACAGTAATATTTGAAATATTAACATTTAAAATAACCGTTTACTATATTAGTATATTTTAAAATGTAATTTATTCCTGTGATGGCAAAGCTGAATTTCCAGAAATTCAGAAATCATTCTAATATACTGATTTGGTGCTCAAGAAACATTTCTTATTATCAATGCTAAAAAACAGTTGTGCTGCATAATATTTTGGGTTAATAGTAAAAGTTTTAAAGAGCCGCATTTATTTTAAAACAGAATTTTTTTGTAACATTATAAATGTTACACCTTTTCACCAGGCGAACCCGGGGGGCCCATTCTTAAGCACGGGGGTTATTGTCCCAGCCAACCCCGCCCTCCAGAGAACCGGGCCACTGGTTAACCTGAATCAACTTTCAATCAATTCAGGTTGTGGCAGCTTCGGCCTCGACCTCCGGGGACCATTCTACTTTCACATTTGATCAATTGTATGCATCCTAGCTGAATAAAAGTATTAAATTATTATTAATTTATTTTAATAACCATACCGACCCCAAACTTTTGAACTGTAGTTTTTCAACAGGTTTAAATAGACAGTTTCAAACCATTGTTGTGGATGCGAAATATGTTATTAAAAGTAATCTTTACAAAAACTTTTGAGATTCCCATGTGGTCCTGGGCATAGCTGAAGAATTCAAATGTTCAAGTTTTCGAGTCCTAACAGTTAAAGGCCCACTGAAGTGCCTTGAAACACGCAGCATTATTCAATGTGTTGATGTAATTTTCTCTGAAACAGGAAGACAAGATGGGACATATTGAACAGCTCTGCCCCTTTTTAAAAATAACCAATAGCGTTTCATATCACAGCTGGGCCAGAGCCATTGAGCTCGGCAAAGCCGAAGTTTCCTTCTAATCTCTAACCATTTCTCCTATCCTCCATATAGCTTTAAAATATAGAATTCTGTGCAGAATTCAAATGGGTCCGTAAGTTTCTGGTATGATATCGTGTCTCTGGAGCAGAGCAGACTGTGCGAGCTGCGGCGGTTCACGTGACACTAACGTGAAACCGGACTTCATTCACCTCAATGGAAAGCATATTTACATTGTCTGAATCGTTCCCTATCCGATATAGGCCCTATAGTGTAGAAAATAGTAAATGTGTAAATAAGTGACTGATTTTAGCCCCAGATTCAGCGTATATTTGGGGGCGGGACAATGTAGATTCTAGAGAGCATTTGCTTGGACAGGAAATCTGACGAGAAGCTGAAGTGCAGAGTGATGTAATCAAAATCATTGATCCATATTGGAGGAAATGAGAGACTAAGTTTTGAATGCTTATATCTACTAAATGCAAATTTTGTCATTGTTTTGGAGCAATAACAGTAAGGCTAACATATTAATTAAAAAAAGCTTACATTTTGATCTCATGGGGATGCCTTTTGTTTAAAAACACACAAAGCACTTTCTCACCAACCTGTGGGGTTGCAGAAGGGCGTGGCGGATGCAGAAGGCAGGGCGGAGTTTCGCAACGGGTGACTGGCACTCTCTGAGGGTAAGGGAGCAGTGGAACAGGGAATGCTGAACCCAGGTTGGGGCGGGGCCAGCTGTAAAGGGGCGGCACTAGGTGCAGTGTTGACGGGCGTCTGGAACTGAAGCTGTGACATTCTGATTGGCTGGTAGGAAGATGGGTTGATTGAATGACCAGGTATAGACTTTGCAGTCAGGTAGGAAGAGAACTTTATTAAAGAAGGGTTGTATGTGAAAGAGAGAGAACGAGATGAGTGGGTTTGTAGAAAGAAGGAAGACTGCAAAGCTCTACCTGCAGAGTGGAAAAATGAAAAGGATCAAGATTCGTTATCATAGACATGTAATGCGTAATCAACCAAAAGATCAATCTACATTTGCATTTCCAAAAAAATGAAATATTAGTGCTAAAGCAAAAAAGTAGGCTAATGTTAATAACGTATTTGGTAAGCTTAGATTTTAGGATTTGACAAAGTAAATGAAAAGCTGCATCTTTACGTATACACATCACAGCACAATACTGTCTTGACATCTACAGTAGTAGTGAAAAATCTGTGAACAAATCAGTTTTTTGAACAATTTGTTAAGTGAATTAATCGTTCTTGTTTACTTCAAAGCACTTTTGATGTAATACCGTTTTGTTTAAAAGTAAATAAGACTAATTTTAATATTCCAGTGATGCCATAACTGTTGTCAAGATTTTGAATGGCGATTGGTGTTCCAACAGCGTAAACAGATTTAAACGTAGTTATGATCTATAAAAGTTTTAAAAGAGTCCAAGTTAAGTTCAATTGAATTATTATCAGAAATTTTTAAAGAAGGATTTAAGAATGATCTAATAGTTTATTGAACCTTTAGACAAAAAAATATTTTAAAAAGTTTGCATGTGTTTTATGTTTTGTATCATATTAATTTAATACATGAGGTCTTTAAGGCTCATATGGTGAATATGGAACTCATACTCAGGGAGAGAGAAAAAAACACCCCAGAATTGTTTGGAGGAGCAAAAATATGACCAAAAAGTAATATGAAACTAATAGGCTATAGTTTAAATACATTTTTATTACAGAGATTTTTTATAACAAACTACTTACATAAAATGCATATACACATAGTTGTCACTCTATCTCCCAATACCATGTCTTATTAAGAAGACATTTAGCCTAAACCCTTAGATTTTGGTGGAAAAACCTATAATGCCAGGCAATACAATGATGATTGACATACAAATAAATGTCTCTGATAGCCTGTTATATCATATTTGGTACTTACATTTTAACATGAAGTTGCTTTAGTCCAGTAAATGTTCAATTTTAAATATTACAAACAAAATATAAAAGTTATTCTGACATTTACTCCGTAAAAACCATTAAAGGACTACACGTACTACGACCTGAGGGTGGGCATTTTTAGACTTATACTAAAGGCTTTTTACTTAATAAAAACTATGGACTATCAATCAGAGGGCAAAATGCATGTAGAAGGCTAGGCCTATGGAACAGGGTTTTTTCAGCAAAGTTTTGAGCATAGCATTTTACAGTAACATGGCAAGGAGCTCTTATTGGTTGACAATTCCGGGAAGTCTACTCAATAACAAGAACAAAAGACATCACCCATGCAAAAAAGTTGACAATAACAGTAACTTAGGGGTTAAAACATCCATTAACATTGTACAGTCAGGCAGTCACTTAGATTAAACTGATATTTCAGATATTTGATATTAGCACAGCTTAAATATAATTAGTATGTACAATACACTCTCCTGATACACTTCACTATGCAAAGTCTACTGAATTTTAACACATTTGATTTTTTTTTTAACTACCGCATTAAACTGGTGAAAATAAATATCAGCTGTCAAGACTCCTCCTACCACTGCAAAGCAAAGTATCGAAGCCAGCGATACACAAACACCCACTAAACACATTTATACCAAACATTACATAAGCAAATCAGCCGTTTACATAATATTCTATGTGGATTTCAGTGAAAAGCAGCTATGACAATATGCGAGTAGATCCATTGATATGAATGGCTCGAGCTAACACACTAGCAGCTCGCGCATCTCAGCAGGCTCCTGCTGAATAAAGCTCACCTCAGTTTATTTCTCCCCAGTTGTGATTTACTCCATGAGTTACGATGTTATAGCGTAGTGTCAGTTCGGTTTCGTCTTATTTTAAGGGGTTCTGGACTGGTTTAGTATGAAAAAACGGGGAAGAGGTAGAGAGGGTGAGTGTAGACAGGGCAAACACTAAAGAGAATAGCCCGATATTTTTCCGCCCCTGCCAGGAAATGACATCACGCCAGTTATTTGTGGGGTTAAAATTATAAGAGGTGTTTTTTTTTTTAAATAACTTTTTCTAATTTAAATTACCATTCGGCTATTTAATTACTTGTATTTAAACATAATCTGCATCTGCCCAGTTAGATTTGTGGTTTAGTGAGGCGGGCCTTGTGTTATTGGTGGTGGGTGGAGGGGCTGTAACTCAATCTTCTCACAAACATGTTTTGGACATGCTTGAAGTACATTATCCTTTTAAAATGCTGTTTATTGGTGAAATTATCCACTTTTTTCATTTTTAATGCAACAGTGTTCAATAAGCATAGCAGAACAAAGCATTTATCACAGGCTTTTTCATATGTACACAATGAAAAAATAACAAATTACATTATCAGTAAAATAAAGAGGAACTCAGCTTATTTTTCCTCAGTATAAAAAGAAATTATATTTATAAAATGCTACTGTGATCTTTTACAACGTTTGCCCATTTGAAGCCTCAGTATAGTGGTCATAGCCAGAGAACTTTGAGAATTAGTGATGCAATTGTTTGAGGTGATGTATTCAGCAATATAAAAACACCATAAACTCAACCAGAATTCATCTAAAGTAACAGTCAAAGCGACACATTTCAAATCCATTTCAGTAGTTCTAAATTGCTTCATGAGTGACTTCATTCCAGTGCATCATACGTACCTAAAGAGGTGGCTAAAAGCTTTATTTTTTCACACATATGCACACAACTAGGAGATATACTTATTGCTGAAACATTTCTGACAGTACATAATACTTTATCACATCTTGAGTCATGATAGGAAAGATTTGGTAGGAGAATAGTCTTGCATAAATTAGAGTCCTGAGAGTTAGGGTAGAACATAAATGTTTAAAGGTTGTATGCCTGCCGGATGTTGAGCGTGTCTTTCATCATCAGGTCTCGGAGTCTCCACAATGCGTCTGCCATTGTAGTGTGAGCACCCTTGCTTTTCAGCCAGTGAGTAGGGAGACGGCTCTCCTGCTCTCTGGTGAGCCGACAGTCTTTTCTTTGTGCTGAAGGAATGATAATCAGAAAGAATCATTCAAAGATGCTTTGGCTATAACATCACAGAAGTCATTTACAAAAGACTTACAGCCAATTTAAGTCTAACAGTCAAAGAAAATTATAATTTAAATTACCTCATTAATTATGAATGGTTTTGGTGCAAGACACCAACATTATACAATGAAAAATACTACAAAACTGTGGCGTAGGGAAAAGGAGGAAAACATTAAACCATTCATAAATAATTACTTTAACAATGACAATTCTTTTGCAAGGCACAATATATAATTTCCCTTTTAACTTAATATACAATGCAAAAAAAATTAGTAAAACAATAAAATCGCAAAATATTTCAATTTCAAATAACGATTAAAATGTAATTTATTCCTGTGATGGCAAAGCTGAATTTTCAGCATCATTACTCCACTCTTCAGTGTTACATGATCCTTCAGAAATTATTTTAATATGCTGATTTGCTGCTCAAGAAATGCTTATCAATGCTGAAAACAGTTGTGCTGTTTAATATTTTCGAGTAAACTTTTTCAGGATTCTAGACGAATAAAAAGTTCAAAAGAACAGCATTTATTTAAAATAGGAATCCTTTGTAACATTATGAATGTTTATTATAATGTAATTACAGTTATAAAACATTTAATGCATTCTGGCTGAATAAAACTATTATTCTTTAAAAAAAATAAAACAACTCTCGAATTTCTACACAAATGATTTTTACCTTTAAGGCTCTGGTCCCACTTGCTGATGGTGGAGGATTCAGCACTGAGGCCCTCGATGTACTTCAGATAAGCCTCTGAATGCAGAAGACGCTGGGGTTTTGGAGGTGGGGCGACAAACATAGGTGGGGTTGGATGCTGGCCTGGTTGACCTTGACCTGGATATGGTGGTGGAGCTTGTTGCCCTGGCCCATATCCACCCATCTGAAAGGACAAAGAGAAAAGTAAAGACATAGGTCTAATGCGGATGGGACTATTTTTCCAGGAGGTCGTTAGAGAAATGTTTCACAGACGTACTTTACGATTTTAATCCCTTCCGAATCTGCCAAGTCTGTGTTTTTCTCACACAACCTCTGTAAAAATTCCAGGGCAAATTACCTACTGTTTTCGGGCAAACTCAACGGTCCTCTGAGAAATATTATCCCGTCAAAATGCGAATGTCTGTGATGGCTGATGTTGTATTACCCAATGCTTCTCCTCATGTTTTTTTACCTTCCTGAGCTACCGTTTGTGCAACAATCTTCGGCATGCTTTAATTTAGTTTCAATATGGATGGTATTCGACAAAAAAATTACATATACAATTAATAAAGCCAAATCGCGGAAAATGCGAAGACTGCCCATTTTAATATCAGGGTCAGGTAAAAGCCCACTTGTCTAGATTTCTCAGCTCACTGATTTATTATAAACAGCCACTGCTATAAACTCGAGAATTTTTATAATTAAAATCATATCAACAAAAAATTAATTAAAAGACATGCAAAAAAAAAAAAAAAAAAAAAAAACACTCGCGCTTCTGTAATAAACATGGAGATGTTAGTCCCGACTGAATCTGTAAATTAAATGTGAAAAGTGATAACTTGTAACTCACTAAATAAATTGTAATTCAAAGGTTGTTTAGAAAACTAGTCCCGTCCAAATATGGCTGGAGATTGCAAACTGCATCTGCTTTAGTGTCACTAGTGAAAGCTGCATGAATTTGTTCTTTACCTGCATGCCATAATGGCTTCCAGGACCAGGACTTCCAGCCATACCGTTCATTCCTGGGCCCATCACTCCTGAGAAGGAAACAGTCTTTAATATATAAATGCTGTATGACTGCACGAAACTTTACATTTTAACATCGATGAATAAGGTTGCAAATAATGTGCACTGATTTAATTAATTATATTATAAATTATAAGTTACATTTTCCCCAAACAAATGGTGTTTCTAAAAAAAACAAAGATTCAGAGAGAAATGGAGATGACAAATCTTGAGTAAAGAAAAAGTGAGACATTGAGGAGAAAAAAAAACATTAGCATGTTAGTGGTGCTGTGTGAATATTCCCACCCTATGAATTGGATATAACTAAAATTAGATCATGCAGAAATACATATATTATCTAGTTATACAAAGCATTTCTTCATTCACTGAAACAATGTACAAAAATGGGCTTCATTTCAAAACAAATAAGTTGCCTTGCTGTCCAGGCAGCTCACTAGTTTTTGAAACAAAGCCATGAGTTCAAACCAAGATAAACACAGATTTCCTATTTTTCAATTTGGATTGGAGCTAGTCAGAAGATCTTCAGGTGGGATTTCTGACTAATCGGGGTGCTTCTTACCCGGATGGGGCATACCAGGGTACCCGGCCATGCCTGGTAGAAGGAAGTGCTGGGAAGGCAGCTGGGGCACCCCCATGGGATGAGGTGGTATGCCACCCATGCCCATCATGCCGTCAGAAGGACCTTGCATAGGCATGTAGGGCGGGCCATAATTTCCCATCATGCCTTGGGTGAGGAGATAGCACAAAAAAAAATCCATGCATTGATGACATGCAGCCAACTAAAACGTCATGCAACTACAAACCAAGTAACATCAATATCAAAGAAAGAGTTTTACAAGTGTGAATATTCAACCTCCGGTTTCACAGACAAGGCTTATAGTCCCAGACTAAAATGCATGTTTGGGCCGTTTTTACTGAAAGACTTGCTCTGACATATCTTAAAATATGTCAGTGCCATTGCTTTGTCTCAAGATACACACCAGTAAAGTTTTTTTATAAGGCATGTTTATAAAAGCTACTTAAATATCCTAATTGAACTAAGGCCTAATCCTGGCTTAATCGAAGCCGTTTGTGAAACCAGGCCTGAATTGTGGTTAATTCAGGCTTGTAAAAAAAGAGCTCTACATGTTTACTGGTTAATAAAAAAAAGGTTGTCATGCAAAAGGAGAAAAGACCGTGGCAATACTCAAAAACAAAAGACATGACAAAAAAAATGCAAGTTTGCATACAAAACAAAAGACATTTAATAAAATTAACTGAATCAGAATTTATAGGGCAAGGGCACATCGCTGGTATGGAGAAGATAGTGACATGATTGATGAGTTGAGGTATTAGATGGTTCAAATGGACGAGAATTGTTGGAGGGTGCCCGGACGCTGCATCTGTCTCTTTCAGCCAGGGTGGGGGAGATTTGGCGTTACCTGGCACAGGTGGCATGGCCTGGTTTAGCATTCCCATAGTGCTTGGGGGAGGCACCACTCCCATTATTGTGCCGACTGGGGTACCTGCTCTTGGAGAAGCCTGCTGCTGCTGCTGATGTTGCTGCTGAAGGACCCTCTCCCGTTCCTGCTGCTCTACCAGTTTAGCTGCCCGTTCTGGAAAAACATTGATAACTGAATAACAGATTCTTCGGTATGCGTAATGTTGTGCATAAGATAAACAGTTGCCATATACATATAATCAGCAAAGCATTATGCATTGTGCATGGTTTAGCATAGCAGAAAACAAAAACACCCCAAGTTACCATAGCTAGCTAATCATTCATTTTTGGGGGGAAAATTAAATATCCTACTCCTGGCTATTTTTAAGAAAGAAAAATAATCGTATCATTTAAAATCTGAAAAGAAATATCAGACATGGACACAATCAAAAATCAAATGCATCTCTTATATTACGATAGAATTAGTTGCATTTATTGCAATGTCTTGTAAAAATTGCTTAGTTTGAGTATGACTGGATATTTATCTTAATAGAAATTAGTAACTATGATAACAACAGACTAGTGCAACCCCTCAAAAGTGTTGACACTGTACCTTCATATTCCACCTTCTTAGTAGCTTCCAGGTTCCTCCATTCTGTGCCCACTAGTCGACTCAGCTCTCCAAAGGAGAAATCAGGGTGACGAGCCTTTATAATAGACCTAACTTCACTGCTAAACAAGATGTAGCCACTCATGTTGATTTTGCGCTTGGCTCCTTCCTTCTTGGACATACCTTTTATCTTTGGTGTGGACTGTGCATAGTAAACAGGGGTGTAAAGAAAATGACAGCTACTGTTAAAAATATGAAATATGGGAAATAAAAGTTGAGCCCGATCAGCTTAAAATTAGACAGTTGAAGAATTTGAAAAAGGGATAAGAGTCAATAAATAACTACCAGGAAAAAAAACAGACAGCAATCACAATATCTACAATATAAATGAGCATCAATTCATGTTTAATTATTTTCATGTTTAACTTGGTTAAGACAATTTTGTAAAAACATTTATATGATGCATCCATAATCGGAAAATGGTCAATATCGTCAAACTGGACAGTGTGTGCAAAGGCTGATTTCTAGGGAGTATGAAACTACCTGTGGGGGTGTATAAGGCATATCCAGGTCACTTGTTGCGGATGCCTGACTGGGTGGCATTGAGGGCGTCACTGCTGCTTCATCATCATCTTCATCCAGATCGTCCATGTCTTCATCCAGATCCTCCATGTCTGCAAACTTAGCTTCTAGCTCCTCAATCTTCTTATCCAGCAGGGGAGATGGCACCTTCTGAGGCACGATGGGTTTCCTGAAAATTAATTTAAAGCAACAGTTAGTAAATAAACCCAATCAATGATTTTTACTAACAGCAATAAGACATACTACTAAAGAACTCTTAAATAACCTATTCACATTCTATAAACACACTCTGGCTGTGTGATACTTCCCACTGAAACAAAGGTAGGAAAGTAAAATGCACCTAAAGTAGAAGATCTCATCATCAACCACTTTGGCTGAGATGGAGAAACGTTTAAGTGCTTTAAACTTCTTCATCTGCTTTTCACTCTCAATGTAGCGACTCTCGAACAGGAGCACGTCTTCCTCTGGACATTCAGTTGGCCTGCAGGACAGGAAGTCCTTAAAAGAAGAGACCACACATTTCCCTGTGAAAAAAGACAAAGATTAAAAACTTGGCCTATAGTAAGTTTTCTAATAGAGAATTTTCTGAGAAAAGGCAGGGAACAGAGGAATTAAAAATTAAATGTTCAAGCACTTAATCACCAGTATAAATCCTATTTGTAAGCAAGCACAGTCATAAAAGTGTCAACATGATAAATTTGCTCCTGGAACTGCTATCATTTATTTCACTTGGGTTTTTTTTTGTTCTTTTCTCGAGCCAAGTGACCCGGCCTGCACTGCTTCAATTATGAATTCAGGGTTCTGAGGTGGCTAGTCTTATACCATAAAATCACAGCAGACATCCACAAGTAGTAGGTCTTAATTGTATTTTTAGTGTCTTTGTGAAATAAAAAGTCTCTCAGTATGATAATGATCCCAGAGGCACCAGCATGTGACAAGAATGGTTGGCAAAATTTCTTTATCACAGCTTGAACACCCACAGTTCGGTGGGCTATGGGTTGTGGATGGACAACAATCTGATATATATAAAACTAGGATTTCATTACAATTAATTCATTCACTTGGTGCCCATACCTAAGATGCAGGTCATAGGACAGGACTCCTCCAGATTGCTGAGGAACACCTCACGTTTGTAGAACATCTTTGTTGGCTCATGTTCTGTTTCCTCAGGGTGGATGAAGATGGGTCCAAAGAAGAATGCTGCTCCATCCCTCAGCCACATCTTTTCGATCCTGTCCATGTCAACCATAACAACTCAGACTATTGCTGTAGACTTGCATTACTGTCAAAGCTTTCTGGTTAAATGAGAACTTTGGGTAAAATAAGCATGATTTTGCCCACCTGCCAACTCGTGCTCGCACCAGTCCATGGGAACGTATGTAGACACAGTCGCCCACTTTAAGCCACATGTCATTGTAGTGGAGCTGTTCAAAGTACTGGCAACCCGGCTCCCCATTGGCCACTTCAACTGGAACATCTTCTCGCTCCTGTGTTAAAGTTAAAAAAAAATGTTTTACATGCTAAATCAATTTAAATAAGAATTAAATAAGAACTGTACTCAAAATCAATCCTCCATACCTTCTCGATGAAGCCACCACTCTCTCCATCAGGAAGAGCAGCCACTTTGTCTTTTGCACTGACAAACATGGACACAACTCTGACTACAGGTAAAGGAACCTCCCGAGAGACTAGTTTGACAGAGTTTGACGGCACTGACCATATTTTGATCTTCTTAAAGGTTTTGGTCCTGGCAGTGTAGCGGGATTCACAGACATAGACGTCTTCAGGTTTAAAGCCTTCTGGTTGCAACTTGAAATACTCCTAAAAAAAATCCCACATTCAAGAGACTTAAACGCACAATACTTTAAGAGCCTGTGAGCCTCTTGTGGCTTATGGCTGTATTTTGTGAACCTCTTGGTCATACAGGCCTGGTTTCAAAGACATGGCTTAGATTAAGCCAGGATTTGGCATTATAGTTCAATTAGGACAAGTAACTTTTATATATACATGCCTTGCCTTACAAAAAAAAAAAAAACATTACTGGTGTGTATCTTGAGAAAACAATAACACTGACATATTTTAAGAAATGTCAGCACAAGTTGCTTTCAGTTAAAATGCATTTTAGTCTGGGACTAGGCTTAAGTCTTGTCTGTGAAACTGTGGGATAAACTTATTAATTAATCTATCTAAAACTTATTTTGAATGTGGCTCATTACTCACCTTTACAAATAACACAACGCATTTCCCCAAGATCTTGCTGAAAGGCACACGGCTGTAATAGTCGCTCTTAAATACCTCCTTTTCCAGGAACTTACGAGTGGCCAGGTGAAAAGTTTCTCCTGGACGATAAAACCAACATCCATACATCCACTGCTCACCTGCAGAAAACAAACACATCCAAATGTTAATGCAAAAAAAAATAATGATTTAAAACAAATATATAATTATGAGTTTTGACATAAGTTCACAGCAAATGGAGGTGATACATCTGTAAAAAAAATAAAGAAATAGAGAAATAGCAAGGAGCAGCAATTAAAGAAAAAGTGAGGATGTGCACACCAGCTTCATCCTTCCAGAGTTTCTCAATGCAGACAATGTGGGGCTGCAAATTTGCTTCTGAAGGCTGAACATATACACAGTCTCCCACGCTGTAGGTGTTGTTCTCAAAACTGCAGTCCTGACTATATGAGCTTTGAGGACCTGACGGCCACTGGCTTCCTGCAGGACCCTCTACTTTGCCCTCTTCTGGAAGAGCTAAAAATCATAAAAGCAAAGTACACATTAGTACACTTCTATATTGGGGAGTCATTTTAGCAGCAAGATTTTAAAAGGTAGCCTGGGGTGTTACATGCATAACTTTTAAAATGCTGGAAGCAATTTTGGAAACCTTTTTTGTCTTCCTCCTGTTTCAGCCGGTCTTCCTCAATTTCTTGGGGCAGTTTCTCTCGCTTCTCTTGATCTATGTCGGAATGCAGATGTTTGGATGTGTAGCTCAGTGCTGGGGTAAGCAAGAGTTCTCCATTCTTGCATAGCTCGTCACGGATCTTCACAAAGAAATAATGCAACTCCACAGAATCCTCAAAGATCTCAGAATCGGTCCTGATAACACACAATAGCTGTTATGAATTCTCAGATTACATTTTCTAAGATCAATTCATGTTGACTCTACCATCAAACTTCACACTGTTAGACCAAAATGGAGCTTAAATGAATTATTCATGAAAATTTGTCATGTACTCATTCTCATGTCATTCCAAACACATATCTTTTTTCCATCGAACATAAACAGAGAAATTTAACAGAATGTCCAGGCAACGGTTTTCCACATAATGAACTTTTGAAAATTAACAAACAGCTCATAAAGATGGTCCAATATGACTTACTGCTGAATTGAGGAGTGATGTTTGAGAAACAAACGACGGAAGGGAAGATTTTCACCAAACACACAGCTAGCTATCGCATGGCTTCAAAAACTTGGCACATAGCCAACAAATCATATTGAGCCTTTTTTTGACACTTTGGTGTTTTTAGTCATTTTTAAAGCCTAACCCCATTCCCTTTCAGTTTATAAAAAAGCAGCATACTTCCATAATTCCATCCACAGAAAGAAATATATTCATACAATTTAAGCATTTTTTTAATGATGACAAAAAAAGCTGGTCTTCACACTCTTCACTGCTTACCTGTTGAGACGTCTTGCTTTCTCCAGTACCTCAAACACATGCTCCTGGAACACGTCCAGTCTCCTGTAGCGGCCGCGATCCACATTATTACGAATAATCTCTAGATTGAGGGGTGGGTCCTCCGAGTTAGTGGGGTCAATGGCGGGAACTTCCGCCAAAGAGTCACTATAGCAGCGGCCCTCGTCATCCTGGTGCCCCATCATTGAAACGAAGAGGTTACGGATGAGCTCACGCACGAGAGAGGCAACTGACAAACCACCCAGACCACCTTCATCTCCATCCTCTTCATCCTCAATCCGTCGACGGGCTTCCAGAAAGGCTCGATGGAGCAGCAGAGCATCACGGTATATTAGAGATTCAGGCTCATTGTAGGTGCAGGCGTTGTTGAACATAAGGATGAAATCTTCTGCCAGTGAGTCGATGTCTTGGTAGCGCCCCTGTACCATGTAGCTTCGTATACGCTCCATGTCAATGGGACGCTTAATGGCGGCATAATAGTCAGGCAGCTCAGAACGTGATGGCAGACGCAGGAAAACGGCGCTGAGACGCCGACCGCGATTGTCTGTGAAATTGCGCACAGCTTCGTAGAGATCAGAAAGCTTCTGCTGGAGTGGTGTTGTCTGTGTACGAGCCTTTTTAGGGGAGGCTGCAACTCCACTACGGCCTTAAAAAAGAGAGGCATTTGTTAAATCTAAAATTCGTCTCTCTATTAATGTATTTGCATTAAAGTGTATTTTTGCCAAAAAACATACGAAGCTTGAGTTTGGGAGAGCCAACGTCATCTTCCTCCAGGGGAGGGCCAAGCTCTTTCTGTTTATCCTTAACAATCTTCTCCAAGATATTTGCATCATTATAAACCTGTGGGTAAAAAAAAAAAAAAAAAAAGTAATGACACACAAAATATTCAAACTATTAGATTTTAGGACTATATTTGGGTTTGAACCTGCATGAGTTAAGGACACAATATTATTGGATCTTTATAATATCTTCCTTTAACACCTCCGTAAGTCTCATTCTTATCACAGACGTACTTGCAAAAGATAAGAATGAGCCCTTAATGTTGTTATGCCATACAAAAGTTTGAAGTTGATACAGTTTTTTTTTCTCTAAGTTTTAGAAAGAAGTAAAATAAATCAAAAAGAAGGTACTGCTCATCAAGGCTGCATTTATTTGATCAAAAATACAGTAAAAACAGTCAAATTGTGAAATATTTTAAGAATTTCAAACAACTTTTCTATATTTTAGAATATCATTTATACCAGTTACGGCAAAGCTGAATTTTCAGCTACATTACTACAGTCTTCAGGGTCACATGGTCCTTCAGAAATCATTTTAATATGCTGATTTGGTGCTTAAGAAAAATTTATTATCATCATTGTTGAAAACGGTTGTGCTGCTGCTGTTTTGGGTAAGATTAAAAATATCTTTACTGTCACTTTTGATCAATTTAATGCATTCTTGTTGTATAAAAGTATTAATTTATTTCATGAAAAAATCTTATGGACCCCAAACTTTTGATCGGTTGTCTATTTTAACTTTGAAGTTGATTTAATAAAGTTGAAAAGCATTCAGTTTGAGTAGTCATAATGCCCACCTGAGATCCCTCCTCATTATAGTGGCGGGCATTGCGAAACATAAGCTTCATGTCATCCATAAGTGCATCCTCATTGTTATAACGCTCAGTGCGGATATTGTTCTCGATGGTACGCATGTCCATTGGATCTTGGATGATCTGGTAGTAGTCTGGGTAGTCCTTCTTAGAGGGCTTCACCATGAAGAGGTCACAGAGGCGCCGTCCAGTGCCTGCCTCGCGTGCTTCAGTCACTGCAGAACACAGTGTCTTCATTCGGTTTTTCTTGGTGTTCTTCTTATGGCTGTTAGGATCAGATTATGGCAGCAAAAAGAAAAGAATGTCAAAAAGATTTTTCATTAGTGATTGCAAGTCATATTGATGAAAATAATGCAAGTGTGGTCAACAACAAGAAATTCACCTTTTCCTTTTGCCACTTCCTACGTCAGAATTTGCAGTAGAGACATCTCCTTCATCATCATCTCGATGCTCTCTTTTCTTTTGCTAGAACACAAATTCAAACCAAATAATTAACCGTCATTTTATCATTCCTCAGTTAGCTCATTAGGCTATGGAACAGAACTGTATATCAAAGCAGACGGACCTGAATTATTTGCTGTAACCTCTGAGCACGTTTATATATGGTGGAGTTGGGCATGTTGTAGCGTTTAGCATTCTCAAGCATGAGTGTAAGGTCAGCCTCAATCTGCTCGACTCCATCATAATCTCCATTCTTCATTTTATCCCTTTAAGAAATGTAAAACATGGAAAGAGTGTGTAAAGTAAACTTGACTTTTTTAACCTTTAAGATTAAAATAATCAGATATTCATGTGTGTTATCCACACCTGATCTGTTGTAGGGAGATGGGGTTTTTGATCTGGTGGTAGTAGTCTGGGTATTCCCTTCTCACAGGCAGCTGGAGGAACGGTTCAGCGAGAAGCTTCCCCTGAACGCTTCGTGCTCCTCGCACTGACTGGTACAACTGGAGGATTGGGTCACCTGCACTCAGACCACAATCAGCCTCCGTTTCTCCAGTGTCAAAACGCACAGTGCCTGAGACAGAGTATAAGGACAGACAAAGGTACTTCAAAGAACAATCATTCAAAAGCGGACCATGCCAATATATTTTTGCATAAGTAGAGTTGGCAGGCTCTCTAAAATAGATTGCTATAGAGTAATCTTAGAAAATGGATGTCAAAGGGGAACTATGGATGTAACCTGTGAGAATGGAGTCTTCATCACTTTCAGATCCAGCCTGAAGAGCCATAGTGATGGCAGACAGGCGGTCACCCTGAGCAGACCTCCGGTTTCTAGCAAAACGCATACAAAACGTGTTACAGACTAAAACATGCCTCTTCACAACAACAAGCTTACGCAAACAGGACACACCTGATACGGAGGCTGGATTTAGTGGGTTCAGCCTGTTCAATCTCGGTCTTTCTCTGGGAAAATACCTTCTTAATTGTGTTTGCATCCTTTAGAAAGATAAAAATGAGTTTGTTATATAAAAATGAGCTCAATGTATGTGATGGATAGATAAGGGTACACAAGAACACAAACCTTGAAAACTTGTGACCCTGGCTCATTGTAGGTTTTGGCATTTTTGGTCAAAAGATCAACGTCCTTGGCCATGGCACTGATGGATTTGTAATGTCCCGCCTACAACAGAACAAAACATTACTATTATAAAGATGCCAAGAGGTTATTATAATAATTATTAAACAAAGACTTTAAAATTTACATCATATTATTGTTATTTATTACATACAATTATGACAGATATATTACATCAACAGCCTCTGACAGTAATGCCATGGTTGAAATCATTATAGCAGCTCCAGATGTGCACATTTCCATTGCTATTGTGAGATAGAATGCTTTCAAAGCCTCAAATACCTGTATCCTCTGAGCCACAGCGCGCAGATCTATTGGATCTTTTATAACAGCATAGTAGTCTGGATAATGCTGGAAAGAAAGGCATGTGCAAAAGAAGAAATGAATCAATGAAAGTAAACTACATGTAACACCAAAGTGGAACTTAAGTCAGATTTGATTAAAGTTATAAACTAGATTATCCTTATTAAGCGAGTGGACAAACTTGGGTCTCACCAATTTGGAGGGAAGTTTTTGGAAGAGCTCACTAACAAGCCTCCCTGTTGAATCAGTGCATGACACAATGGCCTCCAAGAGCTGCTCCAGTATGGCTTTAAGATAGCTTGGTGGTCTCTGTTGAGCAGACATACAGAGGAGAAAGAGATGATATCAGTCTGGATGTGCACAGAAATAAAACTACTAGCCATCCACAAACAGGAAACATCTTCACCTCCTCCTCCATGGAAGCACTTGGGTTCTCCACATCATCCCCTTCCTCATCATCATCTGCCTCCTCTCCTTCCCCTCCCTGTAGCAGTTCATTCTTGGTGGACAGGAAGACATTCAAAAGCCTAGCGGAAGCTCTATACTCAGCACTGTCAGCCTGTTGTAAGAGACCCACGGGTATATTAGCATTTCTGAGTTGACGGTGGCTGTGATGCTGAAGATTTTTGCTCGTGGAATGTATTCATGGCTAATCAGCAGTCTAAAATACTGGACAAACTGTGCTGATTCATGTGTCAGAAACTTCAATATTAAATGCACTTAAATATGTAAATCCAAACTCACCTGATAGTAAGCTTTGGCATTATTAATAAGCAGATGAAAGTCAGCTGAGAACTGCTCTACATCCTGGTATTCTTCTGCCCTGAGCTTCTGCTGTATCTTCATCATGTCTATGGGCTGACTCACCACTTCATAATAGTCAGGCTGATTCCTAAAACAAGAAAAATAGGAAGAGAGGTGGAGGCGCACATTAGTGTCTATTGCATGCATTAAATCAGTATGATTTATTTCATCACATTGTAAAATTCATTTTTAAAAAGAATTAAACAGAATAAAGAAGTGTGATTACAATGCCAGCTTCTACGGCTATTTCATGGTGAGAGCCAGTTTAGTTGTTCAAAAATAAAAATATGTTTAAGATAACAAAAAATTCTAAAAACCTTAAGAATTAATTTGGATTTACTTAATTTTTTTAAAAGTACCAACAGAATAAAACAAGTTCCTCGAAGGGGTAAAAATATTACAGTCCAGCAAAATATGTTTAATGAACACTTTGGGGAATTTTCTCCCCAAAAGTACTATTTTGTGAAATGGATTGGGCCGGAGTTCTTTTAATTTTAGTATCAATGATATTGCTTTTATTAACATTTGAAAATGAGTTCTTATTTTTATATTTTTTGTTTTAATTTTAAAGTTTTGGTAACATTGTTATGAGGTTTTTGGCATTTGTTTTAATAGGTCTGAGAAATGCTACCTTAAAAAAACTTATTTTACTTCAGTAACAAAAATGTCTGTTCTGGTTTACGTTGACTATAATAACCCTGAATGGGATCAGATTCAGTTTTATGAATTCCCAAAAAAAAAAAAAGAAAAGGTGTAGGTGTGTCCAAACATTTGACTACGCTCAAAGGCAAGGAATATACGTGTACCTCCTCTTTGGTGCACGAACAAAGAGCTCGCAGATCTGTCTGCCTTGGTCGTCTTTGTAATCTCTGACAGTGTTGTACAATTCATGGCATACAGCAATCTAAAGATGGGATACATTCAAAGTCACATAAAAAGACAAGATGCATAAGTGTGATTTAAAGTGTGTGCCAAAGCAAGCAGCGTAAATACACTAAACCCCATGTACTCACTTGATCGACAGAAGGAGCAGTGGAAGCTCTCCTCCTCTTCCACCCACTGACTGGGGTGGATGAGGTGGCATCATCAAAGTCTCCTCCGCTGGCACTGCTGGAGGGAGAGGTGGCTCGTCTTCTCTTGGAGCCCATTGAAACAGTACCTGTTTATAACCCAAACATCCTTTTAGACACAGGGCGTCCACCACTTTTGACTAATGAATATCCATTCCTGATGGAGATCTTCAAAACAAAAAAATAATTTTGTGGAGAAGATTTCCATGATGTATGTCAGGTAGTAGGCACCAATCGTTAGTATCTATCTATCTATACAGTAAGACCAAAAACGTCCTGACATTTGAATGTGGCAACTCTTTGCTCAAAGAGAATGGAAAATATTTTCATGTTGTTTAAGATGGTATTATATGCCACTACATAACTAACATAATTAACTGTAAATTTGTACCTCACCATGTATTATTCAGCAATACAAGATGTTGTTTACAATGTCTATACGAACTACTAGTCATTAACAAACTAACGTTACAGTTCGCCTGCTTGAGGAAGGACAAAGAAAGGTTTGGGTATTAATTCATCACTCATATATGCATTCTTTCATACCAGCTTTGAAGTCAGCTTATAACGGAAGCTATTATGCTATGAACTGTATGCATGTACAGTGTTGTGTGGAATAGCATACTTAGCCGAGTGCTAATCTTCCGGTAAACAATCCCTAAACGCCAACAGCCAATCGACACTTCGTGTTTCAATCAAACAAAAGAGCGGTCGCGAGGTGTGCTCTCGTACTCACTCACTTCTAAGCGCACTTCGGTTTCTTATATTAATCTCGCTGAAGTTAATCAATGTATTCGGGAACAAAAGGCCTTAGAAATACGCTAACCTACCCGTATTAAAATCGCTACTTTATTGGCGCAGCTAGGAATTATCCTTCAGTAGCAACAGAGTGGCAACTGTTAGCTAGCAAGTAGGAGGACAGCTAACAAAGTCCTGCCTCCTTCGTCATAAGAAACCGGAAGTGCTTTCAAGAAGCCCCTCCCCACTTCCTAAAATGTAGAATATTTTAAATATTGTTAAAATAACATTCATTTCTACTCACTAAAAATGAAAACAAACGGCATTAGAGTTAAGATGAGCATTTTCAGCAGATTTAATGTTTTATTTTCTATTATTCTTTTATCCAGAATGTATTCTTTTTTTATTTATTCCCTTTTCCCCAAAATTACAACGTAAGCAAACTTAGCCTATATAGCCAGTGCTGAATTGTGCAAAAGGATGAACAAAAATAATTATGGAGCTTAAAAAAGAAAAAACTTTTTAAGAATAACTGATATATAATAAATAATAATAATGAAAAATAATAATTTTACAGTATAAAATATATTACTATTAAAAAAGACAAAAAAAGATCAACTAAACAATAATTAAAATAATTTAAAAGTGTCATTTTTAATTGATTAAATACTTTCGATTAATCTTTAGAACTGTAACAAGATGCTGCATTCTAAAAAAACGGTGGAAATTTACATGGGAACCCATTGTTTGTTTGAAAACGCTATTTTTCTGGCTTTTGGCCACAAACTGAACATTCTACGGCACGCCAATTTAATAAATTAATTCATTAAAAAAAAAAGAATTACACTAACCCAATATTATATAAATGTGCAAATGCAAGATGAAAAAAAAATGTGTATGTACCGTATGTACGTACTTTGAACGATTTTTGGGGGGATTTTTATTTATTTACTTAATGGATTGGCTGTAATTTGTTAATGTTAAGTCATTTGCCATTGTGGTCCAACAATAGGGTTCTGCGAATGGTACTCGGGAATAGTATCATGATGTCCGGATTGTATCATTATATTGAATCATTCAAATAAAATACGCCTCCTCCAGTCGCTATTTGACGTCAGGGTAGATCCCGCAACTATTGCATCGAAAGAGAATTGCGGATAGATAAAGAGGCAGAAGAGGACCATCCTTCCATAGGAGCAGTCGATCAGGTATTGCATTTATTTTAAGTTTTCCTCGAAGTCAGCGGTTGATGTGTCTGAACTGATTTAAATGTAGAAGCATAGGCTAATCTTCTGCAATGACACAAGCTTTAATGCATGATGTGGGCAATACAGACATTGCATTAGGTGTCTGTCTAAGATAACGTCGATTTAAAACAGAAAACGCATCTTTTTTCCCCAGTCAATTCATGTATAGTTTCCTTGTCTGTTCATAGAAGATTAATAGTGCAGGTGGCATCAGACTCCTGCATGCGCATATGCGCAGTGTCTGAATACACACATACACATACACGAACAATATGCACCCATTGGCATAATGCATTGCTTGTTCAATGAAGATGCGGAGCACTTTGAGACATTGGTAAGGGTTTTTGTGAATTGTATGTTTTCAATTTATCTGAGGAACAGCGGTTTTTCTATGATCATATGATTCACAGTTGATTTTTAGCCTTATTTTGTTGTAGCCTGTGTTCCTTTGCTAAAAGTAAGTTACTGATCTTTATATAATAGCATGCAATTACGTTCAAACATCATGGGATTACGCTAAGCGCTAAGTAACAGGAAGATGTTGAAACCATACAAGTTATGCTATATGCATATTTGAGAGTTATGGGTTGCTGGATCTGCTCAGTTGTTTGTTATTTTGTCTGGTTTGCTTTTCTGACCTGGCAATTTCTATGAACAGGGTACAAAATAAAGCTGATGTTATTTGTTTTGTTTTTTAAACAAATGGTCTGTGAAAGAAGGTGTGTAACCTATATATATTTTTACTTTCTTTTCTTTTTTTAAGCTTACACACCTTTTTTCTCAAAATTATTCAATGCCCTGAAATAGAATCCCTCACAACAGCACAAATCTGCAAAACCGGTGTTGTCTCAAGCACACCTGATGCAGCTAATCAAGGGCTTCATTAGTTGCACCAGGTGTGCTTGAGCTTGAACACATGACATATCTGAACTGGCTATGTTTGTTGAGTGTCACGTTTGACTGCATGTTAGAAATATGGCTATAAGTCAGAAGAATGGTCCAAAAAGTTAAGAGATAAGTTGAGTTAAGATATCACCGCCCTTCACAAACAAGGAACATGATACAATAAGATAGAGAAGGGACTAAATGTTCCTAGTGACACCGTTGGAAGCAGATTCTTCAGAAACGCTGCCAGAAGCTGGTGTCTGGTTATACATCTCTTATACATCTCATTAAAAGTTGATTTTCGATTACAGCTGTATTTAATAGGTTCCAGAATTACAACAATCAAATTTAACATCAACATAGCCAGTGATCATCTGTTTTAAAGATCTTTAAAACTGACAAAGTTTTCAATGAATTAAAAATGGCTAAAGATTTTTAGAAGATTAACAGCCTCTTACAATGAACTCTGATTCATCATGTATTATTGTGGTGGTTATCTGTTTTTTTTTAAATAAAAAGGCAGATTTTGGTAGTTAAAGTAGGTGTATAAACATGATGCCCTGGTTTCACAAACAGGGCTTAGATTAAGTCAGGATTAGGGCTTAGTTCAATTAGAATATTTAAGTAGCTTTTATATGCCTTAAACTGGTGTGCATCTTGAGACAAAACAATGGCACTGACATATTTAAAAAAATGTTTGTGCAAGTTGCTTTCAGTTAAAACAGCTCAAACATGCATTTTAGTCTGGCACTAGGTTTAAGCTTTGTCTGTGAAACCGGGGATGTATATAACTTAATGAAATATACTGTTATAAATTGTAAAATATACAGACATCCTGTAAAACTGGAAACATGATTGTCACCACATTTTTTTTACAGTGAATTTCTGGCAACCATAGTTGGCAGTTTGTTTTACTGTAAATTTGACAGTTTATATATATATATATATATATATATATATATATATATATACACAATGTATGAGTTTATTTGTTGAATAAAATAAAAAACCTTTTGAAGGGAAACCCTAGGTAGGTACACACACACACACACACACACACACACCTGCAGTGTGATGGTGTACTCTGTGTAGCCTAATTCGACCTAGCTTGTTAGAAATGTCAATAAGTGTGTGTCAGTAGTGGCTCCTCAGAGGAGCATTAATACTGCTGAATCACATTAATCCATTTAGACCCATCAATAGTTTCATGTAAAGGAAGTTCTTGAGGACTAAAGGTAGGACTTGTGGAATTAAAATAGTTTAAAAGTTTCGATGAATATTTTAATATGGATTAATTTATGTCAGTTATATAGAGTCACTGGAGTTTGCCTCTAAAAAATAATCTAAAAATAGCCAAATTGGTCACTGGCTTACAGATGACAATGTGATCAAGCAGTCACTGCAAACACTAGGCTTAATAAAATATCTTATTATGCAAGCACAAACTATTGGTTTGACCCATCTTCCCCTGCATTGAGACAAGTAACAGGTACCATGTGACGACGCCATTCGCACATGCACGCGTCAGTGGCAGTGATTATGTTTTCTCTGTTCTGTGTGTCTGTCTTGTATTGAACTTCTACATTTTCTTTTTCAATGACTTATTAATTGACCTCTACTTCTGTCTTTTTTTAGTTCCTGAGTGGAAATCAACTATACAATGCCTTTAGGAGAGGATGAAAATGGATGGAAAAAGAAGACAACTGATATCAAGGAAAATTACGATTTCAAGGAGGTCTTGGGGACGTGAGTGTTTAATAAATGAATTGCTCGATTTACCATGAAAGTGCCCAGAGCTTTGTTTGATTAATGCTTTATGCAATTTGCTTTTGCATTTGGCAGTTGAGTCAAGTGTTATCTTGGCATTTTTAATATGCTATTATCGATTTTATTCATGTTTTGAGTTAGTTTTGTTGATATTTTTATTTAGTTTTTTTATTCATTTTTATTTCAGTTTTGGGTTTAGTTCAGTTTTAGTTTTTACTCATTTGCAGTTAGTAATTTTAGTCTTTAACTTAAACATGTTTTCAGTTAGTTGCCAAGGTACGAAGCCCCTCAAGGGAAATGAATATGAAAAAAATATTTGTCAATGCTTTTGTGTTCTCGCAAATGTTTTGCATTTGTAGTTAACGATAATTCTCCAAACATGATTTGATTTTATAACTTCCCTATTAGATCTAATAAAAGGACATCGTGATTACATGAAAATCACATCTTTAGTGTTTTATCACTATATGGGAGTCATTCCACCATCGTTGAATCGCAACTATGGTATCAACAAGTATTCCTATATATCTAATCTTCTTCTGTAGCTCTTCCTCTGTAGATCTCCTTCATTTGTTTTAGTCTGTTAAGAATACCAATATGTCATGTTGGCATTATGAAAACAATATTCAGAATATATTGGCACTGAGTGTCATCAGAAACCATTTTCTGTTGGAACAGTTGCCTCTTTTTCTCACTTTGCTGGGTGTGATTAATGACACCTCAGTGTGGCACTCAGCAGGGCTTTCATTTGCTGTCAATATTGGGAATTTGTGAAATTTATATTATTCCTGCTTGCTTTCCTGCAAAAATCAACTACAAAAATTTCAGTTTGTTTTGAAGTCATGTAGTGAGAGACCTTAAAACGCTTCTATTATTCATCTGAAGCCAGTTGTAGTAGAGCGTTCGTCGACCCTAAGTGCACTAGCCCTTTTATGTCACAGATATATTTATACCTCAGAGTGCGTGGGTGTAGTGTGTACATTTACTGTCACGTTCGGTGCATCTTGGGCGACGTGGCTGAGGACGAAAGCCAGAGAGAGGGATAAACAGATGGACAGACTGATCTGGCATGCCGGATCTTAGTGACATTCACGAAGCATGTGAGATACAGGACGGCGAATACTGGGTGGGAAGCACATCGCCAACCTCCAAGGCACTGCTGAGGGGAAAGTCACTAGTGAAGAGCTGTGATGAATTCCCAGACACATACACAAGCATATAATATTCATCAGGGGGTTGTTATGAGTGTCTCTCCCCTCCTGCGGCCAGAATGACTGCTATTTCAGATGGCATAACATAATCATTTGGGCATGCTTACTTCAGCTTGAGTTCACATGGCCAGCCTCATGTTAAATCCCCTTCTTTGGAGCTGTGCATGCTACACAATCACCAGAGATACATTCTTAGCATCACTGTGTGGAGCAATTGTTAAGCTTGACCTGTTGTACCAATACCTCAGTCCTTAAAGTCAACATGAAATTCGTATTTGTTATGGAATATTGCAGTATTCATTATAAATGATTTATCCGTGCACACCATTATTGAATTTTTTTGGTAAATTCATGTGCCCTCATAATCTTTAATCAAAATTACTTCCCCTCCCTCTTGCGGCGACATCTCTTCTTTTCTCTGATGATGCGTTTACTGGCGCGAGGGCGGGACAAACTGTCACTCACATAGGGATGTGCCGGAAGCCGAATACTATGAGCCCCGTTAGTGAGCCCCTAAAGGGACACGGTGATGGGGAAAAAATATTTTGAATGCCCTCCCGCTTTTCACTTTCACTTTCCAATTTGCGATCACGTGTACTCTGTCTATAGGGAGCGGCGGTACTGACCACTCATTTTAAAAGATAAGATATTTGTCAATGATGCTCAGGATCTGTTGCGCACCAAATCCTCCAACATCATCCTGTCAGTCACCTCTCCTTACTATCCTCATGTGATAATTAAAATCTGATGTACTGTAATGTAACCGACTACCGCAGCAAGCCTAACCGCGTCCCTTTGGAGGCTCCGTAGAATACATTATTAATTTTCCATGCCTTTCTGAATTCGGATTTAGGCTTCGGGTCCAGCTTTACATTTTTTCTTGTTTGAGAAGCCGTTTCACTCGGATATACGATAAGACTATTGCATCTTTTGTTTCATGCCGACTTTAATACCTTTGTGTTCAACTATCAGCATATATTATGAACCACTTTGTACATTATTCTGGCAAAGAAATACCTACTTCAACAGAAAGAGACCATCTTCATGACTTATAAAGAGGCCAACTGCAGTTATTTACATTTTTATGATGTTTAGGATTGGTTAAATCTGAAAATAAGTGTCCCTTGTGGCAAATTGCAATGCACCTTCAGTTGACGGATCCCACTTTTCTATTTATGGAACAGGTTTTCCAGACACTTTGGAACTTTTTTACTTTATTTATGTACAAATTTCATCAATTGACTGCTATGAAACATTATACTCTACCGTTCAAAAATTTGGGGCCATTAAGATTTTTTTCTTGAAAGAAATCAATACTTTTAATCTGGGAGGATACATTAAAAGTAACAGTAAAGACATGTATAATGTTATACGATTTCTTTTACACATAAATGCTGCTCTATTCAAAGAATCCTGAAAAAATGTATTACAATTTCCACAAAAAAATATTAAGCAGCCCTTCTGTTTTCAACATAATAAATAATAATAATAAATTAAATGTTTCTTGAGCTCCAAATCAGCAGATTAGAATGATTTCGGAAGGATCATGTGACACTGAAGACTAGAATAATGATGCTGAAAATTCAGCTTTGCTATCACATGAATAAATTACATTTTAAAAGATATTAAAATTGAAAACATTTATTTAAAAGTGAAATAATATTTCCCCAAATTACTGTTTCCACTGTATTTTTGATCGAATAAATGCACCCTTGATGAGCATAAGTGACTTTCTTCAAAAAACTTTAAGAAAATCATACTGACTCTAAACTTTCAAAAGGTATAGCGTATATTCTGGCCTACTAATTCAAGTCTAACCATGATTTTATGCAACACTTGCATAATGTATAAATGTGGTTATAAAATAGCCCATAAAAAAGGCATTTTTAATGTATTTCCGATGGAATAAAGTAGGAAACAAGTGACTGCTCCTGAAGTCAAGCTTTGAGGTGACACTCAGCTTCGACACTTCCAGTGCTGACAGCCTTAAAGGTGCAAAACGCAAGTCTCTGAGTTTTTGCAGAACTACGCCCCCTCTGGCGACAAGCGAAACTGCAACCAATTCTGATTGTACATGTATCTAGCTTACGCTAAAGCATTACACATTTTACGCATCGTCATTTGTTGTCATACATAGATTTGCCGTATCAAATATTAGAGACTGGGCTATATCTTATCGTTTTATCAAGAAAAAAGCCAACTGAGGATCCCGTTTGAGACCAAGAGCAGACCGGAGATCTCTCCATTTGTTGAATGCCTTCCCGAGGTTGACTCTCGTCTTACTCCGACGCCTGTCTTACTCCAATTTGGACCTTTTGGTGGCACTAGACAAAATTTTTCTTTTCTTTACATTACGTGGAGTTTGCGTTGGGGTTTAGAATGGACTACAAGCCGGTCTCTTTGAATCCATCTTCTACCTTTGACGCACGAGTTGTCTTCGCTGATGCGGAGAATGGCGGCGCCGGCGAATACACAAACCTGCGAGACATAGCCTGGTGAGCGTGAACGCGCATGACGTCACGCCCAGTCTCAAATTCGAGCCCGAATCCCTCTTATATATTTTACTGTACAGGATTATAGAGGCAATCTCAGTGCGCAGAGAAGGGCTCATTCAGCCCATCAGGCAGTTCTTTAAGCATGTATAGGATAGAAAAACAGGTATTTTTAACATGAAAAGTTGCGCAATGCACCTTTAAGCAATATGACATTGGTCGCTTCTAGTGTAAACATAGTGTTACATAAATAAGTGCATTGAATTTAATGTGACAATTACAGTAGAATGATTTTACACAAATTCTTTTAATAAATTAAGGCTATTGTATATGTATCTTGGAAACATGAATTTTTTCTCACCAAACTGATAAAAACCTGTGTGCTCCCTGACTTCTGGAACTTGCAGTACATTACATTTATATATTATTTACACATTTGGCAGACAATTTTATCCAAGCCAGCCAATCAGTCTTGCTTGTCACATCCATCAGACGGTCAGTGAACATGTCTGTGGACAAGCCGCTTGATTCTATGACTACATGTTCTGCATTGGACTGGAGCAGTGCAGTTGGTGTGCGTTTACATGCACGTTCTTAAACCGATTATGCTTAAGCCGACAACGCGTGTGGTCATTGTAAACGCATGTAACCATTTTCCTTTATCGGCGTAAGATCATAAACGGCTTAAGAATAAACCAAACGACAGAGCTAGATTTTTGCCCATTACGGCATTACCCTGGCATGTAAACACCTTATGGGTTGGGTTAGGAGATGTGTGTTCGGTTGCTCAAACGTCCAAGTTTTATTCCGTTTTCCAACTGTACGTTGGTTAAGAATGAAATGGCTACAATTTCGCTTCCATGGTGCTGTCAAGTACGACTTGCAGTCTGTGAGGTAAACTAAACGCTATTGGCTATTTGAAAAGGGGGAGGAGCCATTCAATATGTCCCACTTTAGCTTCCTGTTTCAGTGGAAATTACGTCAAACAAAGCTGCACGTTTCAAGGCACTTCAGTGGACCTTTAATGCGCATCCAGCCACAGCGAGTGTTTCGCGCTAGGGGAGGAGAAATATATCAAACTCAGACAGACTTTAATATAAAACTAATATTAACAATTTGTTCTCATCTGTAGCCAAAGGACAAGTGGTACAGTTGTAGAAACTTCAAATATGAGAGGAGAATGAGTCTGTGCAAGTCTCTCATTGACATTTTGAATGCTTTATTTAACACCACAGCTCACATAATACATAGAATACTCTGAGTGAAATATGCTTACGTTTTGAAGTCACCACTGGATAACCTGTTTTTTAATACAGTCTTGTAAACGTGGTTTACTTTCATTAATATATTATTGATTTGTATGTAAACAGTTAAATCGGGTTATTTCAATAAACTGATTTTTGGTAGTTATCAGCGTTTTTTTGTGTGCATGTAAACGTGCTCAATGTCAATGAGCAATTTTAGTTTTGTGCTGAGAGCCACGGGCCATGATGTTTTCTTTTGTCGGCAAACAACAAATTCTACAGAGAGCTGAATGAACTAAAGCGGACTGTGTAGTAGGCAAAATTGCTGCAGCTGGGACCTGTCTGCCCCGTCAGCAGAAATAAACAGAGAGAGAGAGAGAGAGATATCATGGGAAAGTCCAAAACCTTAAGAAGACCTTTCTTGATGTATGTTACCAATAGAAATGCAGAAGCTGTATTTGTAAATGTTGTGGGAAATGTGCAGGCTAATCTTTAGGAAGGTCGCTCAAAAGGTTTCTGTCATTCTGTACTCTTAGACCACACACTGTATGGTTATTAATCAAAAGGTGTTCTTTTGTCTGTTCTGCACTATTAATCTCGCATTAATGCAAGAATAGACAGAAAGTGCAACGGTTTCTGTGCATAAGCAAACCTGTAACCCAGCTTTGTTTTCAAAGCGTGATGCGGTTTTGACTAGTTTGCCAGTAAGGCGTTGTTCAGAGGATTTAACTGTATATGTTGACAGAAAGCCTCTTTTCTAAAGTAGATTATGTAATTGGTTTATCCGTGAATTCTTTGAGTGGAGTCAATTGATTTATTCTGGGGAAATTATATCTGCTTTGGCTTATCGCTGCGGAGCATGCATTTTAATAGAGGATGATTAAAAACATGGTGAACAGTTTACAAATCGACACAAATGTAAATATTAAAGAGAGTTTGTTTGATTTTAACCAAACTGTATAGGATTTGCTACATTATAATGAGAGACTTTGTCTAGCCATAAAAAGAGATAAGAGTTGTGTTAACAGTTATATCCAGTCTGCTTGTTTTCCATATTGTAATTTATACAGTTTATACTAATGTACATGACTGTTAACAACATAATGAAGAACGGGTGGTACTTTGGAGACTTTGTTATGACATGATATGAATAAGTAAGCCATTGCGCTAACTAATATATGCAAATAACAGTTTGTTTATATTTTTTCTGTAAGAAGAAGGTATGTTTTTGTAAGACAAGAGGTTAGTATTTCAGGTTTGTGATGGTGTTTCTGTGTTTTTTCAGTCTTTAGTTGTTGGTTTTTGAAAATATGGATATTTAGGAAACCGTGTGAGTACGGTTTATCTTTGTGCTCTTTCAAAGCTTACAGAATTCAAACATTTGACTTTGCTGTTTTGTTCTCAGCTGCTCACAGTGCTCATCTTATTTACAAAGTGGGCACATGAGGTCAAAGGGGACTGGTTGCTATGGTGACAGGATGAGATATTTTATTTTTAGATGAAAGTTTATGTCACAGAAGGAGGATGAATGACATTTCTAAGCTGTTTTTGTCTGGAAGGTCCCTTTGTTGATGCCCAACCTTCCTAAACAAAATGAGGCGATGTTTTGAAAGGAGAATTTGTATCGACTACGCTTAGTTTATCAGGAAGCCAGTTTTATTTAGCAAGTTCCGTCAGGTTGGTATGATTTAAAAAAAAAAAAAAAATTTTTGTCAGTTATAGCCAAATCTAATCTAAATCAAAGCTCCCCAAACAAGCAAGCCTTTATAAGACATCCATAAAAATGAAAACAGGGCCACATGCTGCATTTTTGTTTAATTATTAATAAAGCAAGTTTTTCTTTTTTGTTATAAATTATCAATATTTGCTGAAGGGGAAAAAAAAACTAATTTAAGATAATTCGAAGGGTATTCAATAAATGTACTTAAACAAATTAAATTGAGAATTTATTGTGGAAGACCAAAGCATAATAGACACAAAATTGAGTTGTTTCTGGGGTTTGAATAATAACGAGAGACATTAAACGCGTGTTTCGGCACTAACTCTTTGAATGATTGTATTATTGCTCTACAGATTATTTGCCAGGGGTGCGTTTCCCAAAAGCATCGTTAGCCAACTATGGCCGCAAGTTTCGTCATTATCAGTATAGTTCAATGAGTCAGTGTTTCCCGAAGCCATAGTTCCAATGAACATATGTAGACAATTTTTTCCCAATGTCTTAGTTGGGATTGGTATTTTAGATCCCGGACGAGCCCCCATAAAGGTTGCGAACCAGAGATGGATTAGGGATGCAAGGGTATAACATTTAAAGGTATATTGGAAAGCACGGCACTAGGACATAACAATAATGAAGCAGCAAAATTATTTTAAAATGTTATGTTTTAACAGTATGATTTTCAAATACACGTGATGCAAAATGACTGGGCCCACACATTCCGACAAATTTCATTCTCAAAATGCCCTTGCATTGTTTTTCTTCATTATACATGTTAAATAAATATTAGGTAAAATGTATTATCTTTGGCTAATCTAATAATTGCCAATAAGAGTCCCTCAGCATTGTTGTACCAAATTTTAAACATTTGATCTAATGTAAACACTACAGTGTAATGTAAATATGAATAATGAATATTCATGTATTATGAATATGAATGTTTGTCATTTTCCTTTCAGTGTAGATGTTTTCTCTAAAGAAACACTTTACACCCTGGGCATTTTTTTCAATCTATTTTAGCTGCTGTTGGGAAATTATTGGCCTCATAACATATGTAAGGCATTCCATCATGTCTCTGCGAAACAATTTTCTTATTTACAGACCCAAACACCCACACAGGCTGTCTTGTATCATTTCCTAATCTCCATTCTCTCTCCCATCTTTCTCCTCCTTTACCCACAGGAAGCCATGGGAGGCCTTAATTACACCATGTCTCACGGCAACAGCACAGCTCTCGCTCTCTTCATTTCCTCTCGCTCTCGCTTTCTTTTCTTCTTTCTTTCTTCCCGACCTCCTTTTGGCCCCCCCCACACACACACACAGACTCCCCTCACTCCACTTAAGGCACTTTGATAACTCTGTGATACGAGTCCAGTACAAAGTTTGTTGACAGCTGCAGCGCTGTATGAGATGCTCTCTCTCAATAAACATCCCTGCTGTGACCATGACTCACTAGTGTGGCTTCCAGGTCATTGGAGTCCTCCATTTTATTTGTATTATCTCAACAACAACATATCATAAGGTCCTTTTAATTGAAATCTTCCTCTTACAGGGTTATGCAATAAGACAGTCACGCATTTAAAAATAGTTTTTAAATACTGAAAATTGCACACATGATGGATAATGACTGGGCCCACACATTCAGACACATTTTACTGTCATTCTCAAAATGCATGTTATTTTTTTGTCCTTTTTTTTAAAATATATTTTACACATATTTTGAGAGTTTTAAATGAATATTTGCTAGTATTTTGATAATTTTGGCTAATCTAATAATGCTTTCAAGTCAAGTCTCTCAGCACCCTTGTACCATTTTTATACATTTCATGTAATGCAAACAGTGTATTGTAATGTAAACATTAATGTGTAAAACCATGGTTGCCAGGGCATCATTATGCGGTTGCTAGCATGTTATAGGTGGTTCTCTTTCATAGGTTCACTCAACGCTGCGGAAAGCGCAGTGGGATATCCTCTGGATGTGCCGATTGCCTGAAGCCCTATAGAATCACGCCAATCCATTGGCTGATGGCGCTCGCGCAAAGCTGGCTCCGCCCCGACGCTCTTACGTCGTAGCATGATGTACGCGCGCGCGCCATCTTCTCCTCAGATTTCTCTGCCTTCACGAAGCGGTCACATCTCGCCCTTCGTGCGGTTTTTCTGAGCCCGAATTCTTCAATTCAACTTCAGCTTTCGTCTCGACACTTCAGCGACTGGTATAAGTGGAACTCTGTTCTCCTTACAGTGAAGTGTCATGGATTATCGACGCTGCTCTCCGCCATGCGTTCGTTTTATCTCGAACAACGACCCTCACAGTAAGTGTGTTAAATGTATGGGTTTTTCGCATGCGCGTGAGGCTGTATTAGGATTGTCGAAATGTAAATTTTGTGACAATCTCCTTCTCAAAACCCTCCGCTCTAGACTCGCGGTTTTTGAGAAGGAGACATTCGTTTCCCCCCGTCGCGCTCCCGAGACTGCTGAGGCCTCTCGTGGATCCGCGGCCTGGGGTTCGGATGTTGAGCTCGAGGATATTGAGTATGAGCAGACGGGCCTCGCCCTTTCTCTCCCTCCCTCTCCCGAGCACGCACGCGGCGCGGTTGAATTCGCGCATGATTATTTATGTCCCAGCCCGGGAGCCCGCGAATCGGTTTCTTTCGGTCTGGATGACGTTATTTACACTGCAGCCTCCGACTCCGAGGATTTCGGGCCTGCTTTGGCTGATGACGTTATCCCGCCTAGCGGCCAGGACGCGCGGCCTACTCCGGCCTACACTGAGCTTATTGAGGTGCTGTCGCGCGCTACAGAGAAGCTCTCTATTGACTGGCCTGATGAGCCCCGCGAGTCTCAATCGTCCAAACTCGACGAGAGGTTCCTACGTGGCCCTAATTCTAGGCCAGAGCGAAGAAAGCTGCCCTTTTTCAGCGATCTGCATCACGAGATCTCCAGATCCTGGAAGCAGCCATTCTCCGCACGCCTAACTAATGCGGCAGCCGCTGACTTCACCAACCTTGTTGGTTTTGTGGAGCAGGGTTATTCCGCTATTCCAGCGGTCGAGGACACGCTGGCTAACCACCTCGCCCCGTCGTCTGCACCGTCTTGGAAGGCGCGTCCCCTTCTTCCTTCCAAGGCTTGTAGGACTACTTCCTCCCTTATTGGGAAGTCTTACATGGCGGCTGGTCAGGCAGGCATGGCCCTGCATACCATGGCCATCCTTCAAGCCTACCAAGCGGACGTCTTGAAGGACATGGATGAAGGAGAGGGACTGACGCCCGAAGCTGTCAAAGAGCTTCGCAAAGCCACAGATCTGGCCCTAAGAGCCACCAAGCACACTGCTCGGGCTGTAGGTCGCTCTATGGCGGGCTCGGTTGCTGCAGAGCGCCACCTCTGGTTGAATCTCACGGAGATCCGAGACAAGGATAAGAGTTTCCTCCTGGATGCCCCTATCTCCCACTCAGGTCTTTTCGGGGAGGCGGTCAACACGGTGGTTGACAAGTTCCGCGCCGCTAAGTCTCAGTCGGCCGCGTTCAGGCAGTTTATGCCCAGGAGGGTCAGAGGGCCCAGTGACTCCAACCCTCCCCCTTCTCAAACCCGAGAACGCTCTGCTCATAGGGCTGAGTTCCCTACTAGCAGGAGTGACCCGGCTCGCCACCCACCAACTACTGTCTGGGGAGCCCGAGGTCGTCCATTTCCTCGCCAGCGCCCTCACAAGCGCCTTCAGCTGAAGCGGTCCAACAAATCGGCCGCTCCAGCCTCCTCGAGCCGTTCCTGACCCGCAGGGCAGGAGGAGGAGAGCCTCATCAGATCTACGAGGTTGGGACAGACCGCGCAAGCGTTTCTGCCCTCCTCCAGCCGGCTCTCCTCATCCAACCCTGTCACCTTCGCCACCCAGCGTGTTTCGAAGTGCAGGTCCTGTTTCACTCTCTTCACCCAGTCCGGCGCAGGAGGAAGGAGACGCATCTTGCTTTCTCCCCTCGCTCCCGGTGCACGTTACACCCGCCAATCGCTTCCTCAGAGGCACAGTTCTTTTTCCTCTGGAGCAGGCGGACCCAGTTACTTCTATCCAGGTGGTGGTACCCCCCAATACGTGTCAGGACGCCAAGCGCTCTCCTCCACGGTCAACCGCGCCTCCCCATGGAAACCAGCGCGACACCCTACCTCAGGTATGTCCCTTGCACTGCAACACTCCTCTGCCTCTATCACATTTCGTTCAAGAATGGGAGCGTTTACCAGGGGTATCGCCTTGGATCCTTCGCACAGTTCGGCTCGGCTACACGCTTCAGTTTTGTCGCAACCCCCCCTGCTTCAACGGGGTCTTTCCTACTGTAGTCGACAGCGCCGCTCAGGCTTCTGTACTACAGCAGGAGATTTCATCCCTTCTGCTGAAGGGGGCGATAGAAGAGATTCCTTCGGGGGAAGTCGAACAGGGCTTCTACAGCCGTTACTTCCTGGTCCCGAAGAAGGGGGGCGGCCTGCGGCCGATACTAGATCTTCGCCGGTTGAATTTCTCTCTTTACAAAGGAAAATTCAAAATGTTGACGCTGAAGGCCATCATATCTCATATCCGGCGGGGGGACTGGTTCGTGACGGTAGACCTCAAGGATGCTTATTTCCACATCCAGGTCGTACGGCGACACAGGAAGTTCCTCAGGTTCGCCTTTGGAGGGAAAGCGTACCAGTACAGGGTCCTCCCCTTTGGCCTCGCTCTAGCGCCAAGGACGTTCTCAAAGTGTATGGATGCTGCTCTGGCCCCGCTGCGGCTCCAGGGCATCCATATACTCAACTACCTGGACGATTGGCTCCTTTTAGCCCACTCCAGAGAGTTGGTGACTCACCACAGGGACATTGTCCTCCGTCATATTCAGTCTCTCGGTTTGAGGCTGAATACGGAGAAGAGCGTTCTTACTCCAGCT
Organism: Rhinichthys klamathensis goyatoka; assembly: GCF_029890125.1. NCBI lineage: Eukaryota > Metazoa > Chordata > Actinopteri > Cypriniformes > Leuciscidae > Rhinichthys > Rhinichthys klamathensis. The sequence goes on from NW_026606661.1 coordinate 201,800, forward strand.
CAGAACACGGTTTTCTTGGGGGTATGCATGGACTCCGTTCTTATGCAGGCCCGTTTGGCTCCTGCACGGATTTCCAGTCTGGTGACATGTCTGTCCCGTTTCGCACTAGGCCAGCATGTTTCCGTGAGCACCTGCCGCAGACTTCTGGGCCTTATGGCCGCGGCCTCCCCTGTGCTACCTCTGGGGCTGCTCCACATGAGACCTTTTCTGTGGTGGATGAAGCTCTCAGGGGCTCGGCCCACGGGGCCAGCCTTTCGCCTATTGAAGGTGTCGCGCAGTTGCTTTCGCGCCCTGTCAATCTGGCGGGACCCCCTCTTCCTTCAGAAAGGAGTCGGTATGGGTGCGGTATTCCGTCGCCAGATGGTTACGACGGATGCCTCTCTGACCGGCTGGGGAGCGGTTTTCGAGGGCAGGCCAGCGTGTGGGGTTTGGACTGGCGAGACCCTCTCGTGGCACATAAACAGCTTGGAGCTGAGGGCTGTCTTCCTGGCTCTTTGCCACTTTCTCCCTTTCCTCGAAGGACACCATGTCATTGTCAGAACGGACAATATGGCAGTAGTGTCCCATGTAAACAGACAGGGGGGTTCACGATCGCGCACCCTAGACAGGCATGCGCGTCACCTTCTCCTGTGGTCCCAGGACAAGTTCCTCTCTCTGAGAGCAGTTCATGTCCCAGGGATTCTGAACCTCGCAGCAGATTTTCTGTCGAGGCAGAAGCTCAGGTCTGGGGAATGGATGTTGAACCGCCAGTCGGTGGCCCTGATCTGGGAGGTGTTCGGAAAAGCGGAAGTGGACCTCTTTGCATCTCAGGAGTCGTCCCAATGCCCGCTTTGGTTCTCTCTGAGCCCTCCAGCTCCATTGGGGATAGATGCGTTCGCCCACCCTTGGCCGATGCAGAAACTCTATGCCTTCCCGCCCATCAAGCTGATCCAGATTCTGTCCAGAGTGAGGGAGAGCGGAGTCCGCCTCCTTCTGGTAGCCCCATTCTGGCCGTCCCAGCCATGGTTTTCGGAGCTGATCCCTCTGTTGGAATCCTCCCCCTGGGAGATACCGGTCAGGGAGGACCTGCTTTAGATGCGTTCGCCCACCCTTGGCCGATGCAGAAACTCTATGCCTTCCCGCCCATCAAGCTGATCCTGATTCTGTCCAGAGTGAGGGAGAGCGGAGTCCGCCTCCTTCTGGTAGCCCCATTCTGGCCGTCCCAGCCATGGTTTTCGGAGCTGATCCCTCTGTTGGAATCCTCCCCCTGGGAGATACCGGTCAGGGAGGACCTGCTTTCCCAGCTTCAGGGCAGGATATGGCATCCTCGCCCCGACATTTGGAAGCTGTACGTTTGGCCTATCAGAGGCCGTTAGCTTTAAGCTTTGATCTCCCAACCGACGTTCAGGAGACTATTGCGAATGCTAGAGCCCCTTCGACGAGGAGGCTATATTCCTCCAAGTGGAGGGTGTTCGAGGCGTGGTGCTTAGCACATGATAGGAACCCAGTTAGCTGCCCAGTAGGCTCAGTGCTGGAATTCCTGCAGGAAAAGTTTGCTTCCGGAGCGGCCGCTACCACTCTCAGAGTGTATGTCGCAGCTATTGCTGCTCATAGAGAATCGGATGAGATTCCCTTGGGGAAGCTGAGGTTAGTTTCGGCCTTCATGCGTGGGGTTAGGCGCCTGAAACCGGCTCGCCCCCCTAGTGTTCCCTCGTGGGACCTGTCAGTCGTCCTGGAGGGTTTGACAGAGGCTCCCTTCGAGCCCTTGGAGTCAGCTCCTGAGCGGATTCTGACTCTTAAGGTTGCTCTTTTGTTAGCTTTATCTTCACTGAAGCGGATAGGGGATTTGCAGGCTCTCTCTATTAGTGAGTCATGCTTGGACTTCGCTCCTGGCCTGGTTAGGGTTACCTTGAGGCCGAGGTCGGGGTATGTACCCAAGGTTCTTTCCACGGCGTTCCGCTCTCAGGTTGTTAACCTTAATGCTTTCCACCCTCCTCCTTTTGCCTCTGAGGAAGAAAGGAAACTTAACTTGCTCTGCCCGGTCCGTTCTTTGAAGTTGTATGTAGATCGCTCAAGCGGTTGGAGGAAATCAAACCAGCTCTTGGTATGTTTTGGTGCTGGCCGCCGCGGGCTTGCAGCATCAAAGCAGAGGATTTCCCACTGGGTAACGGACGCTATTTCGCTGGCTTATGAGGTGCGTGGTTTGCCTTCACCTCTTAGCATCAGAGCGCATTCCACCAGAAGTGTGGCTTCCTCTCAAGCTCTCTTTAGAGGGGCCCTCTTGGAAGACATTTGTGTGGCGGCAGGTTGGTCCTCTCCGCACACCTTTGTGAGGTTCTATAATTTGGATCTTGACATGACTCCAGGTTCCCAGGTTCTATCTGCTTGAACCTATCATGGTTGTTATTATTTGGTCTGGTACCGGTTATGGCAGCGCTTAGCTTGGCGAGTTTGGTATTTCGTTCCCACTGCGCTTTCCGCAGCGTTGAGTGAACCTATGAAAGAGAACGTCTCTGGTTACTTACGTAACCTATGTTCTCTGAATAGGGAACGAGACGCTGCGTTCGCTGCCAAGCTCCTCGCGCTGCCGACAGTTTTTCTTTTCGGCAGAGAAATCTGAGGAGAAGATGGCGCGCGCGCGTACATCATGCTACGACGTAAGAGCGTCGGGGCGGAGCCAGCTTTGCGCGAGCGCCATCAGCCAATGGATTGGCGTGATTCTATAGGGCTTCAGGCAATCGGCACATCCAGAGGATATCCCACTGCGCTTTCCGCAGCGTCTCGTTCCCTATTCAGAGAACATAGGTTACGTAAGTAACCAGAGACGTTTTCTAGGGTGTTCTATTTAGTTTTAGTTAATTCTTATACTATTAAAAGGACCTATATGCTTTTATTACATCATTTTCAGCTTTATTTAGTGTGTAATGTTACTGTTTGAGCATTAAAACAGGTCTGTAAAGTTTCAAAGTGCACAAGAACACTGTTTCTCAACTGCCCTGAAACACCTCGATTGTAGCCTTCAGTTTTCTTCCGGGAACAAACTTGTCGCAGTATTCCTAATTTAAATAAATCCCGCTCAAGGCATACCCCCCCACAAAAAAGTGTAGAGGCCTGGTTGAGTTAGTAGTGTTATGGTAAGGAGTGTGACATTTTCTATCATGCATGAAGTGGTTGACCAATCATAACACACTAGTCCAGTCAACCAATCAGGGCGCATTGCCACTGCTTTTCAGAAGGAGGAACTGGGAGACAGGAACTAAACAGAGTGTTACTGACAGCCTGGGAAGAGAGGTGCTGCAACAATGTAAAATATGTGAAAAATAATGTGTTCCCTTTCGAGAGGTTCCTCCTATTGCGTAATAGCTTTACGCTATGGGAAAACTCCTTTTCTCGAGAAATATTGAAGTCTTTATGTAAAACGCATTGCAGCTGCACAGCATACAGCAATGAGCGAGGCAGCTCGGTCATTGGCTGTGCTGCGGCAACTTGCACGAACCAATGACGGGGCGACTCTGAACCCGCTTCCAATGAGCGTGCTTCGCGCCCACGCGCGTCAGAGCCCGCCAAGATGGGCGTGGCCAAGGCCTATATATTGGGCGCCCCGTCGTCTGAGTTCTTTAGATTTAATCTCCTTCAGCAAAGAACCTTCTCTTCGCTGGATCCTCCGGATTTGTTGGAGTCTTTTCGCCGCCGCCGTCGACAAGCCTACAGCAGGACTGCTTCGAGGACGCCGGCGCCTTCAGCCGCCTTCGATCGCCCTTCTGCTAAGCCATCCGGCGCGCACCATCTATATCCTTTTTCAAAGCTTCAGTGTTCGCCCCCGCGACACTTTTTCTAAAAGAGCAAATTTCACAAGGCGTTGTTTCAAATGCCTTCCTGCGCCTCGTGTCGAGGCCCTCTTCAGGACGGGGATCGTCACATCATCTGCGCCCGCTGCTTGGGACCGGACCACGCAGAGGCTGCCCTTACTCGAGGCGGATGTCCCGAGTGTGACGCCCTGGGCCTCACCGAGCTGCGCGCTCGCTTCGCCGTTTTCACCGCGAAAGAGCCCACCTCTTCCGTGCTGCCATCTCCTCTAGTCGAGCCGCGAAAGAAAAAACGCCGCTCACAGAGGCCGCCGGAGCACGCGGTTTGCAGTGATGTCACGCCGGGCCAATCCCCGCGTGCTTCACCACCACCCGAAGACTCCCCGCCGCCAGTCCAGTTCACACAGGCGGACCAGCACCCCTCCAGCGGAGCGATGGGGCTCGTCTCGTTTGGCGCGTCAGGGGATGACGATGATAAGGATGACAGTTTTTCCTGTGATGCTGCATCCGACGATTGGCCGGGCTCGTCCTTCGACCCCGCGCCATCGACATTAGCGGGCACGAGCGCGGGCTCCAGCATGGACTCTGAGATCGTCCGCATTCTCTCTAAGGCCGTGGAAGACCTCGGGCTCGATTGGTCTTCCCCGGAAGAACCCGCCCGCAGCCGACTGGACGAGTGGTTCCTGCAGGGGCGCCGACAGGCCCCTCGACAAAGACCCTCCCCCTTCTTCCCGGAAGTTCACGACGAACTCACGAAGTCGCTCCGCTCGCCTGAAGCCTTCTTTTTCTTTGTCGCTCTCCTCTGTGGACGGCGCGAAAGAAAGAGGCTATGAGGGGACTCCGCCCCTCGAGGAAGCTGTGGCCAATCATCTGTGTCCACCCTCCAACGCTGGATGGAAAGCTAAAGCTTCTCATCCCTCGAAGCCTTGCCGATCTACTTCAGCTCTCGCCGGTCGCGCATACGCCGCCGCCGGCCAAGCTGCATCAGCGCTTCACTCTATGGCTGTCCTCCAGGTTTTTCAAGCCAAACTTCTCCGCAGTATGGACGAGTCTGGACCCGATCCTGAGGCATTTAAGGACCTACGCAGCACCACTGACATAGCGCTGCGAGCTACAAAAGCCACCGCCCAATCCATCGGCCGTGCTATGGCTAACCTGACTGTCCTTGAGCGCCATCTGTGGCTGACGCTAACAGAAATGAAGGATGCAGATAAGGCGTCATTTCTCGACGCGCCTATCTCCCAAAGCGGCCTGTTTGGACCAGCGGTGAAGGAGTTCGCCGAGCGCTTCACCGAAGCCCGTAAGGACTCACAGGCTATGCGTCACTTCCTGCCCAAGCGATCTAGCTCGTCGCAGAGCCGCCAACGGCCGCCTCAGCAGCAGCGAGCTAAGACGGCGCCCCCCGTTTCTCAGCCCAAACCTGAAACGGATTTTCGACGCCGCTCGCGCTCCGCCAACAGGAAACAGCCGCCCGAGCGACGGGGACCTCGGCCCAGGATTGTGCTGAACCCAGAGCCTCGTAAGTCCTCCTAGCTACAGGGAGGAAAAGGGAGAGCGCGTGTCTCGCAAGAGCCGGACCGTTCTCTCCAAAACGTTTAAAGCATTACCCAGTCCCCTCACAGGCGGCTGGAAATGTCTATACAGCAGCCAATGTGCCAGCCACACAGCTCGCCCACCTGCAAACAAACGCCGTTTTTACGGCGACACACAGAAATCACATAAAGAGCTATTTTCTGCCTGTGTCATTAAAGGGTCACGTGTCCACACCAAAGTGCGCATTCCCACATATCAAAACTGTAAACTCAGTGCCAAATGTTTTCCCAGCTCAGGCTGGACGCCCCATAAATGTAGATTGTGTGCCAACTGTTACGTATGCACCACTACACACAAGCACTGTTCCCACAGTTATAAACACTTCCCCAGTAAAAGCGGGAAGTTGTGTAAGAGTAGCGCGTGTGCCCGCTGTTATGCACGCACCCCAGCTCACAAACACTGTTTATATGGCCAAAAACCTCCCGCCACGAGCGGGAAGTTTTATGAAAGTGGCGCGCGTGCCTACCACAGTCTATGCACCCCCACCCATAAGCACTATACACACAGTGTTAAACATTTCCCCATCTCACTCTGTGAGCATTACAGCGAGCGTGCCTGTAATCTCACACGCACCCCTGCACTCGTCATTCAACAAAGCTGCTCAGCGCGCGCCCGCGCCGCTGACAGCTGTGAACTCGGTATTTACACAGAACGATTCGCTGGCGGGGGCCATACGTCACTGCGACACGCCCCCGGCCAGCATTCAGCCCATATCTGTGCGAGCGAAAGCTTGGGAAAATATCCCCGACATGCCGAAATGGGTTTTGAACATAATAAAACACGGTTACTCGCTCCAATTCGCTCGCAGACCGCCCCGCTTCACAGCAGTGGTAGAGACGAAAGTGAGAAAAGATGTTTCACATGTTCTACGCACCGAGATGCTCAAACTGATAGAGAAAGGCGCTATAGAAACAGTGCCCCCCTCTATGAGCGAGGCAGGTTTTTACAGCCGCTATTTTCTCGTCCCGAAAAAGGATGGCGGTCTCCGCCCCATCCTAGATCTCAGACATCTGAACAAAGCTTTAATGATTCGCTCGTTCAGAATGTTAACAACCAAGCATATCCTCGCGCAAGTTCGCCCGGGGGATTGGTTTCTGTCAGTGGATCTGAAAGACGCTTACTTTCACATTCCAATAGCGCCTCATCACAGGCCATTTCTGAGATTCGCTTTCGAGGGACAGTCATACCAGTACACAGTACTACCATTCGGCCTGTCACTGGCACCCCGTACATTTACGAAATGTATGGATGCAGCACTTTCCCCCCTGAGACAGCGGGGAGTGCGAATACTAAATTATCTCGACGATTGGCTAATACTAGCACAATCAGAGAGCCAGTTAGTGACACACAGGTCTTGGATTATCAGTCATCTAGAGTGCCTAGGTCTAAAAATCAATTTTGCAAAGAGCATGCTATCCCCCAGCCAGAATATTTCTTTTCTGGGAATAGTGCTAGACTCGGTGCAGATGACAGCACGCCTCTCATCAGAGCGCGCGCTCACTATTCGGCGCCTTGCAACATCGTTCAGAGCGGGTGCGCGCGCCCCCGTCAAGCGATTTCAGAGGATGCTCGGTCTCATGGCCTCAGCATCAGCTGTACTCCAGCTAGGATTGTTGCACATGCGTCCTCTCCAACGCTGGCTCAAGAGCCGTGTCCCCACTCACGCATGGCGCTCGGGCCACTTTTTAATCAGAGCAAATCACGGCTGCATAAAAGCCCTGACGCCCTGGAAAGCTGTCGACTGGTATCAGTCCGGCGTGAGTTTGGGCGTGAACACAAGGAGAAAAATGATCACGACAGATGCCTCCAAAATAGGTTGGGGGGCCCTTTACGAGGGCAGGCCTGTCTCCGGCTTGTGGTCAAACCCGGAGAAGCGCCTACATATAAACTGTCTGGAATTGAAAGCGGTCGCTTTGGCTCTCAGAGCCCTGCTCCCGTACCTGAAGGACGAGCACGTCCTAGTCCGAACGGACAACATGACGGTAGTCTCGCATATAAATCGTCAGGGTGGACTCAGATCGAGCTCCCTGCACTCGATGGCCAGGGAGCTCCTACTATGGTCCCAGCGCAACCTGCGCTCGCTGAGAGCGGCGCATGTGCCAGGTGTTCTGAACCAGGGAGCGGACATGCTGTCCAGAGACAAAGTTCTCCCAGGAGAATGGTCTCTCCACCCCCTGACGATTCAGTGGTTATGGCAAACCTTTGGCAGAGCAGAGGTCGACCTCTTTGCCTCCAAGGAAAATGCGCACTGCCCTCTCTTCTTTTCAAAGAGCACAGACGCGCTCGCCCAAGTCTGGCCGAGCCGACCGCTGTATGCCTTCCCTCCGGTCGCGATGCTACCTCAGGTCATCAGTCGGATCAGGGAAGAGAAATGTGCAGTGCTCCTGGTAGCCCCACTCTGGAAGAACCAGACGTGGTTTCCAGAACTGATGCAGATGACGCAATCTGCCCCATGGCCGATTCCACTGAGGCTAGATCTCCTCAGGCAGGCCAACGGGATGATCCTCCATCCCCGCCCCGATCTGTGGGCCCTCCATGCGTGGCCCCTCAACGGATTCCCGGGAACCTCCCCAGTGGAGTGTTGAGAACCATCACTGAGGCGCGAGCGCCCTCTACGAGGCGCTTATATGCCCAGAAATGGAAGGTGTTCAGTGACTGGTGTAAATCCAGGAACCTGAATCCTGAGACATGCGAAGTGCCGAGTGTGCTCGTTTTCTTACAAGAGCTGTTGGAGGCAGGCCGCACCCCCTCCACGCTCAAAGTATATGTGGCTGCCATAGCGGCATCACATGAACCGGTCGAAGGACGCACACTAGGGAAAAACTGCCTAGTTGTTCGTTTCCTGAGGGGCGCCAGGAGGATGAATCCCCCACGCCCCCCCTCGGTGCCGATTTGGGACCTGGCCACGGTCCTGGACGCACTTAAGCGTGCCCCGTTCGAACCCCTCCGAACTGTGCACCTTAAACAGCTCTCGCTCAAAACTGCTCTCTTGCTGGCTCTCGCCTCGGTCAAGAGAGTGGGCGACCTGCACGCGCTGTCATCAAGCGCTAACTGCCTGGAGTTTGGACCTAACGACAGCAGGGTTGTCCTCAGGCCAAAACACGGGTATATTCCTAAGGTGCTCTCTACTCCTTTCAGAGCACAGGTGATATCTTTGGCCGCGCTATCGTCCCCAGCAGACGAAAGTGACGCTAATTTACTCTGCCCGGTCAGGGCACTCAGAGTATATTTGGAACGCTCTGCCCTGTTCAGACAGACAGAGCAGTTGTTCGTATGCTTTGGCGGCCGCACTAAAGGTCTGGCTGTGTCAAAGCAAAGAATATCGCGCTGGATAGTTGATGCTATAGCGCTGGCTTATGAAGCCAAGGGCCTTCAGTGCCCCTTGGGCATCAGAGCTCACTCTACGAGAGGCATGGCCTCCTCGTGGGCGTGGTCGAGTGGGATACCCATTCAAGATATTTGTGCGGCTGCAGGCTGGGCCTCACCGTCCACATTTATCAGGTTTTATAACCTACAGGTCCCCTCATTGCATTCTAACATACTGTCGGTCTAGCTATCATAGGCTGGGGTGTGTACATGCTAAGCATTGTCTCCTCCCTCATAGAATCACATCTTTGAAACTGATGTGGAGGATTTTTCATACATGACAGTACATGAAAATGTGCTTGTGTGTGTCTCTGGACGCCCATCGGGCCGTTCCACGTTGTCCTTTATAAAACCCGCCTTCGGCTGGCTCGTTGGATAATTACTTCGCTCAAAGGCTCAGGCTCCGGCCTCCGGCTTAATAGAAGCGAAGTCAGCACGCACGGCGTTTTACATGGCGTTCCCATAGCGTAAAGCTATTACGCAATAGGAGGAACCTCTCGAAAGGGAACGACTCGGTTACTAACGTAACCTCGGTTCCCTGAGAGGAGGGAACGAGTATTGCGTAATCTGCCGTGCTTGTGCTTGGTCAGTTTGCTTCAGTCGATTGAACCTAAAGAACTCAGACGACGGGGCGCCCAATATATAGCCCTTGGCCACGCCCATCTTGGCGGGCTCTGACGCGCGTGGGCGCGAAGCACGCTCATTGGAAGCGGGTTCAGAGTCGCCCCGTCATTGGTTCGTGCAAGTTGCCGCAGCACAGCCAATGACCGAGCTGCCTCGCTCATTGCTGTATGCTGTGCAGCTGCAATGCGTTTTACATAAAGACTTCAATATTTCTCGAGAAAAGGAGTTTTCCCATAGCGTAAAGCTATTACGCAATACTCGTTCCCTCCTCTCAGGGAACCGAGGTTACGTTAGTAACCGAGTCGTTTTTTTGAACAATCAAGCATGAAAACTTATTCTAGTTTCCCCCAAAAACTAAATCAAGACTTAGAAAAAGGGCATAATATGGCCTCTTTAAGATCATGGTGCTGCAAAACTTCGGTGTACTTATTTGTATTCATATTTAGGAGATGGTAATTTTGAATAGTTTGATACATTTCTAAAAATATGAATCAAATGTTTGAAATCATATTTAACATTTAACAGCTATATGAAATGTAGCCTTGGAAGTGAGGAAGTAAAAGTTTCCTCTACTGTCATTTATTCTCTGACTTGTTTATTTCTCTTTTCCTTAGTGGCAAATTGTGTTTAATTGCTCCCTCTGTGATTAAGAAGGCAGTTTAGGGAGTGTGTGTTTGGGGCAGCTAGATTATACATGACAGTGCTTGTTTTAACACACAGGCTTTGTGTTTAAGGAAGAGTATGAGAATTAATGTGTTTTGTCTGCATATAAGGCTAAAAACCTGAAAGGATGCTTGAATAAGACAAAAACATACACAGATGCCTAAACACATGGAAACATTGCTTGGATGATTAAACAGCTTGTGCTGTTTGTCTTTTTCTGGCACAACCTGTGTCCCTCTGGAGAGTGCAGACTTACAGCACACTGTTTCATCTTCCCCTACCTGACGAGTATGACCTGATAAAATATCAGCTGTTCACAATATTTCTGTTGCACAAACAACACACAAAGAAAAAAATACACCGGGAAAAAGGTGTTAGCACTGTTTATGTCCCTTTTGTGTTGTGTTGAACAACAGCCTGGGTTGAGTTACCGCTGAAGGGTAAAAATGTACTTTTTTCCCCCCTGCTTTTTCCAGATTTAGAAAAACATGTGCATTAACTTTTAGAGCTGTTCAGAGCTACACTAGGCATACTGTTCAGAGTCAGTCCATTTTTCCTGTATATTTTTTTAGAGGAATTGATTTTTTTTATTGAGCAAGGTTGTGTTAAATTGATCAAAAGTGACAGTTAAGGTTTATAATGTTACAAAAAATGTCTTTTTAAATACATTTCATCAAAGAATCATAAAATGTTTTATGGTTTCCACAAATGATTTTCATCACTGATAAATATAAGAAATGTTACTTGAGCACCAAATCATAAGAATGATTTCTGAAGGATCATGTGACACTGAAGACTGGAGTAATGATGCTGAAAATTCAGCTTTGCCATCATAGGAATGGTGAAGAATTTTAAAATAATCTTAAAAATATATTAAAATAGAAAACAATTATTTTAATTTGTAATAATATATCACAATATTACTGTTTTTCCCGGGTTTTTTAATCAAATAAATGCAGCCTTGGTGGGCAGAAGAGACTTTCTTCACAAATATTTAAAAATTCGTACTGAACATATAATAATTGCAGTTTTTACCATTTACAATAAATATTTACAATTCTTAAAATTGTATATGTATAATTAATATAATTGATATACATGATACAATTACGATTATTAAAAGTATATATTTTTAAAATTCTTGAATTTGATTATTATTGACTGATGTGGATCATCTTGAAATGGCCAAATATTGTCCAATATGTCAGCCAGAGCTGCGTTTATCAAAAGCATTGGCAGCCTAAGTAGATCATAGAGACCATTGGTGCATTTACTTTTGAGAAATGCAGCCCTGGCTGATATATTGGGTTATCGTTACTCTCCGTACTCTCAAGTCAATGTATAAAAAACATTAGGGTCCAATGGGGAAAGTTAAATGTCCAGCTGCACTAACTCCATCTTTGCTTTTCTCCAGGGGGGCGTTCTCTGAGGTGTTCCTGGCTGAGGAGAAGAAGACCCAGCGACTCGTGGCCATTAAATGCATCCCTAAGAAAGCATTGGAGGGAAAGGAGAACAGCATTGAGAATGAGATCGCTGTGTTACACAGGTCAGAACCGACTCTCTCATGAAGTACTGCATAAAAAAAACAGTCTAAGTTGGTTTGTTTGGCAGGATGGGCAACTGGTATGCCAAACATCTAAACCAGCTGAAGACCAGATCATTTTTTCATAAGGGATGCCCGGGCTTTGGCACAAATTTCATGATTCGATCCGATTCGCCAAAAAAATCTCTCAAATAATGCTGTAAACTATACAGAGAAACCCAGTTGGTACATCACTATAATATTAAAGGTTACAATTAACTGATTTGTAGGCTACTTACATTTAAAATACACACAATAAAAACGTTATAATAGTACATTTTCATTGACAATTATGGTCAATTATGTTTTTTTTAATATAAATATTTAAATGATTGCATATTTTCAATTCAAAATAGCGAAATTACATTAAATGGGTCGTTAAACATTTCCTTCGTAAAAAAAGTTGACAAATATGAAGTGTTTAGCTACTTCTATCTTACCACTCATTCACTGTAAAAAACTAAAAGTGTCGCGTTGAAATTCACACTCATCTTCAGTGAACATTAAGCCCCGATTGGCCTTCACTTGTCCCTCTAGTGTCTCCACTGAAGAGATGTATGTCTATCCCTCAAAGCCTCGCTTTCATTCCCATTAAAAATCAAAGATGGCGCTGCTGTGAATAATGTCTATAGCCAGGACAGATGCTGCCGAGATCTTAAATCTTTGTGAGGTATAGTGTTAAGGATAAGTGGCAGTCAAGATCCTGAAAGGTCTCTTCCTTTTCCTCTTAAGAGCCAGATTGCTCTTTGAGAGAAGAAAAGCTCTTGTAAATGCTATATGTCCTATAAAAATGTGCTATAGTTTGAGAAATCGTAGAAGTGTGCACCGGAAATGTCAAGAGTACTGGAGACAGTCCTATTTTTAGTGTCTCTGTTGCCAGGGCAACAGCACACACAGAGGCTGAGATGGTATGGAGGTTCCCTGCAGCAGTATGTGAAGGAGAGGGACCAAAGAGAAGGAATACAAATAGAAATGAGAGAGAGAGAGACAGAGAGAGAGAGAGAGAGAGAGAGAGAGAGAGAGAGAGAGAGAGAGAGAGAGAGAGAGAGAGAGAGAGAGAGAGAGAGAGAGAGAGAGAGAGAGAGAGAGAGAGAGAGAGAAGAGAGAGACAGAAAGAGAGAGACAGAAAGAGAGAGACAGAAAGAGAGAGACAGAAAGAGAGAGACAGAAAGAGAGAGAGAGACAGAGAGAATTCCACCATTGGTGTGAAAAAATGTAATCAAATGGAAAGCAGGAAACCAAAAGAGTGGAAGTCAAGTGGAGATGGAGCAGAATATTATAAATGTCTGATTACAGTATGGCTGGTGTAGCTTCATCAAAGACACTGAGAAAATGATATAAAAATAGGGGAGACGGAAGGAAAGCCATCATGATAGAGCATAAAAAGATATTTAGAGCATTAAACGATTTTTGGATCTTCAGCTGTTTTACTGTCTGTCCGGCGAATATGATAAGCCTAAATGCCAATTTTCTGTTCTAATTAGAGTTGTCAAAAAGAACCGGCTTCGGTACCAATTCGGTCAAGGGGGTAATCCCATAGACAGTAAAAGAAATGGACACAGCGACCCCATTGATTTCAACGGAGAAAATTGAAGCCCGTTAAAAGCTGATAGCCAGGCGTACTGCGTAGGCTCAAACTGAGCCTGTCACGTGAGCAACCTGTATGTCTTCTAGTAGCTGTGCCGAGTGAAATCTGAATAATTCCCTTCCGAATCTCACAGAGACGGAGAGAGTGAGTATTAGCTGTCCATGAGCTAGCAGCAGGATCAACTTTATGACTCGCTATGGGCTTCTCCCTTGACTTTATCGGACTTTATGCCTCCACGTCCCCCCGATTGCCTGCGAGCTTCTCCTCCTCTCTATACGGTAATTTCTCCACTGTGCGACGGAGAGTCGATGGATAAATTGAGTCTTTGGACGCCTCAGATGTAAAGATATTTGCTGTCAAAGTGACGCCAAAATGAATGGGAGTCAATGGAATGCTAACAGCAGGTGATAGTCAGCTACAATGGCGGCCCCCGTGAGGCTTCAGTTTCTGGCGGATGGATTAGCCCCTTGGGTAATCCGCCAGCCTGAAACTGAAGCTTCGCTTGGGTTTTTTGTAAAAATCAAGGGGGTAATCCATCGACCGGAAGTTGAAGCCGGCCGGGTGCCGCCATCTTGTAGCAGAACTTCACTTGCGTTAGCATTTCCATTGACTCCCATTCATTTTGGCGTCACTTTGACAGCGAATAACTTTACATCTGAGGCGTTTAAAGACTCCATTTGTCCATTATTTATTTCTAAAGAAACACGACAATGTATAAAGGGCTCCATTTCCTTCTATGTTACATTATGGCCCCGCAGAAACAGATTTAGTAAAAATAGGCTAACGATTGCGTCATAACCACTCGACTCTCTGTCGCGCTGTACAGAAATTACCGTACAGACAGGAGGAGAAGCTCGCAGGCAATCGGGGGGACGTCCCGTCAAGGGAGAAGCCCGTAGATAATGAGTCCATAAAAGCAACGGAATACTTACTCCTGCTCACTCACGCCAAAGAACTCTTTGCTCAAGTTCCCCGTCTCTGCAAGATTAACGTTGGCAATTTTCACGCACAGCTACTAGAAGATTAACGTCTGTCAGACAGGTTGCTCACATCATCAAGCTTAGTTTGAGTCGGTTTGAGTCTGCGCGTCAGGAACGGAAATGCTCAAAAATCGCTAAAAATGGGCTTCAACTGTCTCAACTGAGTTCCAATGAGATGACTCTGCCTACTTCTTATACTGTCTATGGTAAAAATAGGCTAACGATTGCGTCATAACCACGGGACTCTCTGTCGCACAGTAGATAAATTACCGTATAGACAGAAGGAGAAGCTCGTAGGCAATCTTTTACTGTATATGAGGCAATCGGGGGGACATGGAGGCATAAATTCAAGGGAGAAGCCCATAGATAGAGAGTCCATAAAAGCACCGGGACAAAACATTCAACAACAGATTTGTTTCAGATTTCAATTCAGATTTGTCTCGGCACAGCTACTAGAAGGGCAGAACGGTTGCTCACGGCACATCTCCGTCTTCAAGCTCAGTTTGAGCCTGCGCAGTGCGCTTGGCTATCAGGAAGTGAGTGCTTCTAATGGGCTTCAACTTTCTCCGTTGAAATCTATGGGGCCGCTGTGTCCATTTCTTTTACTGTCTATGAATTCGGTACAGAAATTGTAAAATTGCTTTGAGCAGAATCGTAAATGCCTCTGATTGGCCATTGTGTTCACGCGTTCATTGGATATGTCTGTGATTGGCTACAATGATCAACTCGCAGGAGCATTTGAGAGCACACGGAAGTGTTTGAAAAACGGGAGCGGGAGCGTTTGAAACATAGGTTTGAAAGCACAAGCTGATAGACGCCTTCTTTTAAACGCTCCCGTGTGTATTTAAGTGTCATTGATGTATATGAACACGTTTTTGAAGTGCTGATCATTGTAGCCAATCACAGACATATCCGATGAGTACGTGAACACAATGGCCAATCAGAGGTGTTTACGATTCCGCTCAACAGCGCTCAAAGCGTCACATTTTGTAAATTTCGGTTCCGACGACTTGGTACCGAAGTCGGTACTTTTTGACAACTCTAGTTCTAATCATTGCTGTATTTTCTTCTTTCTTTTCAGAATAAAACATGAGAATATTGTTTCACTGGAAGACATCTTCGAAAGTCAGTCACATTTGTATCTGGTCATGCAGCTGTGAGTTTAAAATCTCACCACTCAAGCTCACACCAACCATGATAGTGACATTATTAAGATGTTGTTTAATTTGCAGTCTTGAATGCTTATGTCATTATAGTGGAGGTGCTAATTGTAGTTTGTTTGCGTGGGTCTTCACAGTGTATCAGGGGGAGAGCTCTTTGACAGGATTGTTGAAAAGGGCTTCTACACTGAGAGAGACGCCAGCAAACTCATACGTCAGATTTTAGATGCAGTGAAGTATCTGCATGATATGGGCATTGTGCACAGAGACCTGAAGGTAATGCTTACATATTCTTTCCCAATAATCACACTCTGCCTTTCTAAGCAGGCGCAATATGACAAATTATTCAGCATGCAATGTTTTTTCTGTCCTCGGTGAAAGCCAAATGCTGCCACAAAGGGACAAAATCACTGCCAATTAGAAAGTATTTAATGTTTAATATTCAGCTGTGTGGAGCAGAAGTTCAGAGCAATGAGATTTTAACAGTAGGCGATTATTGCTTAGCAATATGACAGAAATAGGCTTTGTTCGGAATGGTATACTATTGCTTACCACATACTGTATACTGCCTTTAGTGCATTTTTTTTACTATAGTATATTAAACAGAGTACACATTATGCCAAAATAAAAGTTTTAAACTGTAATACGCCACATTTTTGTGTTCTGTTACCAGCTCTTAGATAAAAACTATTATTTTGTATTTTAAAAATAGATTTCTTAAACTTTTCCCAGTCAAGAAAATATGACAATATGTACACTACCATTACAAAGTTTGGGGTCGGTAAGATTTTTAATGCAGCTCACCATGGCTGCATTTTTAAAGGACTCATAAAGGGATTAAAGACATCGTAAAGGAATTATACTTAGGGCACCAAAATGGCTAGCAGCGGCACTGTTTATATTGCACATTAAACATGGAATATATATGATTTATCGTTTGTTTCATCTGATTAGGTCACAGTGTTATGCATATGAAAATGGCTGTGCATTAAATGTAGTAAGATATGACTTGATTTAATGTGAATTCGTTCTCTTTCTGTGCAGCCAGAGAATCTGTTGTACTACAGTATAGAGGAGGACTCCAATATTATGATCAGTGACTTTGGCCTGTCTAAGATCGAGGACTCTGGAAGTGTGATGTCAACTGCCTGTGGGACACCTGGATACGTAGGTATGAATGAGGGCTATATTTTCTGTCCTTTTCAATCTCTTACCGTCTCTAGTAAGGTAATGTGTCTGTTTTTAGAGGCTCTCAGTCATTTGAAATGCTGCACAATGTCAAGTGTTTACATTTTTAAACTGCCTCTTTGATGCTGCCCTCATTCTGTACAGCGCTCAAAAGGAAAGTGAACCTCTCTCTCTCTCTCTCTCTCTCACTCACTTTTTCATTCAGCTCCTGAGGTCTTGGCACAAAAACCATACAGTAAAGCTGTAGACTGTTGGTCCATAGGAGTGATTTCTTATATTCTGTAAGCATTTCTTGATGTTTGTATTTATTTGAGTGTTTGTTTATTGTCAGTTTTATAATTATTTATTGAATTTTAATTATTGAATTTATTTAATAAATTTGTATGTATGGTCAGTCATTTATTCATTGTTTGATTGATTGATTTACTTATGTTTATTACTAATTTAATGGAATATTTTAGGTTTTTATATTTTATATTTTAGGAATTTATTTATTTATTTATGGTAAATTATTTAATTCCGAACATAATTTTTAATTCATTTTAATTATTTGTATTTATTGTCACTGCTCGTTTATTCCATTTTAAAGACAGATATTTGTAATGAATCAACATATTTATTTATTTGTTTATTTAAGGTACATTTTTTTACATTGACAAATATATTTATTTTATTTTATTTATTGAATTATTAGTATTGATTGTCAGTCCTCATTTATTTATGTATTCATTCATACCATTTTGTTGTTAGATATGTATAAAGAATCAACATACATTAATATTTCAATCTAAATCAATATTTCATATTTATTTATTTATAGCCAAATTATAAGAGGGATAAATTACAGTCAGCTGGTCTTACAAAGCATTGTCTTTTGCAGCTTATGTGGCTACCCTCCATTTTACGATGAAAACGATGCCAAGCTGTTCGAGCAGATTCTCAAAGCAGAGTATGAGTTTGACTCTCCGTACTGGGACGACATCTCTGACTCAGGTAGTTCTATGTAATTGTAATCATAATCCAGTATCATTATCTTGAGATGCGTTGATGTGAAAGAAAAGCTTAAATCCTGCACCTATAGAGCTTAACAGAAGGTTTTCAGAAGTAAAAATACCATTAGTGATGCAACAGTGTTGAGATGCAGAGTCTACCAATAGGAGTGCAGACAGTGAAGAACACTTTCTTGAAACTGCTGTTGAGCTCTATTCTGGCCACTTGAATGTTGTTTGACAACATATTGTCGATCATATTCCAGCCAAGGATTTCATCAGTCACTTGATGGAGAAAGATTCATCTCAGAGATACACATGTGATCAGGCTTTACAGCATCCATGGTAGGATTACCTAAAAATAAGTGTTCTGCGTGTTTTGACTATATCGGTACATCTTTTTACAAAAATTGCTTTAGTAATCCATCCCCCATCTCTACTTTTGAAGGATTTCCGGAGACACAGCTCTCGATAGGAACATTCATGAGTCTGTCAGCGCTCAGATCAAGAAGAACTTTGCAAAGAGTAAATGGAAGGTGAGAATCCCACAACATCATTCTTTTAAATTCTTCCATATTTGCAATTCCATCCCGACAGATCCTGGTGATGTTCTTTGAAATAGGCAGGAAGAACTTGCTATAAACATAGGGTATTTTAGGAGAAAGAATAACTATTAGGGCTGGGCATTGACAAAATTTCACGATATGATTCGATTTCGATTCACATGCAATCATTCGAAATTCATTCAATTCCGGATAATTATCAAGTACAGTACTTGTCAGTTTTTCTAAAGGAAAAAAAAATCTATTAATCTCTAAAAACAACTAATGCTGTAAATTATACAGGGAGCCATATCAGTTGGTACATTACTATAATATTTCAGGTTTAAATTAACAACTGATTTGCATACAAACATTTAAATTGCACATAAGTCAGTTTTTATAATAACAATGATATAATAATTACATTGGATGGATTTATTCAAACATGTATTAAATATTCAAGAACAGGTTAAGTAAAAATATAATTATATGTAATATACTGCATATATTTAGCAAAATGCTCCTCACTAGAGTAATTTTTTCTAGCTAACTACCAAGCTATGGGCTTTGAATGGTTTTCCTGAGGTAAATTTTATGTTACGTGACATTGCTTACAAGCTGTTGTCTTTTTGCGATTGAAACACTGATTACACGAGACATGAAACATATCATAGGCTGCTACAAATCATGTTTAGTGACGTTTTGTCCTCATTAATCTAATGTGTAAACATATTTTAGAGGCACGCTATCGTTTGTTGTTGTCTTTGTAGCAAGCATTCAACGCGACAGCAGTGGTTCGACACATGCGGAGACTGCAGCTGAGCACCAGCCTAGAGGGGCCAAGCCAAATCACCAGCACCAGCCCCTACCACAGACACCTGCTCCTCCCCGCTAAAGAGCTCGACCAGGAGGAGGAGGAGGAGGAGGAGGAAGAGGAGAGCAGTAAGTTTGAGATCATTCTCGAATGAAAGTCGCATACAATCCATCCCAAACAGTATGCAAGAATTAATGGGTTCCCGCAGGGCATTAAAAAGTCTGAAAATCTGAAATTAGAGTCTCCTGATTTTAAGGCTATAAAAAGTCTTTAATATTTGTATTCTTTCTGCAAGGCATTTAATTTTAATACATGGTCTTAAATCTGCCGCAAGACGTTTATATGAGGTACTATGGGAATTAATTATTTAGATTTTTAGAATGCATTTTTAGAATGAATAGGCTACTTTTCCATCAGCCAGTTAAAATTTATGAGCTTTGGTGTGCTTTTTTCAGTTTTTTTTACTTTAAAACTGTGGGAAAATCAAAGCCATAAATCTAAAGAAGTCGTGTTCCAAATTTGAGGTTGATATCTCAAAACATTAGCTTTCGGTAAGATTTAGTTTGGACACAGTAGCAAACGTTTCCACCAGTTCCCATTCATACATGAGACATTCGTACATGCGTGGCTATTTTTAGACCATTTAACCTTTTCTAATAATTTCCATGATTTGTGTGTGTGTGCGTGCGTGCGTGTGTGCGTGCGTGTGTGTTCACAAAGCAAGTGCCAAAACCTTTATCAAGTTTCGTACCTTTATCAAGTTTCTGATGAAGTAAAAAAAAAAAAAAAAAAAAAAACGTAACATTTTCGGTCAAAAATGACCAAACAGCACCAGAGGCTTTGTAAATAATGCAAAAAAAAATGTAATAGTGGACTCACACACATTTTATGTTTCTAGCACGCAGGCTTTTCATCTGATTGTATTTTTAGGCATTTTTCATAATAATAAACTTTTTTTTTTTTGTTTCATCCCTAAAGATTTTTTTTTTACTCCAAAGCATTCAAGATTTACGACAGATTTACGACAGTTTGCTCGAAAAGTGGTAAACGGGTATATAAATATAATTTAGTACCATAAAATCCCCTAAAAATATTAAATAAAAAATAATTATTGAAGTAAAATATAGTTCAAATGGTTCAAATAAAAATAAAGCGAGCAGCACCAGAGGGTAAATAGTTTTAATAGTTTACAATAACAACACTGGGCTAAATGCTATTTTATATACTATAAGATCCTACTGCTATTCATTTTCACATAACTTTTATGTTTAGGTTCCCCCAGTGCAGACGGGCGTCGAGGCAGTGCCGACCGGGATAGTCTTAGAAGCTGTGCTTACTGCTGCCGACCGACCAGCAGGATCTGAAGCAGAACTCTGAGCCCAGAGGAACCCACACATGCACGTCTACGGCTCCAGTCTGACCCGGAACACAGAGCTTTCCTGGTAACATGCACTAGTGCTGCTGGTGGGACATGACATGAGGAGAGCGGGATTGTTCCAGACATTCACACTTGGGTATTTCATTGACAGATATATGTAATTCTATTTAAACCATTATTTAATTTGATCTGATTAATATTTCTGTACCCCGACCAAAGACAAAAATGTGTTTAAGTTGTATATTTTATGTAAGGTTTAATGATTTTATTTTATTTGATTTGTTTTAAAGAAAACGTTCAGGTCTGTACCCTGTAGCAATTTGGACTTTCTTGGAAAGCCACTAGTTATACAATGTCTTAATAATTATTAATGTCTCAATAAGCCCCACTTGCTCAGGCGATAAATTCACGAGGAAACAAGATAAAGTCATTGAAGTCAAGATAAAGTCATCATTAATACATTTTCATATTTCCACCAGAGAAAAAAATATACATAATGGCAATTGCGACTTTTTATCTCACAATTCAGACTCTTTTTATCACAATTGCGAGTTTAAATCTCGCAATTCTGACATTTTTCATATCACAATAGTCGTAATTATGACAAAAAGTTAGAATTGTGAGATATAAATTGTGAGTTATATAATATTTTATATTGTGATATAAAAGTCGGCTCACAATTCTAACTTTTTTTCTCGGAATTCAGACTTTATAACTCGGAGATTTGCGAGATAAAAAGTCTCAATTACCTTTTTTATTTTTTATTCAAACAAGCTTCTAAACTTTCACGGCTTAATCCATTGTGGTTTTGTTTTATAAAGTCTGTTGGGTAGATGCCCATGTCGTTGATTTTGTGTTCTGGTTCAGACTGGCTCTGTAGTGCAAATTGGTGGTAAAAAAAACTGCATATTGGACAGTGGTTAATCGTGATGGGGTTAAGAGATTTGAGCCACAGTCACAGCCACAGTAAAGCTTTTTTTTTTTTACACCCAGATTAAATGCAGTATCAAACCTGGATAATTTACGTTTTCAAATAAGATTTCATTTCCAGTTTTCGACTTTAGGGGGCAAAAGTAGTCTGTAGCTCCATTTCAAAACCTAGTGAGGATGCATTAGATAAACACTCCTGGTCCAAAATTATGCTGCATTTTAAGACACCTTATTTTGGACAAGAATCTTTGCGGAGAAGGCAATCTCATAATGCAGTGCAACAAGTTCAGTAAATATATTTGATTAAATACCAAAAAGTATCAATAAAAATACCCATCTAACAGGCCGATAGGGCATTCTGGCAAGATAACTTAAAGTTGTGATGAATTCTTCCAGTAACGTTAATAGAATGTTCATTTGAAGTTATCCGGTCTTTAATAACATTATCAAAACATCAGCACAAAAATGTTATTTCATGGAACATCTTTTGGAAACATTTTAGTTAGATGTTAGTCTGTTTACTAAAAGTTACTACTTACTCATTTTTTCAGATGGTTCAGAGAACATTAAAAAATATTCCCATACTGTTTTCTCTAACGTTTATATAACCATGAATTTTTTTTTTTTTTTTAAACTGAACATTCTGAGAACATTCAAAATAAAGTTTTCACAACTTAATGGGAACATTAGCAAACCATTCTTATATTTTTGTTCGAGGGTACTTACTATTTAACCCAATATTTGGAAAAGCAATCTAGATTTAAGGCCTGTTCACACCAAGGACGATAACTAGCGATGGTTCTAAAAATCTTTCTAAATATAAAAGAATAGCAGCTGTCAACACCACAACTATGACGATAGCAGCACAGAGAGACAATATCGTTTGAATCACTTTCAGAATGATTTTGTCCAGCTGATGAATGATAAAAATAGCCAATCAGAATCCATCCTGCTTTAAGAGCATTTAAAGCGAAAAACTGCAGCTGATATAGTTATCTTTAGGACTTAATGCTTTTTTAAAAGTTAGCTTAGCAACATGCTGGCGTCAAACCTCAATCAATCGTGAGTTGGTATTTTGTATCCGCTTCACATGAGAGACTCTATTTGTTGCTTTGAATCAGTGATTTATGAGATTATATTTAAATTAGGATGCTGCCTTGGAAGGTTTTGGAACTGCTGTTGATTACTCTTTGTCGTGACACTGATTAAGTTTGCAACCAAAATGATTTATCTGTCTATGGTTATCATCAGTTTTTCCAGTGCATGTTGTGTGAGCTGATCTTTTGTTTGGGTCGCTGGCTATAATCTGCACTGTTCTCGTTTGCAGAAGACGTCTAATGTTTGCATGACCTCGTAAAAATATGTTTACAAGAGCAATGATCAAAAATAATACAGATAAAATATACATATTCATATCTTTTCCACTATGCTAATTGCAAAATGAGACAGACTATGCGGTCATGTCATTTTGAAATCGGAGGAAACAAGTTATTGTCACTTGACTTGATCTGGTTTTTCTTTGTAAAATATATACATGTTATGTTTAAAAACAATTTTTTTTTATTTAGCATTATATTAAGAACTCAATACTGGCCTTACTTTCAAACTGGATTGAAACAAAAAAGAACAATGCAAGAACATTCACACCTTGTTCATCAGTATACAGCATGCGTGCCAATTTGACCACGACTTACTTGAAGCCAACAATAATAACAAAATAATAATAGAAAAATCAATGGGTCCCACTTTAAGTGTCTTTAACTACTGTGTATTAACATTTAAATGAATGATTTTATACAATGCACATACATGTTACATGTTTTTACATTGTACTTATATTTTTTTTAAATGCCTGCATGTAATTACAGCTATAATTAATTTCTAAAATCTATAATTAAACCTAACCCGTATCCCACCTCAATAGCAGCTAAAGGGTTTTGCAATACAATATGAACACCATAAGTACATTGTACTTATTTTTTTGATGTATGTACATGGTAATTAAAGACACCTAATGTAGAGTGTGACCAAACAAGGTATTTATTTAGCTAATCCCTGATATTAGAGACATTTTCCTCTTAAACCTGTGAACAGAACTGCTTAAAACCCAAGTGCTATAAGTGATTTAATAAGTATAAAAATGCATCAGTCTAATGAGCAGTTCAGCAATCAGTTATAGTAATTATGGTAATTATGCAAACTGCCTCAGAAGGGCTGATTAAATATCATTTAGAAGTCATCTATGAATTACTTTGGCTTTGAAAAGTACTAAAGAAAGCTACACCCTGGGTTTTTTACTAGATAATTCCTCCCTTGATCAATTCCGACCTTTTTTTTTCCATTATATTTTCACATGAAAGTTCAGGAAGTGTAGAGTAGACACAAATACAGTATGTGTATTATACAGCAAGAAGATGTATACATATATTGTATATCTTTTTTGTAAAAGCTACAAATGTATGGATGCAATGCATCATGTGTTATCGATGGAGTTACGAAGAGCCAATGATTTGTACCCTTAAAGATATACAGGTAGTAGCACGTTATGAATAAACACTCCTTGTCTATGCATTGTGTGTGTTCAGTAAAATCTTTGTGTACAATGCAAATAAAGTTCACATCAAAGTGCTATGCAAAGGCAGACTGTGGTTGGTACTTTCAGAAAATACACTCAAACTGTAATACATGTCAAAATCTCTTTATTTAAAGACTAAGAAAATGTACAAAACATATTTACAAAAAACTATGTTGTGTTGTTAGCCAAAACATAGGCTACACCTTGAGAGATCAACATCATGTGCTGTATGATGTCAGCATCATATGAGTGGAAAAGCTCTTAAGCAAACCCTCATGTTATGTTCCGGTCGTTTTAACCCAGAGAGGATTATCTTCTTCCTGAAAATGCCAGTTAAATCTAGGGTAGGCAGTGTTTTTCATGAACACTTTTTGTTATACTGGTTGAAAAAATGGAAAAGTAAAATAATGCCAAATGTTTTTGAAACAAAAAAGCCTGTTCCAATACTTGGAAAAAAAAGATGCATTGCATTAACCATGCTTGCATTTTAATGCATTGTATTTTTAGGGCTTGCATTTTTATGGGCTGAAATTCAGCATGGTTGAATATTTAAGCTGTGAATATTTCAATGCAAAACATTTAAAACACATTTTCATTATTAAAAATGCAATAATCCATATTCACCTTTCATTTTTCACTTCTCTGATATTTCCTACCCTAGGTTTAATGTTATAGCATTGGACTAAAACTTACTGACTTTACTTAGGGTATAACATATTATATAACACAATATTTTTTTATATTTTTCGTACTTATTCCCCAGCTTGTTCCCAGTCAAAAATGAATGGCTGAAAAAAATTGCTTATAAATCTTTTTTTATGCTATGTTATTGACAAATATTGGATTCAATCTTTTTATCAATTGTTTTCACTTTCACTTTGCACAGGTTTCTTTTTGGAACTGCTCAGATCAATGAGGCCTACGTTCAATCAGTTTCAAAAAGAAATACAATACCTGTGCAAATTGAAAGAAAACAAGTAGACAAAAAGATTCAATACAATATTTGTTGATAATATTGCATTATGAGAGGTAAGCAATTTAAGAGGCCGGTCATTTTTGATCTGTAAATTAGATAAAAGACGTTCAAAACAGTAAAAAAGTCACTTGTACAAAAGGTATAAATCAACAATGACTTAATTGTAAAGAAATTTGCATTATACCATAAGAAAATATATATTTTTTTATTTTATTTTTTTATTGAATCTAATTTTGTGTAAACTTTTCCTGTCTGATCAAATGGTAAGTCAAGAAAAGGAAATATTAAAATTTGCAATTAACAATGGCAATTCATTCGTCATGCTAGAAATGGAAAATCAAGTCTAACGCATTGTATTATGGGATACAGTGTCCTATGCTCTGGTTGTATACTGCACATTTTGTTAAACGTAGTAGGAGATCCATGTTATAACGTGCACATAGAAAACATGAATATTGTGCACTGTATACATACCGCAAAACTAGTATGCGTATTTGAACATACCAAATTATTTAAAAAATATTTAAACAACAAAAGATACATGTGGAAAAAGTGGGCATGACTTCTGTCTATTCACATACACATTGCATTGTGTTGGTAGGATTACATGGCCCAAGGTTTGTTAGGAACTCCATTAAAAAGCATAAAAGTGCATCATCTATAAATATGGCAGACAAATCATTTCTATACACAAACACTAGATACAGTTCCAGTTGGAATTATTCTGTTCTTGTGTGTGCAAATGACAGCCGCTTAATCAGCAATTAATGTGCAATACATGAAATCCTACTTATAAGTAGTACCTAACATTTTGTAACACTGACATATCATTAGCCAACATTTTCAACTTTCTTGTCCTCAATATTGTTCTTTCACGTTCTTTGATTTCATTCAAAATCCAAACCCAAGCTTTCTAAACAATGAAGAACTGTCAAATCATCATCTGGAGGTGCATCAACACTCGTGTAGATCTATGATGTTGACGGTGATGTGTGATTACAGCTCTTTCTCCTCAGCACTTGCGATCGCTGTCCTCTTCAGACTCTCCTTGACCCTAATGAACTCAGGTGCGCCCTTTGACCTTTCCCTCTGCTCACCGGCCTCTCTCTCAAGCTTAAAAGAGTGAAATCATCTCTATATGAGGTGTTGGTATACAGTAATAGCCAAAAGTGATGTCCAGCCTAGGAAAATCTACATCCTTTATTCAAATATTTGTAAAGGGATAGTTCACCCAAAATGAAAATTCTGTCAGTAATTACTCATCCTCATGTCGTTCCAAACCCGTAAGACTTTTGTTCATCTTCAGAACACAAATGAAGATCTTTTTGATGATATCTGATAGCTTTCTGTCCCTCCATTGACATTTTGATGCTTCAAAAAGTTTATAAAGAGATTGTAAAACTAATCCATATAAATGTAGCAGTTTAGACCAAATTTTCTGAAGAGACATGATTGCTTTATATGATGCACAGATTTTTTGATCACGTTGAGACACGATCGCTTTATATGATTAACAGAAGCATGTTCGCTTGACGAGCGAGAACCAGTGAGGATCATTCTCGTGTTACGCAGCACGTTTGAGCTTCAGCAAGAACCAATGAGGATCATTCTCGTGTTACGCAGCACGTTTGAGCTTCAGCAAGAACCAATGAGGATCATTCTCGTGTTACGCAGCACATTTGAGCTTCAGCAAGAACCAATGAGGATCATTCTCGTGTTACGCAGCACATTTGAGCTTCAGCAAGAACCAATGAGGATCATTCTCGTGTTACGCAGCACGTTTGAGCTTCAGCAAGAACCAATGAGGTTCATTCTCGTGTTACGCAGCACGTTTGAGCTTCAGCAAGAACCAATGAGGTTCATTCTCTGTTACGCAGCACGTTTGAGCTTCAGCAAGAACCAATGAGGTTCATTCTCATGTTACGCAGCACGTTTGAGCTTCAGCAAGAACCAATGAGGTTCATTCTCGTGTTACGCAGCACGTTTGAGCTTCAGCAAGAACCAATGAGGATCATTCTCGTGTTAGGCAGCACGTTTGAGCTTCAGCAAGAACCAATGAGGTTCATTCTCGTGTTACGCAGCACATTTGAGCTTCAGCAAGAACCAATGAGGTTCATTCTCTGTTACGCAGCACGTTTGAGCTTCAGCAAGAACCAATGAGGTTCATTCTCGTGTTACGCAGCACGTTTGAGCTTCAGCAAGAACCAATGAGGTTCATTCTCGTGTTACGCAGCACGTTTGAGCTTCAGCAAGAACCAATGAGGATCATTCTCGTGTTAGGCAGCACGTTTGAGCTTCAGCAAGAACCAATGAGGATCATTCTCGTGTTACGCAGCACATTTGAGCTTCAGCAAGAACCAATGAGGTTCATTCTCGTGTTACGCAGCACGTTTGAGCTTCAGCAAGAACCAATGAGGTTCATTCTCTGTTACGCAGCACGTTTGAGCTTCAGCAAGAACCAATGAGGTTCATTCTCTGTTACGCAGCACGTTTGAGCTTCAGCAAGAACCAATGAGGTTCATTCTCGTGTTACACAGCACGTTTGAGCTTCAGCAAGAACCAATGAGGTTCATTCTCGTGTTACGCTGCACGTTTGAGTTTCAGCAAGAACCAATGAGGATCATTCTCGTGTTACGCAGCACGTTTGAGCTTCAGCAAGAACCAATGAGGTTCATTCTCGTGTTACGCTGCACGTTTGAGTTTCAGCAAGAACCAATGAGGTTCATTCTCGTGTTACGCAGCACGTTTGAGCTTCAGCAAGAACCAATGAGGTTCATTCTCGTGTTACGCAGCACGATTGAGCTTCAGCAAGAACCAATGAGGTTCATTCTCGTGTTACGCAGCACGATTGAGCTTCAGCAAGAACCAATGAGGTTCATTCTCGTGTTACGCAGCACGATTGAGCTTCAGCAAGAACCAATGAGGTTCATTCTCGTGTTACGCAGCACGATTGAGCTTCAGCAAGAACCAATGAGGTTCATTCTCGTGTTACGCAGCACGTTTGAGCTTCAGCAAGAACCAGTGAGGTTCATTCTCGTGTTACGCAGCACGTTTGAGCTTCAGCAAGAACCAATGAGGTTCATTCTCTGTTACGCAGCACGTTTGAGCTTCAGCAAGAACCAATGAGGTTCATTCTCTGTTACGCAGCACGTTTGAGCTTCAGCAAGAACCAATGAGGTTCATTCTCGTGTTACACAGCACGTTTGAGCTTCAGCAAGAACCAATGAGGTTCATTCTCGTGTTACGCTGCACGTTTGAGTTTCAGCAAGAACCAATGAGGATCATTCTCGTGTTACGCAGCACGTTTGAGCTTCAGCAAGAACCAGTGAGGTTCATTCTCGTGTTACGCAGCACGTTTGAGCTTCAGCAAGAACCAATGAGGTTCATTCTCGTGTTACGCAGCACGATTGAGCTTCAGCAAGAACCAATGAGGTTCATTCTCGTGTTACGCAGCACGATTGAGCTTCAGCAAGAACCAATGAGGTTCATTCTTGTGTTACGCAGCACGATTGAGCTTCAGCAAGAACCAATGAGGTTCATTCTCGTGTTACGCAGCACGATTGAGCTTCAGCAAGAACCAATGAGGTTCATTCTCGTGTTACGCAGCACGATTGAGCTTCAGCAAGAACCAATGAGGTTCATTCTCGTGTTACGCATCACGTTTGAGCTTCAGCAAGAACCAGTGAGGTTCATTCTCGTGTTACGCAGCACGTTTGAGCTTCAGCAAGAACCAATGAGGTTCATTCTCGTGTTACGCAGCACGATTGAGCTTCAGCAAGAACCAATGAGGTTCATTCTCGTGTTACGCAGCACGATTGAGCTTCAGCAAGAACCAATGAGGTTCATTCTTGTGTTACGCAGCACGATTGAGCTTCAGCAAGAACCAATGAGGTTCATTCTCGTGTTACGCAGCACGATTGAGCTTCAGCAAGAACCAGTGAGGTTCATTCTTGTGTTACGCAGCACGATTGAGCTTCAGCAAGAACCAGTGAGGTTTGTTCTTGCCCGTCAAGCAGGTTCAGTTCAGCTTCTGTTTATGTTCACTGATCAGTGTTTATATGTGAATGAAATCCTAAATTAACTCTGTTCATCATGTAAAGCAATTGAGTCTCAATTCATATGGATTAGTTTTACAATCTATTTATGAACTTTTTGAAGCGTCAAAATGGTAGTTGCGTAGCTGTTAATGGAGGGACAGAAAGCTCTCAGATTTCATCAAAAAGATCTTCATTTGTGTTCCGAAGATGAAGGAAAGTTTTGCGGGTTTGGAACGACATGAGGGTGAGTAATTACTGACAGAATTTTCATTTTTTGGGTGAACCATCCCTTTAGAATGTGTTAAAGAAGCATATTGTGTAGTTGTGCTTGGAGTTTTTTTTTTTTTGGTGATAACACAATGAAACATGCCAAATTGTGTGGACATAATTTTTGGTCAGGCTGTCTCACAAAGAAATTATGAACAAATGCAAATACAAAAGAGAGAACCAACTAAATATTAATAACTGATGATGTTGTAGTCGGTATATGTTGTATACTTTTTGCTGTGAGCTTTTTTGTTTTTCTATGCATTTTTTTGCATAGTAAAATAAAACATGTAGCTGTAGTTTGCCTTTTTTTTGTCAAATAATTTTGTTAGATAAATACCTTAACCGAGTTTAGTGTTTTGCTCTTACATTAGCTATATTTAACAAATATATTTTCCTCATATTTTGATGGTTTAATTGAACTTGTAGGGTCATTAAACACAAATATCCCCTCCAGACATCACTTTTGGACACTTCTGTCTACAGGAGCAAGTTATAGAAAATGGTCATATACATTATGATCCATAATACAACTTTTGGAACAAAAGATCGGTCGCTGTGATTTTGCCAAGTAAGACATGCTCCTGGATCAACATTCCTGTCCAAAAACATAGTCCTAACCCTTTCCCTACCCAGAATATATCCCTAAAATCAGAGGAAAATGATAGGTGAATAGGATTGGTGTAGAAGCCCCTTACCATTGTTGTAAGCCTAAACTTGACATAAACTAAAAAACTATCCCTCAAATCTGATTGGTTGATTGAAATGTTCTACTTGGTGAAATCACGTTAACCCCAAAGATCAATATTTTCTGGACAAAATCAGGGCATATTCTGTGTCATTTGAATAGCATCCTAGCATTTAATTAATACTGTATATGAAAACTCATATCAATTTAGTTTGAGGGGTGTTATTTCAGGGTTTACCTTCTCTAACCTCATCTGCCTCTTCAGTAACTCCTGCTCCAGGGGTGATTTTTCTTCTTCCTGTTTTCTCTCTTGTTTCAGAGCTTGAGCTCTATTCCTCTGTTCAAGAACTCGCTGTAACTCTGGCTTCTCCTCCATCACTGCTCCTCTGATAGATAGGATAAGTGTTACTAAATCTCACATTACGGTATTGTTACTTATAGTGTTTATATATATTTCTTTATAGAAATAGTTTATTCATTGTAATTGGCTGAAAAAGGGAATGATCAGGATGTGGAGGCTGAAGATCAAGTTCATCCTTAAAGTCACCATGAAGTCAAAATAGACACTTCTTGTTTTTAATGGAATATGGCGGTATTTATTTTAAGTGATTTATCCATGTATATAACTTGTCCCGCCTTCATGCCAAAGAACACGTCAATCAGAGAAAAGAAGAGATGTCACTGCAAGAGGGAGGGGAAGTTACTTTAAAGTTTTACAGGGCAAATCACAGCAAAATCAAGTCCCGCCCTACATTTTTTCTCGTTCAAGAAGCAGTTTAACTCGGATATACGTCACAATAGGGAACAAAAGACCATCTCAATTTATAAAGGTGCAAATACAGCCTAATAATAATAATACTGAGTTTGCGCCATGTCGTAATTGCCTTGATTATATGATGACAAGGCATGGTGTTAAACTCGAAGTCATTCAAGTCCTTAGACTCGAATTATGTGTTTCTATGGCAACACTATCAAGGGCAAAACGATCTACAGCGGTCATGTGGTAACA
Source organism: Rhinichthys klamathensis goyatoka (assembly GCF_029890125.1). Lineage (NCBI taxonomy): Eukaryota > Metazoa > Chordata > Actinopteri > Cypriniformes > Leuciscidae > Rhinichthys > Rhinichthys klamathensis. The sequence goes on from NW_026606661.1 coordinate 232,534, forward strand.
GTTGGAGCTCTCAGAAGATAATTCTATGAGGACGTGAACCACGTAAACACTGTTTACAAGTTGGAATCTTGTAATTATGGTAATTCTGATATGGATTGAACGCACCTCAACTGATTAGCTATTGGTTAACACATCATTAAAAAGGAAACCTTTTCAGCGGTAAAGCCAGTTATGGCATCTTGATGGATTATTTTTTTCGTAATGACATGTACTGATGAACCGTTGCTATAAGGAGCGTGTTTTAAGGAATTAAATAGTGTCAGTTTTGATATCATTTGTTTTCACTTCAAATAGCCTACACCAAATGTAGCGATAATTTTTCAGAAAATGCTTTAGGACTAGGAAGTATCCACGCCAAAAAGCCTCTACACAAACTACTTTAAAGTCAGCATTAAACATAAGTTGAAATAGTCTTTCTTCCCTGAAGTATATCTGAGTAAACAGCTTCTTGAACAAGAAAAAATGTAGGGTGGGACTTGATTTTGTCCATCGCAAACTGATTGGACGGTTGTGGTTTGTTACTGCTGTGATGTCATGTGAGTGACAGGTTGCCCCGCCCTTGCGCCAGTAAACACATCATCAGAGAAGAGAATAGATGTCACTGCAAGAGGGAGAGGAGGTTATTTTTATTTAAGATTATGAGGGCACATTCATTTAAAAATGATGTGCATGGAAAAATCTTTTATAAAACTGCAATATTCCATGAAATATATATATATATATTGTCAATTTTGATTTCATGGTGACTTTAACTGCAAGCACAACTTTGACTTTACTGACATCTATTGGACAGAACATGTACATGCAAAGGAGACATACACTCAGCTGCGGGCACATGTTTGAAGTGAGATTAGAAATTAGGTCAGGTGATAATTTAAGGCTGAAACTAAGCTATTGTTCATGCCTCAAAATGTGAACATGCTTTCTGCTCAAAATCTGGGTCAGTTTGCACCTTTTGTGTGTAATAATCAGCTCTCGCTGGAGCTCCCGATGGCACTTGGACGCTTTGATGGGATTGTGGAGCTTTTTGGGCCTGATGAGCTCCTCATAGTAACCACTGTCCGTTTGCTCAGGAAGCAACTTGCTCTGGTCTAAATCCTCTTCTCTGGCCCACGTCTGATCAGGATCTATCACTGATCCAAGATCAGAGACTAAATCTAATGGAGGGAAAAAAGCAAAAGAGAGCCTTCTATTACAAAACAGCCAATATCATCCACCAGGTGAAAATCGTAAGCCAATTTGCATCGAAAAATAATAGGATTCCTCTCATGACTGAAGCATCAAATTCACCAAAGTTTAATAAATTGTTTAAAGCTGCATTCCGTAACTTTTTTGGGTTAAAATTATCCAAAATAAATTTGAGCACGTACATAACCAGCCAGTGTTCAAAACTATCTGCTTGCCTTAGCTCGATTCAAAACGGTAAGCTTGTAATGTTTTTAATTCCAGTGGTACTGGTGGAATTCGAGCACGTCTTTGCGTCATTACGTCACATCTGTACACATAAAGAAGGAGTCTCGGCTAGTAGGCTATATTGCGTGTGAGGATGTTGGAGGTGGAGATTTATAGCCTTTTCTCACAGCACTTGATATAATTAAACTTATCAATTTGATCGCGGATCCAGAAAGGTTCAAACGACAATCACCAGTGACAACTGGAGACTCACCCGTTGTAAAATGCAAAAGACTTCTGAGTGCCTACAGAAAAAAAGAGACTGCAACCGGGCCCACTCGAAAACACAAAAAATATCGGAAGGGCATTAAATGTAGTCAGGTAATGCTGATGTTGAACATTAACAATTTAAGAAAAGTATAATTTGCATGGTTTGACGTGATATGATAAGCGATCGTTAGATTTAATCAGCGCGATTTCCTGCAATGCTTTTTTCCCCTTAGTTGGTCAGAACAAAAGTGGATGTTACTTACTTTTTCAGATTATATTTTCCGGTGAAAATTCTTATGTTGGTCATACTTCCAAAAAGTAGAATCTGTGATTCCGAATGACAGTATCCACACTGGCGCGGTGACTGACAGCTGCACATTCCCCTCAAAACATTGGATTCATTGTTCAGTGCCGAGCCGAGGCACAACCCACGTAAAGTTGATAATTCCGCCAATGACTGCAATTGCAGATTTCGAACAGAGATGGCGACAAAGAGGAAAAACTACGGACTGCAGCTTTAAGACAGAATGAGCAATATTAATGAAAAGCATCAGTGTAACGAAAATCCACATAATTCAACTTTATTCAGTTGCTGCCTTAATTTATCAAATTGGCTGTACAAGTCATTTCAACTCTTTTTTTTGTTTGTTTGTAAAAGTTAAACTTGTTTAAATTGTTTTCATGAGTTAATAGCAAAAACATGTTGACTTATTGATCACATCTTTTTTTTCCTTTTTTTTTCAGTGCATTAGTCCATGAAATTGCAACAAATAATATAAAAAACAGAAAACCTGATTCACCAGGTCCAATAAGTGGTTGAGCACAGGCAGAATTATGACTCTGATGATTATGATCTGCCTGTGGGAGGATATGGATATTATATTTAGTCATAATATTTAACCACAACACAAATTACAGAAGACAAATCTTTCATTTATTTCGCAGTTTCCTTCTGCTATTCACAGTGAAGAGCTGTATAGTGATCTATATACCATATTACTGTGTGATTAACATATTTATATAGCATGGTATTTCAAATAATACCATGGTATTACCATCATAGCAGTATCCAAAAACCATGCTATCACTATTACTATGTTAATAAGTCTATATTGCATATCGCTATATTGTCTCATCCTTATCTATCCATCCAAACGATCGAAAATAATCACTAAAGCTGTTGATGAAGAGGACAATAGCCCTGTGTGTTGAGAGAAACTTGCACTAACACAAGGGAGGCATTGTGGGTGTGTGTGTGTGTGTGTGTGTGTGTGTGTGTGAACACCATGCTGGGTTGATCATATTGGACTAAAATGGTTTTGGGACCAGCTGGCATTTAGCCACCTCATTACTGGGCCTGCCAAACAAACTCTCCATTTTCCCTTCATAATCTGCTGTCTAGAATGTGATCGTGTCAGGAAAGTCACGAGGAGTCCTTGGACTAAATGAAAAGTACATCAGTTATTGTTAAAGTTACTGCAACCAAATATATGCCTGTTTTACACTGAAAAGTCACATGTAAGCTATGCAGATTAACATGTCTGGAGCCGAGAAGAATGCAGGTTTAGTTGCTATTACGGCTTACTAAAAGCCGTTTTAGTTCACTGACATGAATCTGAAAAAAAAAAGAAGAAAAAAAGATTTTTTATTTGAAAAACTTTCCTTGGCAGTTAACTGAAATAAGTTACAATTACTAATTGGAAATAAATAAGAACTAAAACTGAACTAAAAGTTGAATTGAAATAAAAAAAAAATTAATATTAAAAAAACTTTCATTTTCAGTTTTTTTTTTTTACATTTGAATTAAAAACATTAATAAAACTATTACTATAAAACTATATTAATAATAATAAAACAACAACACTGCATGCCTTGATTTCACACATATTCTTAAGAACTGAAACTAATGAACTTATATACATGTATTTTAGTTTGGATTAAATGCCTCATGCTCAAACTTTATGATTAGAAGCCACAAAAATAGGAAAAAATAACATAAACAGAACAAAACTAACATTCTCAACTTATACATTTCACAAATTTAAGTCTTAAACGTTGTCTATTGTCCATTTACAATCAACACATATAAGAGTTCTTTATCGTTCTTACACGCATAGCAATAGACCGGTTCTTCAAAATGGAATAAAATATCCTTACTTACTTTCTTTCCATGGGTCACTCCCATGATTCCAAAGGTGCCGAGCACTCACTGCCTCAGGACTGTCCCAGAAACAACTACTTTGGGATTCCACCTGCTATCTTCATGCAGAGCCAGAGGAGAGGCAGGAGGGAAATTACATCCCTCCAAGCAAACCCCTCTCTCACACACACACACACACACACACACACACACACACACACACACACACACACACACACACACACACACACACACACACACACACACACACACACACACACACACACACACACACACACACACACTTTAGCAATCCCAGACTGCATACAGTGCCCTAACTGGTACTGCAATCCAGCAGAGGGAGGGGGAGAGAAAAAGAGGAATTGTGTTAAAACTGATGTCACTTTCCCGTTTTCCGTTCATTGTTAATATCAACAGCAACAGTGTTACCTTCATATAAAAGAACCAATGTGAAGGAATTCAGTATGAGAAAAGAATCAGCTCTGTTATTATCTTTCACATTTTTATTTGCTTTATAATATGATCATCATGACAGAATGTTGCTCTTGTTTGGAAAAGAGCAATGTGAACATATGCAAAAGTTCTCCTTGTGTGTTTTATGGAAGGAAGTTATATGGATTTGGAAAAACATGAGAGTAAACTATTCCTTCAGTTTTATTTGCTAAGGGAGGGAAGTCAGCAAAAAGAGTTGTTAATGTACCATTTTCAAATGTCCCAGAAGTGTGGTGATCTAAGGTTGGCTAAAGTGGCAGACTCATTCAGTCTCAGTTATTCTAGGTAAGCAGCCAATGACCTCCCCCAACTCAACTCAGGCCAGTCTCCATACGCGTTTCTCCCCACATCATTTTGAATCAACTAAACGTAACAGAAAACAACCTATTTAATTGTTTTGCACAATAGCAGTGGATATTATTAACAATAAAACTAAAACTATTTAAAAAAACAAAAACATTTTCATTTATGGAAATAAAGCTGAAATAAAATAAAAATATTAGATGAAAATGTCAATGAAAACAAATGTAATGAATTTAAATGAAATGTTAAATACAAAAATAGAAATGCTGACTTGGAAACTAACTGAAATAGGCTGAAGTTAGAGTACAAAAATGACTAAAAATATAAAAAAAATTACCACAACTTAACTCTCTCTCTCTACACACACACACACTGTATGGTAAATACTGTAATGGTATAACATAGTATATTGCATAATACTAAAATAACACTGAACAATAGACGTTAAAGGAATTCTGGATTCTATAGAAATGAATAGTTCAGCCATGAATCTCTACTCGCATTCTGATTTGTTGTTTCATTGTAACATCCGCAGCCAATCAGAATGCGAGTAGAGATTCATGGCTGAACTATTAATTTCTATAGAATCCAGAATTCCTTTAACGTCTATTGTTCAGTGTTATTTTAGTATTATGCAATATACTATGTTATACCATTACAGTATTTACCATACAGTGTGTGTGTGTGTGTGCAGAGAGAGAGAGTTAAGTTGTGGTAATGGTATAACATGGTATAACATTCCTGACACTATCCCGAGAGTTGTCATGACTGAAATTAACACAGACAATAGCTCATTGCTCAGTTTGTGAAAGCAATTAAAAATGAAGAAAAAAGAACAAGACATTCCAACCTTTTCAAAAGGTCTAGCTTCCATTATTCCAAAGGTGCCGGCGAATACCCAGCTATCCCTGGGCTTCAGGGATGTGACCATGGTGTTGCCCAGTGCAGTGAACATCTCTCTAATTTCATCAGTCAGCCTAGAAGAGAGATGGTGGCAGTGGAAGTCAGACATGTATGAATTATTCAACTCAAAACCCAAGTTAATCATGTTGATGGTGTCTGAAGGCTGTCAGATTTTTACTGTGGTGTAGGGTCGATGTGTGAGGCCACAAGCACTATATTTCCTGGCTTTAGTGTCTTTAGATAGGCAAGTAATTCCTCGGGATCTTGAAGGATAAAAGAAGTGTTTCCGTATGTCAAGATAGCTTTATTTGTTCAATTAAATTTAGATTTAATAGATACAATTTCTTGCATGCACAAATCCTTTAAGAGACCTACCTTTAGATTTCACATTGAAGTAATCATTTCTTAAAACCTCACCGGTTCCACCTAAGAAAAAAAAAAGAGTCAATTATTTAATTTTATGTCCATAATTATTATTAATTGTTTGTAAACATGTATAAAAAATACATATAAAAGAATAGTAAAGTATTATTTCCATGTCAAAATTCAAATGTTTTGAAATAAACAAGAAAAAAAATTAAATCCTGCATAATTATTTGTAGTAAACGAACAAGACTCTTCAGACAGCAGTATACTTTTTAAATGATTAAATTGACCGGTTTTCACAATGAACTAAGCAATTGATGAATTAGCATATTCACCAAAAATATTTTAATATATGAAAGCTGTACCACTGTAAGCTTTCAAACAAATAATGGACAAACAGCATGAACATGAGTAAATGATGACAGAATTTCCATTTTTGGGTGAACTATTATTTTTAACTTCCTAAAAGGGATATTTCACCCAAAAATGTACATTTTGTCATTAATTACTCACCCTCGTGTTGCACCAAACCTGTATGAGTTTCTTTCTTCTGTTGAACACAAAAGAAGATACTTGAAGAATGTCTGGTTTACCAACATTCTTTAAAATAAAAGATTGTGTCCAACAGAAGAACAGAACTCATACAGGTTTGGAACAACATGAGATAAACTATGAATATTGAACTATTGCTTTAACGCTGTATTAATCTCTCATGAATAAGCTACATGATGTAACGGTTCTTACTTACGGTTCTATTGTTAAAGCAAATTTTTGCAGTCACTACATCGGCTACACCGCTGTAAAGGTGGAATGGGAAGTAGTTGACAGGGCAGTGTTTAAGTGGACAGCAATTTAAATGAGTCTTAAACAGACCTGCACAGAGAAATAAACAAGTTGCATGAAAAAATACAGTACTGCAATCACCCATGCAACTCTCACCCACAAAAACATACAAATGAATTTTACCTGGATTATCACAGTCTGTCACAAAACCATTAATTTCATCTGAAATATAAAGGCCCTCATTTTAGACAAATTAAAATATAACAGAGTAATAAAATTGAAATGGATTATCATGCATGCAGCATGACACAAGCTGTCATATACAGTACATTACATGATCGTTTGGCAGCTTCTTGTTGTTTTGACCATTTGACGGAGAAACACGATTGTAAGATGATCAGCATTGTTACGAGAACATAAACAGTCTGTAAATGAATATATCACAATTAATATGTCATCATTATACTCACAAACGATCACACAAATTAATCAGAAATGCCAAAAACGTTTTCTTTACCTTTAAGTCTCATTTTTGGTAGCACAGAATACTCTTGGGCTTCTCAAGGGCCCGATGCAACATTAAAATGATTTCAAACCACAAGAAATGTGTTTTATCTCTCTCTCTCTCTCTCTCTCTCTCTCTCTCACACTTTGGAGTTGTTACCTGTTTGAAAGTTCACAGGGCTATAGCCCGAAACATGATTCAACAGGATGTACCGGGCGTTGTTTCAAACAATCTAATTTCTCAACTAACCAACTGTCAACTAGGCAGATGAGAAGTGTCATTGCATGCACTGATTTTACAATTGTGTACTGCTCTCTTGTGGACAAAACAGCAAATGCATACTTATCAAACACACGTGGAATATGAATGTATATAATTTTATTCCTGCTCAGTTAAATAAACCACATTAATGGGGAAACATCTGAGTCTCAGGTGAAAGCATGAAAATCAAAAGATATAGAATTCAATCATCAAAAATACTTAAAAATCAAGAACTGAAAAACACAGTTATGGAGCTCTGGGCCCCACATAATATTGCTTTATCAACACTATCACCTTAACAAACAGGTAAAGTCAAACACTGCCATTAGTAAATACCATTACCAGTATAGGAAAGCAGACTATTGTTCATTCACATAACACAGTTAAATTACACAGTAAGGCACTGGAGTGCAAACTCTACAGCAACATTACAGTTGATAAGACAGTTTACAGTTAACCACTTATTAAGATGTGCTTCTGGTATTAGTGGCACTGTTCATAGTATCCAGTGGGAACAACCCTGAGATTAAAATGAGAAGCTGTTTTAAAGTCAAGCAAAGATCAGGCACACACACACAATAAATAAAGAGGAACAACCATTGTAACAGACTTTGGTACAATGTCCCTCGTTCACTGAGAAATTCAAGAAAATACTAAATACATGTTTCAAGGAGTGCATTTAAAAAGTACTACTGACCAAGTTTTAAGCGATGGGCACCATAACCGTCAACTGCCACAGCTCTTTTCAGAAGTTATTTGCCTGAAATTAAATCACAGTAATTCTCATCTCTAATGTGCATCTTAACGTTTCTGAACCCCTTTCCCATAGTTCTTTAATGTAGGGGATCTTGGCCTATTAATCCTCCCAAATGTAACCAGCTAAATTTAACTGGTTGGTGGACATATGCGTGCTGAAAAATGGAGGAACAGAGATAAATATTTCAGGAACTCCTGGTGGTTTTTAAATGACCCATGTGATGCTTTTGGCCATATAAAGTCACAGTATTAAAATGGAAGAGAAACTTGAAGGATAGATTGTGCTATTTGATTCAGTCCAAAAGGTCCTGTGGAAAGAAAAGCTAGAGTAAGAATAAAAAGTGATTAAGTATATATAGTTTTGAAAGCCATTATAAACTACTGTTAACATGCCACACTGTTAACGTACTAACCTCATCTGAATCATCGTCCGCTTCTCTGGCTGCATTTTGCTCTTCTATTTCTCGCAGTTCTGAGTATCTATATGTTGCATTACTAAAGAAAAAAAATATATATATCATAATATTATAAATATGCATATAATATACTATATATACTCATATTAACAATATTTTGAGATATGTATATGTACATACATATATACACACACACACACACACACACACATACATATATAGATAGACAGACAGACTGTATGCATGTGTGTGTGTGTGCGTGTGTGTGTGTGTGTGTGTGTGTGCAATAAACCAGGTTCCACAAAATGAAGTTATCACTTAGTAGGGACTAATAAGTTTATTATTAACTTTCGTGTAAATTATTGAAAAATATGTTTTGGGTGAAAGGATTGAAAGGTTAGCACGCAGTGTTACATATTATATCTCTATACCTCTTCAGACAGCAGTATTTTCGTATGATGAAGACAGCAGCTGCTATTGCAGCAACAGTAACGACCACAACAGACGCGACCACCCCTGAATGGAGTCTTATAACCTGAAAAATAAGACATCAGGGAGAGTAAATATGTGGTATGCGAACTGACAGGGAAGTGACTTACAAGAAAGTCGATAACGAACCTGTTGAACATTTGGTGCTGCTGTGGTGGGTTTCTCCGAACTTTCTGCCAGTCTGGATTCGCGATATGACGGAAAAGCAAAGGCGAGCTCCCCAAAAACACTATATAAAATCAAATTTAGTAACATATTTGAGTAGTGGCTTAGCTTCAAACACTTTCTCGCCATTATAGATGTTTACTTCCTACTAGTGATTCTACCTGTCAAATGACGTAAAGGAGCAACGGGCGTGTGATTGGTCGATCGTGAACGCGATCGACTTCCGTCAACATTAAAGGTTGCAGAACTTGTTGCAGACAGAGATTGTCTTATTATTATTATGGTGGATTTGCTTTTATGTTCATTTTAATTAAAAAGTGAGATTAATATAAAACCTGTGGATTAAACTAGAAAACAAAAAATCTACAATTTAAGTTAGTTTTACATTTTACTGTCTAACCATTCTATAAATTTGAATAAAAAGTTGGAACTAAAATAAACTCTGAAATGGATTCAATCATATGGTTTATTAACTTTTCAGTTATGAGCTCAAATATGCTTGAATATGAATTGATCACTAAAAATCTATATCACATTAGAAACAGTTACAAGAAATATACACCCATAAATTCATTGTTAGGAAGGACAGTATAGTGCTTGAATTAAAACCATACATAGTGGCAGTATTGATCAACATGTTGCTCATCTCGGGATCAGAGCAGTTCGTAATATTTCCCAGATTGTGGATCAAAGTAACAGTTGAGGCAGGAATCATACATTAAATTGAGAAACTCTTCCTCTCCACTGTTGTCGTGTAACATAGACCCTGTGGATAGCATAGAGAAACAAGTTACATATAGAAAATAAAGTCAGGGAAAGCTTGGAAGTTGTTACAAAGGTTTGAGTCAAAAGTTCAATTACACAAAATAAAATAAATGCTTATGTTCCTCTATCTGTGTTTTCATATTTTTATATATGTATGCTACCCTTTGCATTTCTCCTATTATTTTCACAATTGTTTTACTTTTTACATTACAGCCATTCAATGATTTCTCATAGGCAATTTAATAGCAGGTTCGCATTGTGAATTTACCCCATATAGTGTATAAAGTCTAGATGAAATCTCTTCTTCCTGAGCAGTAACAATTGCAATTTAAGACCCTGCTGTTTTAGTATTGTCAAAGAAATATCACTGTGGGTTTTAGATGAAGGAAATATCAATCATGAAAGTAATTGTACGTGAGCACAAATCTTCTCTGTGCGAGTGAAATTTAGATCATGATATATTTTTAGCAACAAAGCATATGCGCCCAGGAAGTGGATTTTTCTGGTGTCATACCTCTGGTGGAGCCCTTGTGGTCTCCTTTTTCATTGGCCATCTGTTGATTTGGATGAACTATCGGAGGGCTAAGGACATCCATCCATTCTCTACAAGAGGGTTAACCATATAGCCATTACAATATTAAAATAAAACAGCTCTTGAAGGGGCATGAGCATCTGTCCTAATATTAAAATATGAATTATATTATATGTACACTTACACTATGGTATATGATATATATAGTTTAATTATATATTAAAGCTTTTGGAATCATTGTACGAAGCTGCACCAAAGCCCATGTTTGAAACTCCTGCTCTGCCGCTAACGGGTTACCTCTTATTGTGAATGAAAGACCCCCCTTCTGCATGTCTCTCTCTTTCATATTCTCTCATTTACATGACACTTTTCAAGGCACCATGTGGTGTTGATGGACAGGCTCCCTGGTGGGACGGGAGGGAGGTGGATGATGACCTCCCAGTGAGCTCTGCTGCAGCGGTGACAGCTAGGTGACACATGCAAGCCTCTGAGCGCATGCATAACTCCTGGTTATTCATTGTCCCTGACAACCATGCTTAATTAATCACCGAGGCGTGGCAGTGTGGGCAGCATCCCTTGACAGGAAAAGTTTTGCGTAGGAAACTAGCCATAGTTATGCTGTGGGATTGTACAAAATGTGTACATAAAATATTAAAATGACCTCCAATATTTTTTTTTTTTTTTTATCAGTTAATTTACATTTAAAGGTCCTACATTATGCAGAATTAGTTTCCTCATAAACCATGTGACTATATGACTATTACTAATAATAATAATAATAGTAATGTTTGTTATTATTTATAATAATTTTGTTTATATACTTCATGAAATATTATTAATGATAAAATATAATAATAACAAAAATATATTACTATTATAATAGTATATTATAATTGTATTATAATATAATATTATAATTTTATTATAATAATAATAAAATTATTATTATAACAGAATTAGTTTCCTCCTAGTCCTAATCTATGTTTTCATTATTAAATGTAGGTTCTTTATTCTTTGAGTTTTATCTTATATATCTTTATATGGTCTTAATAGTTATAATTAATAAAAACGTTTTATTGTTATTGTTATTATTAAAATTTCTCAAGTAATTCAAAAACTAAGGAGTGAGGAGTATGAGGAGACTTTTGAGAAAAGTTGCAATGCTCCGTAATGTAGACAGTCTGACAGTTTCATCATATAATGAATGGCAGCCAAATCGTTTGAAGACTGGCATCAAATTTTGTGAAGCACACCACATGCTTTCTTTTTTTTATGCTTTGATGTTCAAAAGTTCTTTTTAGTAGTACCCTGGAACCACTGGATAAAATTGTCAATAGAAACATCAAAATGTTCAGTGCCCAAAAGCTACCCTATTCCTATCACATTTCGTTACCACTTTTTAGAAGTCCGAATTGTTGAAAGTGCATGAGCCTGAGGGCTGACAAAAGTTCTCCTATGAACTTGCATGATAAAGTTCCTGAAATGACTCATTCACGACTGAGCCTCAACACTTAAGAGCTTAGAATAATGGCTTAGAGTTATACAGAAATGTACAGACATAGTGAGGCTAAAACCCTGTATTTTTCTCTTACCTGGGATTAGAGTGAAGAAGAGGGTTCATTTCTTTCTGATAGTGCTGGCCTTGATCCACTGGCTGTAAAACACAAAGAAAATAAGTAGTGTGTATTTATAATCTGGTTCAGGGGTCATTTCTTCCCACTATTAGCTCCAGTCTAGTTGGAAAATATAATATGTTCTGGACAACCGTATACCTTGCTGTAAAATAATGACTTAAGCCTCTATGGTTTGGAGCAGTGGTTCTCAACTGGTGGGTCCTAAATCAAAATCGGGTTGCAGGTCTGTTCTGAGTTTAATACTAATGTCGTTCCATGTGTTAGGCTGGAGAGTCGCACTTCAGCTGTTGTTTATGCATGTACAAAATTGTCAGTTGTCCAATTCAGCATGTGTCACTTTAATAATGTTGCATATTGTTGGGCCTATGCAGTTCATAGTAATACTGATACATTTTAGTGTTTGATTTTAAGAACATTTTTATTTACTTCAGCCAAATAAATTGTTACAATGTAAAATCTGGGTCCTGCAGCAAAACCAGTTAATAAGCACTTGAGTATTGTGCAAGTTCTTCTAACCTGATGGTGGCAGTATTGCTATGTTTTCACAATCTTACGGTCATATAATTTGCAGTTTTTCAATACCAGGCACACCAGGCATGATTAGCAGTTGCTGCATATCTTTCTAATCAACAGACGACAACCACATCAACAACTGATGGATAGGGTCTGATATTGCAATGCCATGGGAGTTTATTTCACTCTAATTAGTGTGTTTTTTTTTAATATAAACTGTTTGATTGCCCTTCTTTATAGGAAACCAGTTTTTAATATTCACTCTGTTATTTGCCCGCTAGCTACAGTTCATCCATACAAATTACTCTGGATAACTGAGAGGCCTAATGATGAAGGAGGAATTTAGACCTTTCCAATCTGTCCTCCGTGTGTGTGTGTGTGTGTGTGTGTGTGTGTGTGTGTGTGTGTGTGTGTGTGTGTGTGTGTGTGTGTGTGTGTGTTTGTTAGCCCACCAAAGGAATACACTGAGTCCAGGTTGAGGTGTCATCGCTGCTTGCACTCAGACTTATGTTGCAGTGGTGAACCTAAAAGAATAAAAGTATTTATTTACTGGTATTGTGTTTTTAATATTTTAATATATGATTGAATCTCACAAAACCTGGAAATCAGTATTGCAAACAGAAAGTATTTTTAGTATCATTAAGACCCCCATTTTATATATTTATACACACAACTGCAGAAAAATATGGAATTTGGGTTTTGTAAAAAACAAAACAAAACAGTCTCTTTTGCTCACCAAGGATGCATTTATTTGATCAAAAATAAAGTAAAATTTTGAAACAAATTATTACAATTGAAAGCAGCAATTACTCCAGTCTTTATTGTCACATGCTTTTTCAGAAATCATTCTAAAATGCTGCTCAATAAATGTTTCTTATTATTATCTATGTTGAAAACAGTTGTGCTGCTCAATATTTTTGTGATATATTTTTTCAGGATTCTTTGATGAATAGAAAGTTCCAAAGAAAAATATGTATTTGAAAAAAAAAAAAAAAAATCCTAATTAACCCCAAACTTTTGAATAGCGTGTATATTAAATTTCACATTTTTGGTAATATTTAAAATATTTATATTAAAATAAAAAAAATAGATAAAATAATTATATTGATAATATTGATTTTAGGGTGATATATGAATATCCTACCTGTGATGCACTAAGGCCTGGGCTGCCCATGTCTCCATCTCCTTCTTCCTCCTGCTCTCTCTTCAAAATTGCCAATATTCGTAGCTCATCTTCCTCATCCTCATCCTCTTCATCTTGACTTCTCCTCAGATCACACCTGCTGGAGCCCAAAGGTTGAACTCTCCCATCGACACTCACCTGTAAAGCCCAAAAATCTCATTACTTCATCAGTGCCACTTTGCAGTGAGACAAATCGTTACTGGGTATAGCTAATTAGCAAGTAATCAATCATAGCTCGCAAGCTAATTGGCACCCCCATTAAGGCCAAGACATCAGCAGGGACGGCTGCCTGCTGCTTAGAAATCCACTTATATGAAGTCCTACCTGGATCTAGGAGCGACCTTCCAGAAACTTCAGCAGCATCAAAGTTATGAGCCATGTTTAAATGGGGGAAAGTAGTGTTATTGGGCACCCGTAATGATCCTCAGTCATTCCCACATCAAACTCTATTTAAACCATTTAGTTAATCACCATTTCAGACCTGCGGCGAGAGTCTGGTAGTTGTGCTGAATGCTTGAACCAGTTTTAGTTTCTGTTTAACAAACATGTTCCAACCTCTAAGAGAGGAAAGAACACTAATGAGTTCTCTTTGATTTCCTAGTTGTTTCTCCTAGGCTTCAATGAGATGAAATGGAGAGAAAATAAAGATTTTGCTGAAGTCTATACTGCTTTTCGGGATTAACGAAAACATCTATTATTTTGATATTCTGATATTTTGAACACAACATTTTTGTCCATACAGCAGAAGTCAAAATTAACATTATACCTCATTGAATGGACAAAAAATAGATTTTTTAAAAATAATATCTTCTTTTGTTTAGAGTTTTGCTCACATGCATCGAATGATAGAGGGGAGTAGATTATTCCTGCAAGTGTTTCAAAATATCTTTTTGTGTTTGGATCGACATATAGGGTGAGTAAATGTTTACAAAATAAAATAAAAAATTTTGATTGGTTCCTTTACCTATATATATATATATTTATTATTATTATTATTATTTCATTGGCTTTTCAATGGAAGGATCACATTAGTACATCAATATTGGTGAAGTCCCACTGATCAAGACTCCAAAGTTTTGACTCATGACTCAATTGTCTCATTTGTGTCTATTTCTATATAGGTCAAATGTCTGAGGCAAAGTAATTTTGTTGTAACATAACCCCTGAGCTAAGAAAGAGCGACCTCTGAGCAAAAACATTCCTCTGGGAGTTCAAAACCCCTAAAAAAATGCTTTAAAAATCACAGAGACAAAATAATATTATGTCCAAGCCATTTGCATTACAAGGGCACAACCCACTCCCCTCAATCTGAATGGATTCAGATTAAAATATCCAGCCACTGGGGAAGATAAGAACCACACCAGTTCTGAAATTACAATAAGAAACAGAGGCCCTCATAAACAAGCCACTCTGCTGGAGTGCACTAATTCAGCTGAAGTATGTGCTTGATTTGATCCCCTCTAACCCTGAATGCTTGCTTCATCCACATGAACACAGCCCATCTGATTTGTGTGGGTTCACTCCACAAAACCCATGTGGATGCTTTATTTTGAGGCCCATTTCTCTACCTTACCTAAATTATGCTTGCAACTTTTTGTCAGTTCCTCAAAGGAATAGTTCACCGAACAATGAATGTCATTCCAAATCTGTAAGTATGTTTTTCTTCTGCAGAACACAAAAGAAGATATTTTGAAGAATGTTAAGTCTAAACAACATAGGACCCCATTGACTTTCATTGTATAGACAAAAAAACAGACATTTTTCACAATGTCTTCTTTTGTGTACATATATAGATTTGATTTTTTTTTTTTTTTTTTTTTATGGAAAAAAAAACACTAAGACAAGTGAACAGGCTCACCTTTTGGAGCCCAGAATTGTTCAGTGAGATCTCTCGCACAGATGCTCTGTTGATAGATATGCTGGTATCTCCATCAGGCAGTGGTCTGCCAGCCTCGGACCGATCCAGTCTACTGGAGGTACTTGGTGAGAGACAGCGGGTTGGTGCTATTCGCATGGGTTCATGCTTCTTTGGTCCTTTAGAGACATGCCGGACTGTGGAGGCCTGAGTCTTAATTGGCTCATAAGAGAACTCTGGTAGGACTGTGTGTTTTTGTATTGAAGGAGGTGGTGGGGGAGCAGTAATGGAATGGACTGCACATCTATGGAGAAACTCTGTCTGCATTTCATCCTGTGAAAGAAAAAAGAATTGATTGTTATTATAAGAAATAGTTTGTATGAAATAACGACATTTTTAAAAAATTTAAGAAAAAAAAACAGGATACAAGGCTGATGTTAGATAAATGGGTGTAGTTGCTAGACTTGCTACAAGGTTGTAAAGGTGTTCTGTCAATGTTTTTATCGTTAATAACATTCTGAAAGTGATTCCAATGATATCGTTTCTCTGTGCTGTCATCGTTACAGGTGTGGTGTGGACTTATTATATATTTAAAACGATTTTTAGAACTACATTTTTTTCATTATAGTTATCATCCTTGCTGTGAATGGGCCTTATAGGTGCAGTAAGGGATTTCTAAAAAAAGTGGATTGGACCGAGCACAAAAAGACACATGTAGCCAATCAGCAGCAAGGGGCGTGTCTACTCATGAGGGGGAGGTACCTGTACTGCATAGCGTTCGTGAATTTGGGGGCGGATTTATCAAGTTAGGGGTGTGATCCTTTTGGATAGGGGCGTGTTTGTTTTGGTGATTTCAAATATCAACAGCGTTTCTCAGAAATTGCTGGCTGCTCCTTTAAGACTTTATGATATCCCGGTTGGTTTTAATGTAAAATAATCTATGGGATTTTCTGCTCGTTTTATCATCCACCAGGTAAAGAACGTAATAGGACACCTGTCCTCAACAAACAACACGATTTGAGGTATTATTCATATCTGTTGCACAAAGGACCCTAGTGAAAAAAATATACCAAAGTGTGTTTAAAATACATTTATTTCATAAGTACTACAAATCCATTAACATATTTACTGACATATCGTTTGAGACTTACTGATATAAATATTATAATTAAACTTTATTTGGAGTATTTCTTTATTGCACAATGCACATTTCTTAATATTAAGCCTGCACTGTGTTTTAATATCACTATAAGGATAGTATGATCTCTGTATAACATCAGTCTTTAAATGCAAGATATTTAAAGTGCACATAAAGTATACTTGCAATAGTTCCACTTTAGCACAATCAAATATAATTAAGCATATCTTTAGTTGGACGTCAGCACTACTTCCAGATAACTAAAGTGCATTAGGTACAAAATGAGTTGTTCCAATTTAGCAGACTTTAAGTATACGAATTTAGTATACTAAAAGTACAATTGCAGGGTATTTATATTAAGTACATAAAATATAGCATAAAATAAATATATTTAATTTACATTTTAGTATATTTCTTTTTCACTAGGGGAGTTATATGCACTGAAGTTTGATACTTAAGGCTTCATTTAAAATGAAAATAAATTCCCTTAGCAATCATGAGATTAATAACGGCACTCCGTTCGGTTATCTTCTTTCAGCCTGGGATATTAACACAAGGAAGGAAAGGCATTAATAAATCAAATTTCTCAAACTACAAATATCAATTTTAACAACAAACTTGTGATGGAGTCATAAAGAGAATGATGAAATCTCTTGCAAGGATCTCAGAGCTACGAACGCCAACGCTGTCACAGATGAAACGCATTAATAGCCACAACGCGAGACAGTCTGGCGCGGGCGGGGTAACATCACAGTTACCTGTAATTAATCAGGGCGACACTGTGCCCGGAAAGTTGTCTGTCTCTGCTCTGTTTTGGAACAGATAAGGTCTTTAAACTAGTGAGGCTTTGATCTACACTAATGGTCTTAAACAGCAAGCTTCACACTAATGATGACAACCTCACTAAAAGGGCACGGCCAGCCGAGCCATCAGATCAGCCTGAGTTTTTGTCTTCTTTCTTTACATCTTCATATCCCCTGGAGGGACCAGTTTTAATATTTTAGCATTTATTTGGATAAAAAAAAAAAAGTGTCATCTCCTCTCACCATGAGTAGTGCTGACATCTGGTAAACACGCATCAGTCTGGTACGGCCCTATATCTACTTGCAATGAATTTATTTTAAGCTAAGCAGGTTATCTAAGAAAGTGAATGTTCTCAGGGTGTTTAGTGGTTATTAAGATGTGTTACAGATGAATTTCAATATGTTATGCCTTCATCTATCTTCTTTTGACAACTCTGTGGCATTAATGGAAGTCATTAGGCGAATATAATCACCTCTGCTTCCAGTGGAAATGATTTAATATCACACAGGTGCAAGTTTTAGAGGTATAACATAAACATAATGTTCAGAATGTTCAAACAAGTCATTATTTATTTTTTTCAACTCCCTTTAGTAATAAGTAGACAAATGCAGACATCTGCTTTTTGGAAAATGAAAAACAAAGATCCATGAAAAAAAAAAAAAAAATCAAGGGCGGGAACGGAAGGGGAAATAAACAACAAATAAATCTGTCAGTGGTATCAATCAAAAATCTCTAATTAAGTGCAGCAGAACATATGTATGCCAAAGATGAGAATGATTTCCCAAGAGGAGACGAAACAGACTGCAAATAAATGAATGATGATCCTCTCACTGGACGCAGAACCCAGGAGCACCTTGGAGCTCAATGCCGTCTCGTCAGAAATGAACTGAACTGAAAGAAACTGATGGTTTTCTTTATTGACTTAACAGAGTGGCAGGGACCCTGGGGGGAACAATCAAGTTGTGTGTGTATATTTAACAGCTGATTCCACTAGATTGTACGTCCTTGAGAGGAAACTTGGAAAGGGAACAATGCAGGCAACAGGTGTTAAGGAGTTGGGGAATTGTTTCTGATGTTGTGGTTGCATATGTCTACAGTACATGCATCCGTGGTGGCATTAAAGGAAGAGTTGATCATTTCTTCAGGTGTCTCAGGAAAAGTGTACAGGATTGACAAAATTAAGATGACCTTATATGCACATTTTTTATTTTATTTTATTGAATTGCTTAAAAAGTACTTTCATGGTAAGGACATTTTCAAATATCTTTTATGTTCCACAAAAGAAAGAAAATCTATCTATCTATCTATCTATCTATCTATCTATCTATCTATCTATCTATCTATCTATCTATCTATCTATCTATCTATCTATCTATCTATCTATCTGTCTATCTATCTGTCATCTGTCTATCTGTCATCTGTCTATCTGTCATCTGTCTATCTATCTATCTATCTATCTATCTATCTATCTATCTATCTATCTATCTATCTATCTATCTATCTATCTATCTATCTATCTATCTATCTATCTATCTATCTATCTATCTATCATCTGTCATCTGTCATCTGTCTATCTGTCATCTATCTATCTATCTATCTATGTATCTGTCTATCTGTCATCTATCTATCTATCTATCTATCTATCTATCTATCTATCTATCTATCTGTCATCTGTCTATCTATCTATCTAGTATCTATCTATCTATCTATCTATCTATCTATCTATCTATCTATCTATCTATCTATCTATCTATCTATCTATCTATCTATCTATCTATCTGTCATCTATCTATCTATCTATCTATCTATCTATCTGTCTATCTGTCATCTATCTATCTATCTATCTATCTATCTATCTATCTGTCATCTATCTATCTATCTATCTATCTGTCTATCTGTCATCTATCTATCTATCTATCTATCTATCTATCTATCTATCTATCTATCTGTCTGTCTATCTGTCATCTATCTGTCATCTATCTATCTATCTATCTATCTATCTATCTATCTATCTATCTGTCATCTATCTATCTATCTATCTATCTATCTATCTATCTATCTGTCTATCTGTCTATCTATCTATCTATCTATCTATCTATCTATCTATCTATCTATCTATCTATCTATCTATCTATCTATCTATCTGTCTGTCTGTCTGTCTATCTATCTATCTATCTATCTATCTATCTATCTATCTATCTATCTATCTATCTATCTATCTATCTATCTATCTATCTATCTATCTATCTATCTATCTATCTGTCTAATTTCTCTGAAATAGTAATTTCACTTAACCAATCCGACAGAAACTTTCTTAGTGATTTCATAAGCTGAGTAGGACAAGACCAAAAGCTTACTTTACTTTTTAAACTTATTTTGTACACAATTTAGCTCTAATTATCAGTTGTGCAGCTCTGCTAGCCGCTCTTGTTAACCCAGTAGAGTAAATACTCAAATTACTTGAGCAACTTTCTGAATGTTTTGAAATCTGTTAATTGCATGTCAGAAGCAAGTTGTTAAATCAATTATTTTCAAAGCCATAAATGTATTGCTGTCTCTGCATTTTGAATTGTGTGAGTTGTCTGTGCCCATACCTCTTCACTTTCACTACACACGAAATCATCCTCCAGACGTGCATCTTTGCGCTCTCCTTCGGTTACCAGCTTGTGACCTTTAAGCCCAAAGGTCAAATCCTCAACAGGGTTGCTGCTAGCCTGATTCCGTCTGGCTGAGTGAGGGCATGAGGAGAAAGTGAAGACTTCCTCTTCGTGTTCCTCGTCGCAGAGAGAGAGCTCGGTTTCTGTGTCACAAAGGTCAGGATCATCTGTAGTCAGCACACGCTCTGGAGGTGAAGCAGCACATGGAGGCTTGAAGGCTGACCCAGATGTATCCGCACTAGAAGCACAGTCTGCAGAAATATGACAGGAAGATTTACAGGTAACATCACCATTTGTTGCCATTTTAAATGTGCTGTACTTTGTATGTGTTAGTATTTTGTTCTGAAATTCTGTCTGGCTTTACTTGGCTGATTTACAGGTCTTAGGCCTGTGCATCATATATAGATATATATGATTATATATATAAAAAGTGTAATTTACAGTAAAAATACATTTGAAACCCCTTTCAAGTGATAATTTCACAAAGACGTTTTGTTAAGTTGATACAGCAATATATTGTTTGAAATTAAGACAAAAAGTATTTGGACACTTTCAAGATGTCAAACCAAGTCGTATGCACTGAAAGTCATATATTTGTGTGACTTAAAGGGGTCATCGGATGCACATTTTCCACAAGTTGGTATGATTCTTTAGGGTCTTCATGTAAAGTTTGTAACATACTTTGGCTAAAATTCTACAATGGTTATGTAAAACAACACCCTTTTACCTCCTCAAAAACAGCTCTGTTCACAGCGACCCGTTTTGGTGCATGCCTCTTTAAATGATAATGAGCAACTGCTCACTCCACCCCTCTCTTCCATGGGGCATGTCCACACAAGACACATAAAGTGCTGCCTTGGCAGACAGTATACAAATGGCTGAGGGCAGAAATATGCTAATACGGGACAGTCCGTCAGAGGTCGTGGGCGGAGCATGAGCAATATGACATCATATTGCTTAGAAAATCCAAACGGCTTGATTATTGAGTGTTTAGGCTTTTTGAAGATAAAAAAAAGGAGTGAATGGATTTTTTTTCATCGTATGGTGGTTGTGTCCACACACACTGCAAAGACACATTTATATGCAAACACCATGTAAAAGTAAATTTTGCATCAGATGACCCCTTTAAGCATTCAAACTTGTCCTAATACTTTTTAGACAACTGCATAGACTTACATTCAAAACTTTTATTTAGCAAGGACAAACTAAACTGATTAGAAGTGACAGAAAATGGAAGTCATTTAAAAAAAAAATCAAACAAATGCTTTTAAACTTTCTACTAATCAAAGAATCCTGAAAAATATTTGTTTCCACAAATTCTAGGCAGCACAACTGTTTTCAACATTGATAATAAGAAATGTTTCTTGAGCATATTAGAATGATTTCTGAAGGATCATGTGACACTGAAGACTGCAATGATGCTGAAAATTCAGCTATGTAATCACAAGAGCATAAGTCTTTTATATACAAATTATATATACACTGGCTAAAGGTGGAGGAAAAACTTAATATAAGTCTTCTCTGTTATATGCACAATGCTCTATTTAAAAACAATCCAAAAAATTTTGTAGATAAATTGGTTTTTAGTGGGTATTGTCACAGACATGTTACGCGTCAGGTGAGCTCAGGTGTGTTAGTGGTTCCATCTGCAAGGTCCAATTGTATGGCAAGAACAGTATTAGTTAGATCGTCATCTGCTTGGAATAAATTGGATTTAAAAACAAGGCATATATCCAACATATGTAATTTTAAGAAGACTTTAAAACAGATTACAATTAATAGTATTACATCAGTTAATTTGTGACTGTTTATGGGTACTGATATTGTCAAATGTTGTATGAGTATGAATGTGTGTATGTGGATAAATGTATACATGTGGTAATGTTATATGAATGTTATATTTATGCATGTTATATTTGTGCATTTTAATTGTACATATATGTTTCAGAACTTTTATGGGCCCCAGGAAGACTAGCAACCACATTGTGGAAGCTAATGGGGATCCAAATAAATAAACAAAAAAATATATATACACTGCCTTTCAAGTGTTTGGGGTCGGTAAGATTTTAAAAAAAAAATCTTACCGACCCCAGATGCTTGAAAGGCAGTGTATATATTATTATTTTTGTACGGTATTTACAATTTCTTCGACAATAACAGTTAGAGGAAACAGAAAATAATTTGAGCTGAGAGAATTTTCTTGTTTATTTAAGTGCAACCTTTCTGTAAAAAAGGCCAATTGAAAACAATGGTAATAACGTTGAGAAAACAATTACTACTTCTTCCTCTTTTTTCCATTGACTTACTGTCTCTATAAAGATCAATAATGGAGATCTAATTAGTAATTACTAAACATAATGTTTCGTCTTTCATTTTTTATACTGGCACTCATGTTCCTCGCCTTGCGTTCATTTTAATGAGCATATGCAAATAAGAGCAGAACCAGAAACCTTGAAGATTGAGATAGATTCTACTACGCTTGCCAACTGTGTGCGAGTAGGAATTTATAGGATACGTCCAACCTCTGTCATTTGTGCTGGATTTTATAACTGCAGCATTATGCTTTAATTATGCCTTAAAATATACATAAATGGGGGAGATACATTAAAATAATATTTTAAAGATGTGGATGGCATGAATATACATGTGCGGTCCTAAGAGAATAAAGGGAAAATAGTATTAACTTGCCAGTGTGTGTGTGTGTGTGTGGGTTCGGGAGAAGGGGGGGGGGGGGGGTAATTTCTGGCTTTCCCACTGACACAAAAACAGCATCATTAGTAGATAGGGAGCAATGGTACAGTAAGATCATAATTCAGACGGGCGATGTGTGCCTGTGGGGTCTGCATGCCCTCATACTAAAGAGAAGACACCCAGAGAGCAGGGAGCAAAAGACACCGCAGAGACCAAGTGATGAATTTGCTGTGTGAGTGTACAGAGCTTTGATCTACTTCAGCAAAATGCACAGCAGCAAAAAGTCTGACTAAACCGCTGTGAAGTTGTGTGAACTGTGAACCTGAGCTGTACTTTCTCGTACCTAGAGACAAGGACAAATAAAGGGCATCGGAAAGCCGAACAAATTGTTTTGCGCTTTAAATTACTCCGGTTGATGACTATCATCATCCACGACAAATGCACAGGCCATACAGATGACACTACATTTCTCATAATGTTTTCTGAACTATTAGATGAATGCAATGTCATATCACAGCAAATAAATGTTTTTATTGCTCAGTGGTTGCTCTTTTGCAGCTCATAAGACTTCTAAGCTGTTTCATTTAAAGAGGACCTATTATGCTCGATTTTCAAAGTCTTGATTTAGTTTTTTTGGGGTCTTCTAGAATAGGTTTTCATGCATTTTAAAAAAAAAAACATTATTTTTCACATATCACACATTATTTTTACATTGTTGCAGCACCTCTATTCTTAGTCTGGCAGTAATGCTCTGTTTAGTTCCGGTCTCTATGAAGCCCCTCCTTCCTAAAAGCACAGTGTTTTCTGATTGGTCGGTTGGAACATTGTGTCTTGGTTGGTCAACAACTTCGAGACTACAATCACCTCGTTCAGAAACAGTGTTACTGATATAGAGAATAACACCCTTTGGAGTGACTTTGTGCTTTGTAACTTTACAGACCTTTTTCATCTTCAAACAGCAACATTACACACTAAAAAGTTTGAAAATGTAAAAAAGCATAATAGGACAATTTATTAACTTATTTTTCCTAAGATTCCTTATGAGATATAGAAGCAAATGGGACAACTGTTGACAGAGGTATACAATTAATATAACAATATAAAATTTAATAAAAAATGTTTCAAATAATCTGGTTTTTGTATGAAAACGTGAAAAATGTTCACGTTTATATTGAAATCCGACTTCACCTGATATCTTGGCAAAGATTCTGAGCACAGTTTGAGACTATTGAGACACTTTTGAAGGTCTAGCAGAGACTTATGAATTATCACTAAGGTCTTTGATACTTCATCCATCTCCATCTTTGTCTCCATTTATCTTCATTGCTGTCTAAGAGAAACAACTGATACTGAGATTCAGCTCTAATGGGTTGTTTTGAATGGCCTGCGTTTTGTTCTGTTTGTTTTGCTCACATGCATGGATCATAATGACGTTGTCAGCTAAACAAGATGAAATACGAAAACGGCAACATAATGGCCATGTCAGATAAAGTGATGTAAAGGCTCTATTAAGCTCTTCACAGAGTATCATTTCATCTAATTAAAGCATGCAAGCTCACAGAGCACCTCTCAAGAGTTGCCTTCGCTCTTGCCATTCCAAAGGGTTTTGCATATTTCGATTCCTGGCACGTTTTTGAACAGGCTTATATTGTAATCACCTTTTCTAATTGCCCACGGTGCAAGCTTGCCTGAACCCCAGAGACTTCTTTCTGACCTACACAGTGTACTTAATGTCCCATTACCACTAATGAACTCTCTTTCCTCTGCTAAAGGGAAGTTAGAGTTAGACCTACTCCGCAGGAAAGGATTGTTAATGTGGAACAACTGCTCGTGTTCTCAGTGCTGGCATCAAGGCGGCTTCCAGAATCACTCATTTGGTATGTTTAGTTTGCTAGGCCTTTGGTACTTCAAGACAAGTAGAGCTGAACTCTGAGAGATCAGGATGGATGCACAAATCTAGTTTTAGAAACATTTTGTAGTTGTATACATGTTTAATTTACATTTAGATTGATCTTAATTGTTCACAAACTATTCCATAATTGGAGTTGTATTAATGTAAAACTACATTTGTACATTATCTGTGCATTATAGCTAGGGTAGGCAATGTTTTTGATAAACACTTTTTGTTACACTGGTTGTAACTCTCTTCAAATCCTGATAGCAATTAATAATAGAAGTGGTCTCATCTGTTTTGAAGGAGGCGTGACTTTGGAGGGCACTCTGGAGAGAGAGTCGGATCTATGCTTTCGAAGCTAGCTTGCTATTGCTAGCCTCTCCGAAATTGCCAACCCTACCTTTAGAAAATTTGAATGATGCCTTCTTGTGCACAAATTTCCATCACAATGGGTGGGTGTCTGGGCATAACAATGTGTTATTAAGGGTGTTCTGGGTAGTTGTCAGGGTGTTGCTAGTTAATTGCTATGGTTTTCTGGGTGGTTGATTGCTATGTGGATGTTTACAGGCTTACAAGTCTATATTTTCTTTGACACATTTTATCACCCATCAGGTAAAAAAATCATGTCTGATCACATAACAATTGAATTAATAAGTTTAATAGTAGAGCACCTCTCCTAAACAAGCCAAACAACTGAGGTATTATTTAAGTTATGAGTTACTTCCGTTTAATTATCAGCACTATAACATGTAATGAACATAATGACTCACCTTGTAGAATTGGATCGGTTAATTCATCTTCTACTGTTAAATCAGAGCCCAGAGTTTGAAGTGAGGATAATGCAATTTTTCCTTGAAGCTCAGGCCCCTTTGGGTTCAGGCTAATTTTGCCACCTTCTTTATCTTAGGGAGAACATATGAGACTAAAATAAAATCCAATGACTTTGTAGTAGCAACAGACTTCAAAAGTCAACAAGGAATTATATTCTGGGGGGGAATCTGTCTGATTAACATTTTTTAAAATAAAAAAAGTGCTCATTTTGATTGCCAAATGCAAAACATCAATACTGAAAAACATAAAAAGTGCTCTTTTAAACAAAGAATCTTTAAAGTCCCCGAAAACATGAACATACTAAAGCTGAGTGACCTAACATCTTACCAAAAATATTTAAAAAAAAATAGTTTGGGGTGAGTTCAGTTTTTTTATTCACATTATTGTGATCAGTGAAGACATTTATAATGTTGCAAACGATTTATATTCCAAATAAATGCTGTCCTTTGGAACTTTTAATTCATCAAAGAATCCTGAAAAATGTATCACGGTGTTCAAGTTGATAATAATAAGAAATGTTTTTGAGAATTAAATCAGCATTTTAGAATGATTTCTGAAGGATCATGTGGCACTGAAGAGATATTTTAAAACAGAAAACAGTTACTTTAAATTTCTAATAATATTTCACATCATTACAGTTTTTACTGTATATTTGATCAAATAAATGCAGCCTTGGTAAGCATAAGAGACACATTTCAAACACATAAAAAAAAAAAAAATCGTCCCGACCCCAAACATTTAAATGGTGGTAGCTCCAACAGGCTCGGTATATAATATTATGTTAATAAAGTCACCTGTGTTGGATTTTTCTCTCCTTGCATTTTGGATTCTCTGTGGTATCCTAGATCCCATTCTCTCAGCGGATGGCCTTTCATGTGGAGGTCGTGGTTGTACATTTTCAACTCGGCCTATATTTGGAAACATAATATAATAGTACAAAAATGATTGCTTTCCCCAGACTACATCAGCTCATGTATCATTACTAGAATCTAATCTCTGAACTAAAATATTCATTACTCTCACTTGGTCCTAGATGTTATGTGTCAAGAAAATAAATAAATATGTATTTGCCTGATGGTATGTTGAGGCTCAATTCAGACTTGGATCTTTCTTCTTTTCTATTTGCAGATGTGCTGCTCTTCCTGGCGGTGAGCGGAGGAGGTCCGATAACTTTTGAACCAAAAGCAATATGGGAGAAGTCCTGGGTTGTAGGACACCTTGTGATGGATGCCTTGACGCCACCTGTCTCTTCTAGTAAACAGACATGCATAAAACGCTTACCAAGTCCTAGATGATATACATAGCCCATCACTCAGGCAAATTTCTAAGGCCTCTAAATTATCAACATGATCAACACTTTGATTAAAAAAAAAAAATATATATATATATATATATATTCTTGCGTTAAAGTTATTCTTACGTTTACTTTATAAAAAAAGAAAAATCATTAAAATGTGAGTATCAAATATGATACATCAGGCTTTCGAGGAATGTTTATTTTGTAAATCATCATTGTATTGCACTGCATTATATGTTTAGCCCCTACAACTTAAAACTACAGAGCTCTGATCATAAAACTAAGCATGTAAATCATCTTACTAAGACGTATTATTGGGAGATATAGAATGACAACTGATATTTATATGCATTTTATGTAAGTAGTCTTCTATACTGTTATAAATCTTATTGATTTACATTGATTTACAGAATTTCATTTTACTTTCTGCACTAAAATGCATATTAAATTGCATATAAAATTGTTAAAATCCTCCTCGAGTATGAGCTCCAAATTCTCACAATATCATAATATATGAGCCATAAAAGCCTGATGTATCAGATATAATACTCAATATATATTTGTTTACATTATTAACATATAATGTCTAAAGGTTCAATAAACTTTTCAATTTTGAAAAATTAGATTTTTCTGACTATTACCCCATATGTCAGACTTTATCCCTTATATGTCTGATAAAAATCAACCATAAAATCAGAATAAAATAAAAGCATCTATGGTTCTTGTCTATGTAAAGTTCTTGCATAACTTCTAATAAATCAAGCAGAATTTCTATTCAAAGGTGGATTGATTCAACCCAAATCAACCCCTGAGTCTTCTAACATCTGCCATTCAAGCAAAGTGACGATGTGTTAAAATAGTTAATGTAATACTGTTTGTATTTAAACTAACAATATCACGACATTCTCTGACAATACGACTGTTTTCATATTCATAATCCTTGTAATTGTGAGGCCCTTGCCATCTGTTGGTTTGGAATTGGCATATTTTCAATTGTTACTTAGCGCAACGCTGCAAGAAAAAGCAGTGTTAAGGTCATGGCAACCTGGCAGCAAAACACAAAATACTGCCATTTGTCATTTCAGCATAACAGCCAGCTCAGGATCCAAAGCTGTAAGCCACAACTACACGGTTTCTTACACGGCCCACGGTGTTTTGATACATTGTTGCTTGGTGATAAAACAGTGAAAAAATAATTAATGTACAACTAGAGATTGCAGTCTTTTGTTGGAATATTTGTAAATGTAGAAACATTTTATATGATCTCATTACAGTCCAACACCTCTTGCCAGTTGACCTCTTGTTATATTATTATCTTGCTAGGGCATTATTTGATTATTTTTCTAGAATGTAAAGATGAGATGACAGCAGTCTGGCACTGTGATGTGAGGCTAACAGATGTCTGGATAAATAAAAGCCCTAAGAACAGCTATGAAGGTCTCACTGGGGTGGCAGAGTGGACAGGTATGTGACTAAAGAGAGATGATTAGAGCTCTCTTGGCAAGAGGTGTCTCTTGTCAGCAAACTAACAGACAGCAAATAGCAGGAGAGTTCTGCAGAGGGGACTGACCTTCTGTTTAGCAAAGAACAGGAGAAAAGCACAACACTTTATGACTCAGTTGAGTTAAACACTCAAAAAGAAATGCATAGAAACTAAGCAAAGAAGGGAAATTACATTGAAAGATGAAGTATTTGCATGTGGAACTGACCAGTATCTGAATTCGCAGGTCCTCCCTTTAAATCAGTCTGTCCCAGTGTCTTCATGTTCACCAGCTGGACAACATGCTGAACTTCACTAGGAAACTGACAGTTCCTGGGAATCTCCTCTTTTGGACCATTTCCCATTTCTAAACCTAAACCTAGAGTAAAATACAAAAAGTAAATGTTTTTAAGCAATGAGGGAGCAATTTTTAAGAGGTGTTAGTGAGGCCCCAGTTCTAACGCCCCAGTATATTGATGAGTACACTGTACTGTAACAAGCACGGTCATTCTCATCCCAAGGCGTAATATACTGACTCTTTTGCCAAAGCGTCTATATCCAACGCACATGGCACCCTTTAGCGTCATATGAGACGCAGATATATGGCGCCTCCTAGTGGTCTAACCCTAACACTACCCCAGACCTAAACCTACCCAAAACCAAAGCGTGTTATACTGACGCTAAAGGGTGCCATATGCGTTGGATATAGACGCTTTGGCAAAAGAGTCAATATATTACGCTTTGGGATGAGAATGCGTTCCCAGCATCCTGGCCAAAAATGTGCCCATTGGCCTCTGTACATCATCATGGCCTCTTATCATCCACATACACTGATTGGCTTCATCACTCTGTCTGCTCTCCACCAATAAGCAGGTGTGTGGTGGGCGTTCCGGCTCAATATGGCTGTTGTTGCGTCATCCAGGTGGATGCTGAACATTGGTGGTGGTTGAGGAGATTCCCCCCTTCCATATGTAAAGCGCTTTGAGTACCCAGAAAAGAGCTATATAAATGCAACAAATTATTATTATAAATTAGTCTGATTCGAAGAGGAATATCAGAAGGCCAAGTCCTGTCTGGACGAGAGGAGGAGCTAGGGATTGAGGAGGGTAATTAGCTCCTGAGCAACACCATAAAGCTGCTAATAATACTGAATGGACCTTATATAGGGATGCAAGAGGTTGCATTATATAGGTAGACGTGGATCATCTAAGAGTCTGCTGATGCGAGCTTGACTGACGTGACCTGCCAGAACCAATGCTAGGCTTGATTTCCTGTCTCTATGAAGCCCCTCCTTCCGAAAAGCGCAATGTGCTCCTATTGGTTGGCTGAGCCAGTGTGTTGTGATTGGTCAAACGCTTCGAGTATGTTTCGGAAATTTCACGTGCCTTACCATAACCGTGAGTTTCAACACACCACAAACTAACTCAACCAGGCCTCTGCACTTTTTTTTTGCATATGCCTTGGGGGGGAATTATTTAAATGAGGAATATTGTGATGTGTGAGTTTCCAGAAGAAGACTACAATCGAGGCGTTTCAGGGAGTTCAGAAACAGTGCTTACTTATATTAAGAATAGCTCAACTTTGGAGTGACTTTGTGCTTTGTAACTTTGCACACCTTTTCCATGCTCAAACAGAAACATTACACATTAAAGAAAGTCTAAAATGTAAAAAAAAAAAAAAGCATAATACGAACACTTTAAAAAGTGGGCTACAAAATGGTATCCATCAAGTAAAGCTTTCCCCAACCTCCATCTACGCAGTCTGCTGGTTCATTCTTCATCGTGAAGATGCGGCGAACCTTACAGCAGGCGGAGATGATGATGCCATCCAGAGACAGGAAGCGCTTCCCTCTGAATATCTCAGTGGTGAGGGAGTCCAGATCGATACACAGATTACACCACTGCACACAGACAGGAGTACCTTATCACACTAGCTCCAGAACATTTTTTACAGGTCATTTTTTGGTCATGTTACAAAGTATCTCACTGAGCTAAGACAGAATGATCTGACTGCTCATTTGCAGACAGTCGTATAATGTTCTTCAGGACTTACAGTATTTCGTTTGAGCCACGTTAAAGGTATTCTCGCATGCAACGGGGTTGCTGAGAGCTCTTTATGAACGGTCGACAAGTAGAGTCTCCTCTTTAGGTGCTCTTCGTCAGTCACTCTAGAAGACAGCATTGCAAAGTTAACTAAATAGCTTTCTCTGTGAAGCAGATGGAAAGATCTTTAATCATTTTCTCGTGTGTGTTTGAACAAGAATGTGTAGGAGTGGTGTCTGCATGCATGAAAGTGTGAATTAATTCACTCTCCATGGTAATAAACCCTGAATTTCAACTATATCACAGCAGAGAAACAACAAGATTATTTTCAGTAGCTTTAAGATAAATGTCGGATGAACCTGTTAACAATGACACTAAATTTTAAATTAATTTTTGAAAGAAACACTTACAGAAACTCCGTGGAAAAGTCTTTTCCCAAAGGAATGTTGACCTGTAGAATCAGAAACTTCTGAATCAGACCAACTATAGGAACAAGAAACATGAGATTTTAAGTTATGAAAGAGATACACACAAAGAGACACATATATAATTGGTAATTCAACAATAATCAATCCCTATGTGACAATACGGTAACACTTGGCATTATTAAACTGATATTTTTGTTGCAATGAGAAAGCAATGTTGTGAAGATGCTTAAGTACAGTAACAGATCTAGGCTAAAACTTCAAAAAATTGAATTTGGCACTTTCAACAAAGGGTCAGTGAAAGAAAGTGCTTAACTTTCAGACTTTCAACCAAAATCAAACAATATATTATGCAAGCTTTTTGTATTTTCTGTGAGGTTTGCCTTTTTTTTCCATTTTTTTTTTTTTTTTTTTACGAATGTTTGAATACAGTTTAACTTTAATCTTAAAGATTAAACTATAGTAGACCTAAAAAAAACGTTAGGCCTTACTATAATATAATACTTAAGTCATCTTTAAAATGAATCTAAGCCCTAAAGCTAGCCATTCGTAAGCTATAAATATAAAATGTGAAATGTAAGTGCACTGAATCTGATTTATTCTGATTTTGACAGCACTTACGAGCCATCTTGCTATCCTTAGGTAACTGCATCTTGTGTGTTTGACTGCTGCCTTCAAGACTGTATACAAAGCCCTTCACTTCTTTATCAAACACCTGTTAACAAAGAGAAGATAAAATAATAAGACAGATGCTTCAAATAATCCTCCTCAGTAGTATTACTGTATGTACCCACGATATCTCAACATATACAGAATATATATAAAAACATAAAAGCAATGCATGGACTTTTTGCAGATATTGTCGTTTTAAAGTTACAAGCGTTTGTGCAGGTTTCTCTGGTATGGTATTAGTTTAGTTCTTCTTTTTGCTGCTACTCATGGTATTTTTCATGTATGAGAATGTAAAATAATAGCCATCATCCAATTCAAGAGATTTTTTAGCAGATTCTGCAATGCAAACTGTGTTTCTATGAATGCGAGTCCCTGTTTACTCCACTGAATAAGGTTTTTATAAATTTTTTCCAAGGTTTTTCTTTTCGTTTTATGTTTATTTTTGAAGGCCAGTTTCTTTATATGGACATGCCTTAGAGTCTTGGCTACATATAATTGCCTAGAGGGGGGGGGGGGGGGGGGGGGGGAGGGGGGATACAGTTATTTAAACACATGCTGACTTTGTGACAACATGCCCCCATTACTATGAGGTAAGTTGTCAAAATGGGAGGCCATCATTACATGGCTTATATTGTAGGCTTTTAAGATAAATTTAGAATAAAACGATTATGAAACACAGCAAAATATATTGAAACATATTGTAGGCTATATGTTTTCTATGACCACTTTCATATTTTCTTATTTTCATTATGGCAAAATCTGTCATTGAAACATACATACTTTAGTTATTGGAGGTTTCCTGCCATATAGTTTCCATTTTGCCACAGGATCTTTTCCTTGTGCACTGAAGATGTCAACCGTGAGACCACCCTACACACACACACACACACACACACAATGGAAAGCATTGAAAGGAATTGCAGAATACAGCATAGAATTACAGTTCAGTGCCCACTCACAGTACCTGATAATCGTTCCTAAACATGCTGCCAAAAGATTGAATTGTGAAGGTTGCTTTATTATGTCCTCTTCGAGATAAACAAAAGATGATTCATAACCACTGCAGCACAATGACGGTTCTATAGAACTAATATCAGCTAGCAGTCGCCTTCATAATGGTAACTATCAGACTAGCGCACAACACATCTTAACCACATTCACACAGCAGAACGAAAAACAGTGTTAAAAATTCTCGGTTCGTTTAGTCATTTAGGCTGTTAGAGCGCTTTAATAATAAAACACTTAAGTTGGTTAGCTGATTAGCTAATACTCAGGCAAGTGCAGCGGCAGGTCGTTTCCATGGCAACGGGACGCTATCACCGTGGCACTCTGGAATAGAAAGCATTTTATATTCCAATTCCTTATGCAAAACTGTAACGTGAATTTGAATATTACGGAAATAGAATTGAAATAGAATTAAATTCTAAGCAATTAATATAATTGCTACGTGTAGTTTTATTAATAATTGTCATTGTTTTAGTATGAATTATCCATATTATTATATTATATATTTTTTTATATTAATTCATTACATTTATATAGCCCTTTTCTCAGCACTCAAAGCGCTTTACATAGAAGGGGTACATCTAAATGATAAATGTATAGGCTATTAATTAACTTGATTTTACCTGAACAGTGCTCTTTACTCATGGAGAATGTCTAAATATTGTAGACAAAAGTTGACTAGTGAAGTTTGAATGACAGTGCCATATTCCATGTGTTGGAAATAACATCTTCCCCAAAGTCTTGCAACACCTTAGACCTACTGCTTTAAGTGTATTGTGAATCATTCATCATTGTTGAATGGTGAATGTCAAATGCATGCGTTTTTTGTAAGTCAGAGATTAAACTTTCAGTATTTTACCCTGTGTGACTATGGAGACTGGGACCAACAGAGAATTAGTATTCATTGTGCAATGTGCAAAAGAAAGAAAGAAAGAAATATTATCTGTTAGGTTCCTATCCATGATAATTTAGAGAGAGAAGCGTGTCTTACGTTTGTGTGTGACAAGGTTTAACTTTGAGCAGATGGTGGGTCTTTACATGCATTTCAATACTAATGATGCAGCAACTGCAAACTGCTCTCCAAATTGGATTTTGGACAGTTTTTAATAAGTCTATTACTAAGCAATGTAAATTAAGGCC
Organism: Rhinichthys klamathensis goyatoka; assembly: GCF_029890125.1. Classification (NCBI taxonomy): domain Eukaryota; kingdom Metazoa; phylum Chordata; class Actinopteri; order Cypriniformes; family Leuciscidae; genus Rhinichthys; species Rhinichthys klamathensis. Next base: position 266,354 of record NW_026606661.1, read on the forward strand.
ATTGTCACTGAAGGTCAAATATGTAATTTGATGGCAGCTTGAAACATACCTGAATAGACACCCTACAATCAATAAGCTAACAACACTATTCAAAACCACAAATAGTGCCACTTCATTATGAATGTACAATCTGTTGAATACTGAAAATGATTACCCCATTTTTTTGTAATTCCCTAGGTGATAGATGACCACTGAGCTGTCATTTCCTATAAGAATAGCCTTATTTAGGTCTATGGATGAAAACATGCATTTACATAATTTTTCTGGCTTAATACATTTGCAGAGTTCATAAGATTTTTTATTGAGTCCCTTTAAACTATGCACTTATAATTAGTGTTGTTCCTGATGTTAATTTATTTCAGCATGTAAATGAAACATTGCGCACTGACTGTCAAAATTATATATATAAAAAAATATATATCAGTTTGTTTTGGTGTGGATGTCTTTAAATAATGTTGAGTTGTGTATTCTGTTATGCGTTTTGCATATTGGTTAGGAAGCTTTTTTTTTAAATAAAAAAAAATCTCATAACTTAAATAACTCCATAAAAAGGAGTTAAATAACTCCATTTAGCATTTAATTAAGCTATTTTTAATAAGCAGTTACAAGAAGAACTCTCTGCTATGCAGAAATCATTCATTATTATCATTGCTATATATTAATATGGGAATGTAAAGGCCAACCCCCAGAGAGCACTGAGGCTTACATTTACTCAGTGAAAGGTTTATTTTAATACTCGGATAAAGCTGAAATGTTTCTATGGTTATCTGAAGGCCAAAATTTAACTTTTTTTTTTTTTTTTTTATGGGTTGTAATCTATTAATATATTATTTTCAGTACAAAATGACCTTTTAAAAAATGAAGTCTATTTGATTCAGTTAGTCTAGCACATTACTGATGAAAAATTGAGAATGTTTAAGTGGATTAAGTGTTTAATGAAAATTATGAAATTATGCAATTTTGGATTAAGTGTTTCTCTTAAGGTTAAGGTTGCTGAATGGGATAACTAAATATACCTTTATTTGACTATAATATATTGTCTTTGCAGTGGAGAATGGACTCAGCAATTAACTTATAAACCATATACTTGTAACCATCAATTCACTGTCATGGATATATGAAGATTTCTTTGTGTGGCAACAGCTTGACAACTTTTCTGTGTAACAGCTTTTTTTCCCAAGTAAACCAATTATAGAGAAAATAATTGTGCTGTAAAACTATTTTAGAATGTCCGTCCCTTGGTGTTATGCAGAGACTGAGAGTAAGTTTTTTTCACTCTCTGCAATACACATGTAAACAAGCTGCTAATAAACTGCAAATTATTCACAGACAGTAAGGCAATAGGAGAGTGGCTCAACAGGGAATCAAGTCCCTTTGAACAATTAATCACTGTCTCGTTTTTCTGATTGAGGTGTAAATGTTCCCTGTAATTAAATGATGAATAAAAAACTTCTGGCAACTGTTCCTGATGACCTATACATGCAAAACAACACATTAAACTTTTACAGTATATTTTTCAGAATTACATGGTTTTCAATTTATTAAGTCTGCGCTGGTATGTACACATTAACACAGTTACGCCGGTAGGTGGCAGCAAAGGACTGCGTTTTTGAGTGAATCATTAAATAAAACATTCAACCGATTCGCTCCCAAACGCGGAATCTCTCAGGAACGAAGCCCTCTTTATGAGTGATTGCATCGGATTGCATTTAGGCTTGCTCGACTTGAACCGGCGCTGCACAGACCTATTGGTTTATGACATCAGAGTACCGCGAGAGCGATTGAAAAGCATACGGAGCCGCGTCTGCTCTCTAATCGCTCTCGCGGTACTCTGATGTCATTCACCGAACGGTCTGAGCAGCGCCGGTTCAAGTCGAACAAGCCTTTTCACTCAACCGAACCGATTCGTTCAAAAACAAGTTCATTCAGGATCAAAACACCACTACTTTGTGTGTGGCTTGGAGGCGGTTTATTCTGCTTTAACTCAGGTACGATTTTCGTTGGAGGAGCAAATATTGTGTAAGTTACTTATTAACTTCTTGTGAACTGTAGGCTAGTAATAATCACAATTATGCTGTTGGTCTGAAATCAGATTGCTACTACTCTGTATTACAGCATGGCTAGCTGTATCTAATCGCATTGAAAATGCAATTTCAGCCTCAAGAAATGGGCTTTTGCGTTGTTGTACCGCACTGTCTGCTTTTATAATGTTTTTCTCCCCGTCACACTGCTTTTCAAAGTTCCGCGAATGAGAGCGACAAGGAGTCACCTCAAGTTCAAAGAAGTTTAACTTTTAGTCACAATGAAATCAAAATCGAAAATTCAATTTTTTTTATTTAATATTTAAGTATTTATTATAAATGATTTATCAGTGCACATCATTTTTGTTTTTACATTTTTGTGCCGCCATAACCTTTTTTTTCAAAATAACTTCCCCTCCCTCTTGCAGCGACATGTCTTCTCTTCTCTGATGACGTATTTACTAGCGCGAGGTAGGGATAACTGGTCACTCACATGGGATCCACAATGATCAAATCAATTCTCGGTGGACAAAATCAAGTTCTCTTTTTCCAGAAGCCGTTTCAAACGTCTAAAAAGGGAAGAAAATGCTACCACAACTTTCGCTTCATGTCGGTTTTAAAGCAACACTAAGTAAGATTTTTTACCTTAAAATAATGTTTCCAAAATCGTTTCAGGGGTTAGTTCACCCAAAAATGAAAATTATGTCATTAATGACTCACCCTCATGTCGCTCCAAGCCCGTAAGACCTCCGTTCATCTTCGGAACACAGTTTAAGATATTTTAGATTTAGTCCGAGAGTTTTCTGTCCCTCCATTGAAAATGTATGTACGGTATACTGTCCTTGTCCAGAAAGGAAATGAAGACATCATCAAAGTAGTCCATGTGACATCAGTGGGTTAGTTAGAATTTTTTGAAGCATCGAAAATACATTTTAGTCCAAAAATAACAAAAACTACGACTTTATTCAGCATTGTATTGTCTTCCGGTTCTGTTGTCAATCCGCGTTTCAAACATTCTAACTAACCCACTGATGTCACATGGGCTACTTTGATGATGTCTTTATTTCCTTTCTGGACAAGGACAGTATACCGTACATACATTTTCAATGGAGGGACAGAAATCTCTCGGACTAAATCTAAAATATCTTAAACTGTGTTCCGAAGATGAACGAAGGTCTTAAGGGGTTAGAACGACATGAGGGTGAGTCATTAATGACATAATTTTCATTTTTGGGTGAACTAACCCTTTAAGTCGTAACAGGGTGAAAGGCACTTCTGGATTCGCTTTGCGGTCCTATATCTGCTATAACCACGCTATGTAAGATTGCCAGATCGGGTCGCGTTTCTGTAGTTCTAATGAGACATAAGAAAACTACAAATTTGACTTGCTTTACGTCAAGCGTTACAATAGTCATTATTTTGTTTTTCTTCGTTTCTGATGTCGCAATACATCATACTTTCATGAAATCATGCAACATACTCTACCTTGTCTGTGGACATCGTTCATTCCAAAGCCGGTGCTGGATAAACAACGAGCGTGCGTGTGACAGTAGACTGCGGTAGGCTAAATTATTTACGACAGCGGTAATGGACAATTCCGCTTCCAACCTTTAGGGGGACCGCAGAGGAAAAGTTACTTGGTGTTGCTTTAAGGGTCCGCTGAAGTGCCTTGGAACGCGCAGCTTTGTATTATGTAATTTCCACTGAAACAGGAAGCTAAGGAGGGACATATTAAATGGCCCCTCCCCCTTTTCAAATAGCCAATAGCGTTTAGTTTACCTCACAGACTGCAATCGTACTCGTACAATAGATATGTACAATATATGAGTGTACAATAACAATTGTTAAAAAAAAAAATAACATTATGATGTCCAGAAACCAATTTCAATAGTAGGCTACAATTGGGTTTAATTTGCCATTTAATAAGATCTACAAAATTATCTTGTGTGCTTCCATGGGCTTGTGGCAGAACTTTTGCCAAGCGTGTCAGAGGTAGCCTTCTGGGTTCTAATCCGCACTCGTATAGTTTATTTTTTCTCATTTTCTCATCAAAACTGAGAAAATACCTGTCTACAACAGGTAGACCTGTACAAACTATATCTGACCAGATTGGCACAGAAGGCAGACAAGGTTTCTATGGATACAACCCATCCACTTTCAGTGGAGTTCAAGCCGCTCCCTTCTGGTCGTAGATATAGATACCCTAAGGTTAGAACAAATCGAGCAAAAAACTAATTCATTCCTATGGCAATAACCCAATCAAATAAGGTGGGAGGAGGGGTATGATTGGAGAATATATGTGAAGTAATGTGAAGTGGTTTTATTTATTTTATTTACTTATGACATTGTGCATGTGGATAATGTTTGTGTTGTGGATTATGTGTCAATATGCCTGTATTGTACAACAAATTGCCTTTCGGGGACATTAAAGTTTTCGAAGTCTAAGTCTAAAACCGAATTAATCAGTGGTTGTAGCCTAGCCTATATCAAGCAGGAACACGTTTGTCTGCATTTTGTGATTTCACCGAAAGCAGCTTGATTGCAAAAAAAAAAAAAACACATTTCAGCGCTAGAACGCCTCTTATTTGACAAACTAACAATATGAATGCCCTGCTAGTTAATTGGAGATGTTTTATTTATTGGTATTATGTAGCCTACATCCGTGCCGCGAAATGTTTCAAAAAGTGGTCGGGACAATATCGACCCTGGCAAAAACCCATATTGCTCCGCAACATTTCGCCAGCCGATTTGGCCAGGTGGTATTTTAGCTGATATTTATTTATTAGCATAGGGAGCGTGACGCTTTAGATTCTAGAGAGCATTTGATTGGACAGAAGATGTGATGAGAAGCAGAAGTGACGTCATTAAAATCCGTGATCCATTTTAGCGGAAGAGAGAGCCTAACAATAACATATTCATACTAAAAGCTAAAAAAATGTCAATTTTGATTTCAGGGGGCCTTTAAAAACGCCTCTCGAGACCAAATGCGTTTCTTGTTGAAATCCATTTTCATTTTTTACGCATCTGTGTCCAATTGAGAAGATATAACACTAGGCCTATACTGTATACAGTTTTTTACTTAGTATTAAACATAGTATACTACGTACATAGTTCATAGTGTGCTGACTGCATGTGTAGGCCTAAGTGTATAATCATTTGGGATCCAACTTTATATTGTTTATCCAGGCATATCTAATAATAAAAACAGCACATGTAAAGCGCGATCAAATTAGAGATTCTTGGGCAAAATTTCACTGGCTAAGTACAGTAGGTCAATTGTCTACAATGCAGTGATGCATGACACCATACTCAGTGATCGCTTCCAAACCAAGCAGCTTTATATTAGTAAGCCTGGCGACTTTGTGTGTTAGAAGATCAACAAACTTGAATATGATGTGTAGTCAGTGCAGGGTAATATTCGTGTTAGGTGTACCTATACAAAGGTAAAGGTGACTGGCTGCGCCTTTATTGTGTTTCTAAGTGTAGGAGTTCAGTTTGAAACTATGATATAAATAAGTCAAGACTCCAGTAGTGCTAAACTAGTATTAATGAGACGTTCTTCTACATCACATCTCTTCTGATTCCTCAAGCATACATTGTTCTTCTTTATCAAAAAATGACCTAGATATGTCTGGACGTGTTAAAGTGGAAAAGATAATTAGGATACTCTTTTATATGCCATGTGATTTGCTCATATTGATTTTGCTTTGTTCTGAATTCAGATTTAAAGCATGAGATAAAAGCTCTAATATTACAGCAGAAAATGCATTGTGGAATTCCATTAATTTGTAATATCATTATTCATGGTCCTCTTTATTAAATAAATATGAGCATGTGTTGGTAGGTCTACTGGTAAGGGAGCTGAGCGGATCTACTTTTCTGCAAATGTCAAGGGTTCAGTCGATGGAGTGAAACTCAGAGGCCAAAATACATTAGAAAGCAATCTGCCTTGACATGCAATGTTAGTGGCCCTGCCATGAATTGTGACACATGTCATGGACATTGTTGCTCACTGAGTGAGTGTGTGATATTTCTTTGTTATGACAATACCATTACAGCATGTCCAAAAGCATGAGCTGTGGAGAGGCTATGGAAAAGCATTCTGATATTCAGTGGATGTCTTTTACACAGCCCAAGTTACTATAATGAATATGAATAAATCCAAACTAGCAAATTGGAACATGGCATTTATTTGACAGGGCATTGCTATGCAGTTACTAAGGTGTTCGGCACGGCTTTGTTGCTATGTGGTTTTGATAGGGTGTTCTGGTTGCTAGGGCATTGGTAGTGGTTTCTAGGGTGTTTTGGAGATATAATGAACATTTGTAATTGTACACATTTAAAACTTCTTAAAATCATCACCAACAAAAAAAATCAACTAAAATTGCCGTTTTAGAAGGCATTGGAGTTTTTTACCTGGAATCTATTAAGTGAATGTGCAGTACTTCAACCAACCAAAGTTCTCTGGATTGCCTTTGTTAGCATGGTCTGGCAAGCACAGAAAATCAATAAACCGCTTCCACTTCAGTTTACAGTCATTTAGTATAGACATTATGTTTGTTTCTGTTCATTAGATGCATTCAAATCTCTTTAGGTTTGTGATGTTAACATAGCTGTGGGTGATAATGGAACACAGAGACTGGTCTTGGTGGGTTTTACGCAAATACAAGCTTTGTAAACAGTATTGGAGAATTATTCCAGGAATGCACCTATTATCTTCCATTTTGTGTTTTAGATTTACAGTTCTGTCATTTAATTTTAAGGTAGATAAAAGTATTTTATTTGGAACATTTCTATATTTTATGTTTCTATAATTATTTACGGCTGTAGCAGTTTGTTTATGCAGATTTATATCTAGACACACATAAGAGATTTCTGTGGTTTGAGAAGGAGTGTAGATGAAAGCTGCCTGACAGATGTCAGAGTAACCCTGTATAGAAGATTATTTTTATACAAGCATACAATTCAGAATTTAAAAAGAAATTATTTGGAAGGAAAACACAGAAGGGAACAGTTTGGAACTGAGATTTCCCCTCATAGTAGCATCCTAAAATAGCTTGCATCCTTCCGAATGGAAAACTAGAACTACAAGAATGTTTCTCCATTTCAGAGGAATTTGATGTATTATTGAACATGGCACATGAAATCCACAGTAGGCACTACGAGACTATTTGAATTGCTCACGCAACAGTTCTTGGAAACACAGAAACCGTGGCATTATTTTTTGGACCGATTTATACATATGGGAAGCTAAGCTGCTTTTTAAGTTATTTCTAACTTCAGAATTACAATGACAAGCTCTTACCATTTGTCCAACTCCCACTCTAGACCAGTTGTTTGGTTTGAACAACCTTTGTACAGTATTGAGAATCATGAGAACAATAACCAGATGGTAATGATCTAAATGATTTTTTCAACTCACAAACTTTTGACTATTATCATTCATCTTACTGGGGGGGGGGAATGCAAACACATGTTGTTGCACATAAAATACAAATGTATTTTCCATCGGTTTTAAGGGACAAGTTCGGTATTTTACACTTAAAGCCCTGTTTTAAGATCGTTTCTGATGAAATAGAACGGTTAAGATTGAAATTTGGACACATGCTGCTGACCCGAGAATTTTCTGTGGTTGCACCCCCCCACCTCCACAATGGTTGCATAGGTGCACTGGAACAATCCTTCATAAAACGCATTAAACTTTAGTTTACAAAGACGTGAAACTCACTGAGTGGTCTGGGGTGTTCACTGATATGCTCACACAAAAATCACTGCAAAAGATGCTTTCCAACAGGTTTTATCGTAGTTTTTGTCCAACTCCATTGACTTGACTTGGACAAAAACTACGATAAAACCCGATTTTTGTGTGAGCATATCAGTGAACACCCCAGACCACTCGGTGAGTTTCACGTCTTTGTAAACTAAAGTTTAATGCGTTTTATGAAGTAAATCTCTCGGGCCAGCACCAGCAGCATGTGTCCAAATTTCAATCTTAACCGTTCTATTTCATCAGAAACGATCTTAAAACAGGGCTTTAAGTGTAAAATACCGAACTTGTCCTTTAAGCGCCAGTCATGAGCATGAGTAACTTTAGCAATGCATATAAATGTTGCAAATTATTGTTCTCTATTAATAGCTGACTAAATATAGGATTCATTTTGTAAGTTCCTGAAATAGGACGGGAAAGGTCACCGAAAAACCAATACAGGGAAGAGGACATTAATCACAGATTTCTCAAGGAGAATTAAACTGACCTTTTGGCAGGCCAGGAACACACTGAAACTCTTGCTCACTCGCATGAAATATGCCGCAGTAACAAACACAGCTCTCACTGTTCTCTCAGAAGGGACATAAATGGTTGAATTTACTCAAGGATGTTGTTATACAGTGTTTTAACAATAATATGATTGACCCCGAATTGCCAATGCACGTGGGAATAAACTAGATAATTATAACCATTTTTCACTGTTTCTTTTTTTGTTTTGTTTTTTTGCGGTGTTTGGAGTTTGGTGTCAGAACAGTGTTGTTTCAGTATTAAACTAAATGTATTTATTACTGTTTTGAATTAGCTTTTATTTTTATATTTTCCATTTTAATTTTAGTCTTAGTATTTTGTTGTGCTATTGTCATTTTTATTTTATTTTTATATTTCGATTTACCTTTATTTCAGTTTTAGTTTAATTATTTCAGTTAGTTGCCAAGGTAACATTTCAAGGTAAGATTGTCTTATAATATTTATATATTGTTTTTTTGCTGTATTTGTGGAATAGATCTGCTACGCTGTTGCTGTTTCTGCAGCTCCAGAGCAAGTATGGGACTTGCTACTGCCAACACATACACAACATGCTGCTGTGAGCAAATAAGACATGCTTCTGCTGTACAATATATATGAATTACCCGTCGCATACAGGTGGAGCTGGGGAAGGTGGAGGGTTTCTGAAAGCATGCTGCAACTGCTACAGAAAATGCTGACCAGTATTTGAAGGTTGAGTAGCGAGCTCATTGGCTACTGAATATGATACAGCAGTAACCAATCAGCTTTGCCCCATAGATAATGATGTGATTGCAAGCAGATTGAGTTAAGGACAGCCTGCGCCATCTAAAATTTCATGACAGAACTTTGTCTTTTTTCCCGTCTATACGGCCTGTGATGTCAGCCAAAATGGAAATTAGTTTCAGAATTGTACTATATATTATGTTACTATATATTTTTTGAAAGGTTATGAAAACAAACATTTTGTTGAACCCATAATGAACCCTGATTAAATGTGCACAATGTGAGCAGGAATATTTATTAAGACAGTACATTTAATGTAACAAACTCAACTATGGGCCTTTTTAAAGAAGAAAAAGTACCTGGCAATAACACAGCTTTTTTTCCCTTCTTAAAAAAAAAAAAATCTCTTTAAAGTACCAGTAAGTGAAGGAAAAAGTGACCGAAATGTTTTGCAAGTTGTGTGAAATGGGATTTTCAGTTTGCTGGAGGCTTGTATCATATCTCTGCACTCGTCCACCTTAATTAAGCAGGCCGGCAAGTCCATCACTCTAATTCTCTTCCTCGCTCTCACTCCTAGCTCCTAGTCCCCCCGCTCATCTGAAACAAGCTGCCGAATCTGTCTCTCTCACTCGCTTTCGCTCTCATATAGCGATGACTAATCCCTCTGTCTGGAGCCTCAGGCTTTGCGACGGCTCCCGCTCACATACTGACCTTTTGCCGTTCCCGTGGATTACTGTACACTTTTAGATTACTGTACAAAACAGAGGAGTAAGAGAGTGCCTACTGCTCAAGGACCTTTGGCTTTGCAGTTAATGAGTTCCGTTTGTGTTTTGCCAGTAAGTCGGTGATGGAATATGAAGAAGCAAACAAAACATTTGTGAGATGCAAAAACTTCTTTGGAGTTTGGAGTAGAGGGTAGTGTGTTTAATTATTTATCCCCTCCCAAAAAATAACGGGAAAGAGTAGGCTGCGATTAACTCGCAAACTTCTCTAAGCGCTTCCCCTCGGGGGAATCCCCGCCGCCATTTTGAAGTGCCTTCAACTTCGTCAAGTGGACGAGGGAAGTTTATTTGGACAGACCCTCAATTTTAACAGAGGGAGCAAGTTCACTCATATGTACACTTCTTGCAGCTCCATAGACCACAAAGCAACACAATTTTGACGTCACAACAGAAACTCGCAGTGCTCGCACTTAATTTACCCACAAGTGATCAAGGGCTTAAGGCGTTCCATTTAAACCCATTGCAAGGTATCCGCCAGTAGTGGGCACGCGTGCAGCATAAGCAATGACGTACATCCGAGTGAACGAGATTAAGGGAAGGGCATAAAAAAGTGGACTTCTTTATGAGTGAGTCATTGAATGATTTTTTATTTAATGCTTTGTTTGTATAGGGACAGATACAATAAACATAGATAAAACTGGGACAACAGCCATCCATTGTATGCTAAAGCTAATTTGCAACACGTCCCTATAGGGCTTTTATAAATACAATAACAACAACAGTAAACAAACAAACAAAAAAAGGGAGAAGAGAGAGAGAAAAAAACTACACATGAGTACAAGTTTGTTCCTGAATTAACCAAGACTTGGTAGCTTTTTAAAAAATATTAAAACTAGCAGCAGATTTGAAATAATCAGGTAATGAATTCCAAAATTGTACACCTTTCACTGAGAAGGCAGTCTGAGCAAAAGATGTTTTACAAAATTCTTTTTGACAATTTCCACTAGAAGCCACTCTGGTGGATCTGCTGTGCCCCTGCAATCTCTCAAAAAAATTAAATGAGGGGCGGGCTGAGGGGCAAGACCCCTTTTAGGTTCAGACATTCGATCTGATTAATTACAGACCAAATAGATGACGTGTGATAATATCACTGAGTTTAAAAACAGAAGGGCATGATCATGTTAAACAATTTCTTATTATTTTAAAGCTATCAAGATTTGCCTTTATCGTTTTACGTATCTTTTTCACATGATGGGTAGAAGCTGCTCACAATTTGCAACCTTATCTTTAATTCTAACGTTTAAGTACTCTGTTACAGGTAATTATTTTTATTGAAAAACATATAGACTTTGCCTTTTTAGTATTTAAGGTTAAACAAGAGGCATCAAGCCAAGCTGACACTTTTTCTAGGTTTCTTGTTAACTTTTCTTCAGCCTCCACACGATTTTTGCCATGCATAAATAACTTTTTTCTACAGTGCTTGTCTAACCAATTTATATTAAAATCTCAGAAAACGAGTACTTCACAGTTACGTTTAAAACTCTTCAATAATTCTTCTATATTGCCATAAAACAAAACAGCACACCCAGAAGGGGGGTTGTACATTTATATTATGCGGAGAAAGAGAAACGTTTATGCCCAAACATTCTATCAAAACATTTTCAAGTAATACGATCTCAATAGATTTAAATGAATCCTTAATGAATAGTAACACACCACCAACTCTACCTTTAACTCTATCTTTTCTGAAACGCATATATTCTGGAACATCAACCATATTAGTTAACCCTCTGGGGTTCTTCGGACCAAATGGACCCGAAGAATTTAAATAAAAAAATGTGTAAAATCATAGCTTCATCGGAATGGTCCGAAATTTGGTGACTTTGTTGGTACTTGGTATATGAACACCCAAAAAAATTGGGGACAGGATTTGAATAGTCTAAGTGGTTGTAAAAAAATGGTCACACTCAGGGTCTTCGGGTCCAAATGGACCCGCCATAGGAAATGAATGGGAAATTGACAAAAATGTGACAATACAGAGTTGTTTTGTGCGTACAATCAACAAATCAGCCACGATCCAGAAAAAAAGCACACAACAGTGAAGGGGTGAATCTATAAAACATCAAGAGTGCAAAACAGACACATACACACACACACACACACACACACACACACTTTTATACACAAACACACTAATAAATTCAGATTACATAAATATGTTTTGAATTTTTAAAAATCACAGCTTCATCGGAATGTTACGAAACTAGGTGACTTTTATGGTATTAGGTATGTGAAGAAAAAAAAAAATATTGAGGTCATGATCCAAGCATGCTAAGTGGTCTTCACACTTCTGCTCTTTGGTCAAAAATGACCCCCATAGGAAATGAATGGGAAATTGTCAGAGTTTTTTTTTTTTGCATACAATCTACAAATCAGCCAGGATGCAGAAAAAAGGACTCAACAGTGAAGGGGTGAATCTCTAAAACATCAAGAGTGCAAAACAGACACACACACATACACACACACACTCACACACACACACACAAATGAAAGCTAATTTTGGGAAATGTCTGAAATAAAAGCAATTATTCATCAATGTAAGACATAAAGTGCACAGCAATGAAAGCATGAGTCTGTAAGCCATCAAGGTTGTAAAATAGACAAACTCACACACACAAACAGACATAGGGTAATGTGAAACTGTAACAGAGAAATGTGAAAATATGTGAAATCAAATCAATGAATCAAATAAGTTAGAATTAAGTTAGAATTAAACATTGGGTAACAAAATGCTTTCCATTTGTTCTCTTTCTAATGCAATGTTCAGGTTTGACTGTATTATAAAGTAAAACTGGCAGTTCAAATTACCATTTAAACCAAACAAACAAACAAAAAAAAAGACAAAAAATAGTCTTTGAGAATCTGTTATTATATTTTAAAATCAACAACCTGAAAAAAATTGTCAAAGATGTGCAAAACTCACAAGAATTCTGAACCCTTTCTACAGAGAGCTGTAAATCCACTAGTGGTAAAAATGTGCTATTGCGTGATAAAAATGCTCAGTGTGTCCAGCAGATGGCATCCATCTCATTTCAAAAATTGTTTTCATGAGGCCTAGGCTTGACTCTAAAATGAAATACAGCTTTAAAAAAAAAAAAAAAAAAAAAAACATATTTATAAAAAAATTATATTATATTCAATGGGAAAAAATGGGTCATAATTATTGCATAAATATTAATTATAAATCATAAAATTTTCTCAAAACACCAAAAAATAAAAGATTTTTTTTTATAAAAAACAAGTAAAAAAATATATATATGATTTTCTTTTAATAAATATGAATCAAACCCTTCCGGACCATTTGGTCCCGAAGACCCTGAGTGTGACCCTGAAATGAAGGACCCCAGAGGGTTAAATTTTTATCATGTAACCATGTTTCACTTAAACATAACAAATCAAGGTTACACTTAACAAAGTTCAAATATCATCACATTTCGGGATGAGACTTTTATTATTTAAATGTCCTCCAAAAATTCTCTAGGTTTTACTGTAGGGTCCCAAACAACTTTTGCCTGAATAATAGTTTGAAAGAACAAGTTTTGACGTTGTTTAGAGAAAACACATGCTTGATGTATTGATGTATGATTCATTCAACCAATTTGTTCAGAAACACTTATTCGTACCAGGCATTTCCTAAGTAAGAAAGGGGAGAACTCCCATTAAAAGCAGCCATTAGAGTGCGCCTCTCTCTTAGATCGTTTATCTGAGGCGCACACATGATGGATACACCAGTTCTCTTAGCCATGATGCATGTTTCTGACCTCTAAAGGATTACATTATCAATGAGACTTAGGCTATCTGCCGCGCGCTCAGCTGAAACACAAGCTGTGTGAAGTCCTAAATACATCTGTGCTGTACACCTCTGTGTGTTTCAAACAGCCATGATTCATGTGTGCTTTTGTTTTTCAGACAGAAAATATAAGATGACCAAATGAATAGCGAAAGAAGTGCAAACATCATTTTGTCACTTGCTCTGTGTGCTACTCTGACTAAAATGTTAAAACTCACTAATGAATACATCTATTTATTCAGTATTCTGTTTTCGCTCAGTTACAGTTATTATTTATCTAGTATTATTTATTTATTTACTTGGATTGGTATTGAATCTTCGCCTACGCTGTTGTTTGAAGAAGTGGTGAGGTGTAATTACTGTTTATGCACGAAGTAAATAAAAGCCAGCTTTAAATGCCATTTGAAGGCCACAGTTGATTGTTCGTGCAATTGCTGCAAAATTGAGCTGAAGCAAAACATTTAGGCAGAGAAAACGTGCTGATAGCTATTATGTGTTGTTCATTAATTTACAATGGGTTGCGAGAATAACAATGCGTCTAAAAGGCATTTATTTATATTCAATGCACTGCTGATATGTAGCTCTGCAAAAACTTTCTGTATTACAGATAGATGCAAAACAGTCATATTGGTTAGGGAATACACCATAAAAAAAAAAGAAGCTTTTTTGCAAATGAACTTTTCACTTCCTAATCCATGTATTTATCTTTTATGTAATATTAAGAATATTCAGGTATTAAAAAAAATAGAGTACTTACTTATAGCATTTAAATGTTATGAGTCGATGAGTCGATTTCTGTTGAGACATTCAGATGGTAGAGTCAGATTTTGGTGTAAACAGAATGAGAACATGGATCCATCATGCCTTGTTACCACTGTGCAGGCTGGTGGTGGTGGTGTAATGGTGTGCGGGATGTTTTCTTGGCACACTTTAGGCCCCTTAGTGCCAATTGGGCATCGTTTAAATGCCACGGTCTACCTGAGCATTGTTTCTGACCATGTTACTCCCTTTATGGCCACCATGTACCCATCCTCTGATGGCTATACTTTCAGCAGGATAATGCACCATGTCACAAAGCTCGAATCATTTCAAATTGGTTTCTTGAACATGACAATGAGTTCACTGTACTAAAATGGCCCCCACAGTCACCAGATCTCAACCCAATATAGCATCTTTGGGATGTGGTGGAACGGGAGCTTCGTGCCCTGGATGTGCATCCCACAAATCTCCATCAACTGCAAGATGCTATCCTATCAATATGGGCCAACATTTCTAAAGAATGCTTTCAGCACCTTGTTGAATCAATGCCACGTAGATTTAAGGCAGTTCTGAAGCCGAAAGGGGGTCAAACACAGTATTACGGTGTTCCTAATAATCCTTTAGGTGAGTGTATAGATATATATAGCTGTATTTACTAATAGTAATTATTATACTTTTTTGTATATTTGTTATTTCTAAATAACATGCTTCGTTTTTCTTGTAAAGGTTATTTTATTATGATGAAAGCCTATGAAGATTTTTTTGGAAGAATAGTTTGTGAAGCAAACTGTGAGAATAGGCCACGGTGAGATCCTTGTGTCGTGTCGCTCTCTCATTGAGTTGTCTCATACACAGACATGCTCCTCTGTCTCCTCATATCTTGGCATGGGTGATATTTGTTCATCAGCATGCATAATTACCCATCACAATCTGTCATGCCAGATTTTGTGTGAAGGAGACTAATTAAGTGCAGATTGATAACGAGCCTTTGGTTTTTATTTAGCAGCCCAGTAAGAGGTGTAGGGTCAGCCGGGAATGTTCCCCAACCCGGAGTGGCACAGCATCGTGATTTGTTGGTCGTCAGACTTGATAAAAATATACTGAGATGTTTGTATTATGATAAGGGTTTTTAACATGTCCAGTTAGTGTGGTCGGTTTCAAAAAATCTGATGATAAATAATGTGATAAAAATTGGAATCAATCCCTCTGAGTCTGATATTCTGCAATAATAACAAAACAAATAATTGTGATTCATTTGATTTAATGAATCTGCATATCATGTAATTCCATCAATAATTATCTATAATAAAAACTAAGAACAGAAGGACATGAAAGGCCACAGCAGTGGAAATATCCTATTATGCAATGCTTTTGTTTTTCTGCTATTTTGATTTCAAATAATAGGCCTCATGATGGCTGTAATTGTGACCATTACAGATAATGACGGCCACATCCTCGTTAATTTCTTTTATTTCAATAGAGGTACTCATATGTAGCACTACAACTTTACAGTGTTTCTGCAATTCAAATAAATCATTAAGCTGAGACGACAGCATCTGTCAAGAACCTAAATGCACTTGCGTAAGAGCTCTCTCTGGGGCCAGACATGTTTTAATAATTGTGTGCTTTTTTGTCAAGTTCTACCTTTAGATCAGACCATCAAAACTGCTTTCCCCCATAACACTATAGGCTAATTAAAGCCCTCACTAGAAGTAGGCTTCTGACTTACAGACAGCCTTGTGCCTTGATGGGCTTAGAGTTTACTGGAACATTGCAACAGCTTGTACCTCTCTTGTGAATTTGCAATTTGCATTCAGTATGTTTATGATATGCGCATTGCTGTAACAGGAAAGAAACTGAGAATAATTGTCAGTAGTTTCCATTAATTAATTAAGTGTGTCCTTCATGTTGGAGTGGTGAAGTCTGTTCTTAAAGGGACAGTTCACCCAAAAATGAAAAATCTGCCATCATTTACTCACCCTCATGCAGTGCTGGGTATAACTGATTGCATGTAATCAGTTTCCAAAAATGAAGTACTTGTAATTAGATTGTATTACATTTTTAAAAACTTGGGATCAGATTACATTTACTTTATTATTGATTACATGATTACATGTGATTCACACAATGGCAGCAAATCATTCATAATGTATTGATTCTCCCTAATTCTTCTTTTTCGTGTTTTAAATGTTCCTTTCTTAAAAAGCATATTGCTTATATACATTCAGAAATTCTAGCTTTGTGAAATTGCTCACACAGACCAGTCAGTCAGGTTTTTTTTTCTTTCAAACATTGTATATATTTACACATTATATAAAATAGTTATAATGTATTTATTATATATATATATATATACACACATTATAATTTTGTTTTTTAATTATTTATTATAAAAAAATATATGATTTATTTAATTATTAGCCTTTCATTAAACTCTTCAGTTCCTTCAAGAACCTCAGACATAATGTAAAGTTTAACGCACTACATGTTGCTGATAACAAAGAATGGAATATATTTTCTTTCTCTTTGTATTTTTGCATTAAAATGGTACAATATTACCCTATTCAATTCAATGTGATAAACAAGTAATCAAAAAGTAGTCAGATTATATTACCTAAAATGCTTAATGTAATGGATTACATTAACTACAATTTTTGTCATGTAATTTGTAAGTAATCTACTCAGCACTTCCCTCATGTAATTTCAAAACCAATATCTTTTATGCATTTTTCAAGCATGATGTTTTATTTATTTATTTTAAGCCATGCGGTTGTTATTGTGTGAAGAAAAGCCCAACAGTTACGCAATTATTCACTGCTTTTGTTATTTTGTATGGGAAAAAAGCAGAATTAACATCCTGCTAAACATTTTGTTTTCTGTTCCATTGAAGAAAGAAATTCATATACGAGTTTGGAACAACATGCGATTGACTTTCATTTTTGGGTGGACTGTTCCTTAAACTTATTTGTAATGAGGACACAGGGAATATTGATATGGAACAATTTGAATAATCTGCTTTTTGCAGAAAATATACTGTATTTGGTTGCTTATTTTTTCACACATTTTATCTGAGGCTTTGTAGAAATTGTCTAATCTAGTACATAATAAAACTGTTTTTAGAATCACACCTTCATTCTGTGTTTGCTGTAAAATTAAGTCGAATCAACCTGTTCACTGTTGTCTCACATTTTAATAATTCCTCCTTTGTGTATTGTTAGTTCTGCGGGTTCAGAATAAACAATAAGCAAACTACATTATACACATTATTAATTTTACAGTGATGTGACAGGCAAACTATAATGAACCTGAAAACCAATTTTATCCATGTGCCTGTGGATTCTGTTTTTTTCCCTCCGCTGTAAAAGCAGCAAATCAAATGCGTACATGTATTATTCAAATATATTTAAATTAAGTCAGTGTATTCAAATGGCAACTACAACGGTGGGTAACACTGACTGCATTATGTTCCGAGGTATAGCTTACTATTCTTGTTGAGATGAATGCTGAAAAAATTAATACACATATTCAGCCATCCAACATGTTGTCTCGGAATGTTTTACATTCGATAGTGTTTGATTCCAGGAAATAACTGTTCACTTTATAATACAATGTGTGTAATCATGTAAATATCAGCTTTCAGTCGGTTTTATTTAATAGAAATGCAAAACACTGTAGGCATATCAGCACAGCAGGGTTCTTTTAACTCTGTAAAGCCTGACATTTAAAATGAAACAATGTATTGAGCCTTTGGACAAAATATTTGTAAAAAATCTTTAAAAGTTTGTTGAGTATCATATTTTATACATCAGGCTTGTATGGCTATATAGCATGATATAGGAGAATATGGAGCTCATACTTGAGGAGGAAAAAAACACCTCAGTCTTATTAATTTCAGAGTCCCAAAAATTTGATGCAACTGCTGATATTTATATGGCAAAATGAGATTCTGATGGCTTGTAATATAAATCATTGAAATCTTTATAATAGCAGACTTGCATAAAAACATTATTCCAAATGTTTCCAAAAATATTTATAACTCAACAAAATATATAGCATTGTTCTAGTGGTTTTGGATATTTTAATCCCAAAATCGTACATATTGTGCCTTTAATACAAGAGTGTCGGTTGTGCTATTTTAGCACTTGAAAATAAATTATATTAATGAACTCTATTTGAAAAAGAGCACACATATCTCAGTATGTAGTAATAATATCATTGCTTTAGTACTTTAGTGCAGTTTTTTTTACCTTTATATGGTTTTATGTCTGTTTAAAAATATTAATTTCAGTCATATTTTATCAGTTCAGTCATATTTCCTAACTTCATTAAAAAAACAGCAACATGCAGCGGTGTTAGAATCTTGTATTCATTTTTATCAACAGCATAACAATAAAATACATATTAGTTTGAACTCTTAGTTATCCATGATTGACGAAATTTAGCATGCGTTACAGTTGGCCCCAGTTTTTCCCCTACGATAGCCTATCTTTTGAGTGATACAAGGATCACAGACAACAAGAAACCCATTAGAACTGAAGGACAGCAGCGTAACCCTCTATTGCATGTCCTACATCGGTCACAGTCACCATCTGCATGCAGATAAATCATTGATTACACTGATCCATGGATCGCTGGGACCTCTGGGAATTGAGCGTCAGTGGTACCGGGAAGGGAGTGAAAAAAAAAAGAAGAATGGAACAAACAAGATTAATAATAGCTTGATGCAAGAAAGCCCTTTGGGAGCTAACTGCTAAGTGTTGTTGACAAAATGCAGGGTTATAAGACGCAGATGAATAGTCTTCAGAAGCTGACACCATGGGGGAGTGCTATATTGTTGTAGTAATAGAATAGCAGCCAGTGGAGCACCTGTCTTTAGAGTCCGGCTGAGGATGGCCCGCACATGCAAATCACATCCCACGAAGCCTCTGAAATATACACTCACCTAAGGTAATCGCAGTGCAGGGAGCCAATCAGTATGCAGCTTTTAAAAAGCGTCGTTGCTAGAAGCGAGGCAGCTAATTTGATTATGTTGATTCTAAGGCAACAGGTGAACATTTGGAAATACAACAAACAACAAATGTAGATCAAGTCTCCTTGCAGTTTGGATTGGCATGAATTTTTTGCTTGGCTTTTAAATTAACTCTTGCATTTTTGCCCATGGGCGTGGTTGAACCAACCACGCCATTTCTACTAAACACAAGAGAAGTCTTGTCTCACCACCTGCAGACATTTATTCGAGAAAAACGCACATTAAGATTGAAGCGTGTCCACCACTCCCCCGGCCCGCCTCCTTAAGGCATGGCCTTAATTGGATTTCATGTACTATCCCTTCAGGCTCTAAAATGTCCCATCAGTCCATTTGAGATGGTGCAGAATGTGTAGAATTCAGCAAAAGCACATTCAACTGGGCCGATTACATCAGTCAACAGCCAATAATAAATTTCTACACCACAGTGAGGGGGGCTGTTCTAATTAAATCTGAATATGCAAGGGCGTAGAATTTAGTAGAGGGACATGTTCCTATCAATAATCCAGTGACTATACTCTTAGAAGAAAAGGTTCTATACACAGTAGAACCGTTAAAGGAATAGTTCACTTAAAAATTTAAATTCTGTCACAATTTACTCACCCACAAGTTGTTTCAAACCTGTATGAATTTCTTTCTTCTGCTGAACACAAAGAAAGATATTTTGAAGAATGTCAGTAACCAGACAGTTGATGTACCCCATTTACTTCCATCCATAGTAGGAAAAACGATGGAAGTCAATGGGGTACATCAACTGTTTGGTTACCGACATTCTTCAAAATATCTCACCCTGGAGTTGTTCTAATGCCGTATGCCCTTCTTTCTTTTATGGAACAAAAAAATGCCCCACTCACGCTCGTCCATATAATGGCAGTGAATAGCGACCAGCATCAAGCTTTTTAAAAAAGACGCAAACGTATCACAGAATGATCCCATGCGACACGTGCCGTATATTCCAAGTGTTCTGGGGTTATGACGATAGAGAAAAACAAACTGAAATGTATTATTGAACGAAATTCTTGACCATGGACGGACGTTGGTCCCCTCTGCACGGCGTGTGCTTTCGTGTGACTCTGTTAGCACTGCAGTTCACTCAGTCTCGCCCAGAAAAAGCACACAAGTTGTGAGAAATCAAGATTAACAAAAACACTGTTAGCACTGCAGTTCACTCAGTCTCACCCAGAAAAAGCACACAAGTTGTGAGAAATCAAGATTAACAAAAACATAACATGAATAATGCAATACAAAAATGTAATAATACTAAACTATTACATTGTGAATATGGATGATGCATGGATGATGCAACTGACCCCATGCATTCTGGGACTGTACGTCCTAGCCTGTTTTCAAACCCTTCATCTCTATGGCTTTCTGTGTAGATGTTGCTTGAAAGCTTTCTGTGACTTTGTTTAAGCAGAAACACAAGAACAGAATGTTTTTGACCTCAGTTACCTTCTGTTCCAGCTAGTTTCTTCACCACACCACAGCCAACACAGCAACATTTCTGTCCATTTGACCTCTGGCCGCCTCAGGCGCCCATTAGAGAAAATTGGTTCCTTAATGATTTCTGTATATCCTTTGCAGACAATGCTCAGTATAACCTTACATTTGGTGCCATGTATATTTTAAAATCAAAAGTTCAAATGGCCTTTTCTCCTGAGGCAGGAGAAAAAGTTCTTACTAGTCAAAACTCTCCAGAAGCCAGTGAACGAGTAATACTTTAATCCAAAACAAAACCACACATTCCTTACATCTATGCGAATATAGACCTGATATTTTTTACTTGCATTGTCTTGTACACCTTAAACAAAAGTTCAAACCTGAAGTCAGATGGAAGACGGAAAGATAACTTTTTTCTTACTCTTATCTCAACCGATCTCAACCTGTATAAACTGGTCTATTTAAAGGAGCATTGTATGGCGTTATTTTCCTGTCAAATGTCGAGAGCATTAATATAATGTACATAATATAAGTACATTAATATAATGCGCGAGCGTGAATCTCTGCTCACGCGCGGAATATAATGTGCCGAGCACAAATCTCTCTGAACCAGTTCCCGCGCGCTCCCAGATACACGCTGCTCTTGTAAGAATTTTCTCTGGGCTCGCTCAGAGAATATGCCTGCACTTAAAACGTGTTCAGTGCAATCGCGAATCAGTTCCCGCGTGCGAGCAGAGAGATTCGCGGTCGCGCATTAAATTAATGTACTTTCGCGCTACAATAATGCGCTCTCGACATTTGACAGGAAAATAACGCCATAGCATTGCAGACGTTCTGAAATTTCTTACCGTTACTGACACCAGTGGCCGTTAGAGAAACTGCAGCCAGTCTCATGCTCGTTCTCGGTGCGCATGCTCGTTGGCCGCACTAGATAAGGCTTTTTTTTAAACTTACGAGGAGTTTCCGTGGGTATCTGGATTGTGCTGGAGGCTGGTCGCTTCTTTCCGTCCGCAGAGTCCATTTGAAACACTACTGCTAGCGATTGCCGCTGCTTAGTAATGGCTGCCGTACGGATGTAAGCCCAAGTAGACGAGAACGCGCATGACGTCACATTTTGTGAATTTTCACGCAAATTCGGACCCGACTCCTCCACACACAATTGAGCCTACAGGCTGATAGAGGCAACCGTGGTGGACAGACAAGGTGTCGTTCTTTCTATTACATTATGGTTGGCTCATAAATAAAAAATCTTTAAGATAGTCTTCATTTGTACAAGTAAAAACCTACACATAGCCCTTTTAAAAAGGCAGGAGTAGCTAATAGAGAAACATAACAGGAGTTACACATCAGAATAAACATTAAAATAATAAAGAAATATACTTAAATATCAGTTTAGCATTACCTCAAAATAAACAACCAAGAAGCGAAGAAACGATCATGTATAGCCTATATTTCTGTAAATGTGGTCTTGTTGCCAATGTCTTATTGCAGCCTTGCTGCTGAGGTGTGATCGTTTTTATAAAGTGACATTTTGAACTGCAAATTCAATCTCATGGGGTTTCTGGTTCTCATGAGATGTTCATGGTCTGTTATTTCCATGTCTGCCTTATCACTTTTCAATATGTGATATATAGGTCAGTGTGTTTACTGCTGCCAGATATAGCCTATTATTGACGGTCTCATTATGTCACTCATTTGCTTTATTTTGAGCGGTATGTGGCTCTCACTTAACCTATGATTTATATTCGCAATGTTTTGTCTTGTGAAACATTTAAATATTTCCTCGCAATTTGTATGCACCTAAGGAGATAATGCTCTTAAATTCAAGGCCTAACACTCTTTGCCAGACTTGCATAAGATTATGATTAATTTCAGAAAATAACTGAGACTGGAATATGGAAGCAGACTGAACAAGATTAACGGACAATTAACAGTACATTCGGCTGGGTATAAAGCGTTTTGAAAGAACTAAAGTACTTGAACAAACACGTAACTGCAGCTCAGTGTATATGGAATTGCTTTATTTGAGAATAATCTTTAGATGACTGGCAGCTAGAGTGGTTTGAGAGTAGCTTGTGCCGCATCTGACCACCTCTTTCTGAGGATTATTGCAAAATCTGTGCCGAAGATGTCCTTGGATCAGAGCTGTATCCAGGAAAGATGAGCACTGTATGCTGTGAACCGGTGTACTTTTAGTCACTTTAAATTCGTAAATCAATAGAGTTAAAAGAGTAGTTTATCTCAAAATGATAATTCTGTTATTGTGTACTCTTTCCAAAACCATATGACTTTCCGCAGCACACTAAAGGAGGAATACTGAAGACTTTGCAGGCCGGTCTTTTGCATACAATTACAATGAACGGAAATTGAAGCTTTCAAGCTTTAAAAGCACTATAAAAGTACCAACCAGATTGATGTAAATGCACACAATCAAAACTTTCAAATCAAACTGGCAAAGTACTACTAGGTTAACTTTGCTTATCAACACTGATAGTGACACTCCAACCGCATAAATAAGTAGCATGACTAACACTTTCAGAACAATATAGCTTTTTCAGTAACAAGCTACTTTTTCCAACTATTAGCAGTGTAGCGACCAAACACCCTTTTCACAGTCATGTTGTGTTTCCACAGTTATTCCACAGTTTTTCATATTTTTATTTTCAAGAAATTGAATATACATTTATAACCCTATACTTTGTGGTATATTACCTTTAAAAAAGCTAATTAAACCTGCAGCAAGGGTTCTTCTAATAAAGTGACGGCAAATTTCACATCATTCTCTCGTTTGACTGCCGTAATCAATCTCTCTGTTTTAGAAATTCGTGGAAATGCTATCATGGATTTTTTTTCGTTTGCCATTGGAGCAAATGGGAATTCAAAAATTATATTTGCTGTCGTCTCTTGTTCACCACTATAGACGTTTACCCAAGTATGACGACATCTGCTTCTTAGAACCCTGGAAATCAAGTGTAACGGACATAGGCCAGTAAGAGTTGTGCGTGTAAACCTCACTCCCCTGGCCTCAAGAGGTGTGCTAGCGACTCCCACGCCGGAGACCTCGGTACGAATCCCGCTCTGGGCAGGTCGAGTAGGACTGGTGACATATGGTGCCGTGACCCAGATGGGAGTGTGGTTTAGGGGGGTGAGTGTAACGGACGTAGGCCAGTAAGAGCTGTGCGTGTAAACCTCACTCTCCTAATCTCAAGAGGTGCACTAGCAACTGACGTAGCGGCTGCAGTCTTTAGCATTCTTGTTAGCACGCCCGCTTCACACTCTGGAGACCCCGGTTTGAATCCCGCTCGGAGCCATGTCAGTCAAGCTTGCATTAGCCAATAGTCAGCCGTTTCTGACGTTTACCAATCCAGTTTCAACACTTATCACAGCGGTTCTTTTAAATACCCATTCATTCAGCCTCTCTTCTATTGGTTGGCTGCACGCTACATCTAACTCCCCCCTCCATCCCCAAATCCACCTAGCTAGAAATCTGTAATCTAATCGGATATCTGTTTCGCTATTGTCTTCAACATACAGTAAATTTCAATGTAATCATCCTTCCTCGTGTATTTTGGCTTGTTTACAACAACTCATGTTAAATTTGTGAATTGTAATTATGTATGCATGATAACTGGATCTGGTCTGTTTCCCCAAGTGGGATCTGACTTGCTGCTCTCCCCGTTCTGTCCAGGCATGGCTGCATGGACGGGCGCATGGAGTTTGCCCAGAACAGAATAATACCGCCAACACTAACTGTATGCATTATCATTATAATAAATATACAATTGACAAAAGTGGTCCTGACTCCTGACTGAAATGTGAAAAGGGTCTCTCACTGTTTTATTGTCACATTTGTTTTCAACTTCACTCTCATATGTTGCTCTGGAAAACCTAATTCATTCTGGCGAATCACTTCATCCTAAACGGTCCTCTCTCTCTCTGAAATGTAACTTTGGAAAGTCTAATTAGTTCTATTAAATTGGTTTGTTTGGACAATTCTTTTAAATTACAAATTCCAGAAGATTCACCAATTGAAGTATGTGGCGTTTCAGGTCTTTTTTCCCACAAATTTTCGATCTGTTTCTCACATTGTATGAAATGGACCACTTATAATACTTTTACAGTGCTCCCTTTTTGAAGCTTGAAAGCCTTAGTCCTCAATCCTTGTTATTGTGTGGGAAAACTCTTTTGTGTTTCACAGAAGAAAGTAAGTCACACAGTTTGGAAACAACATTAGCGTGAGTAAATCATGACCGAATTTTCATTTTTCAGTGCACTACTGTACTGTCCATGTTACAATTTTGGGACAATTTATTTGACTACAACTAAGTTTTCAATATCTTGTTTTTTTTGCAACCTGATATATGAAAGCAAGTCATTAAATTCTAGTTTATAAAAAAGATGTTATTGCTGGTTTTCAATCAACAATAACTTGACGTTCCTTTCATGAGAACACAGTTATGAAAGACCTTGGTTTGGGAATGCAGCTCTGCGAGAACAGGATCAAGAGTCCTTATTTGTTTTCAGGGACTGTTTCACACTCTAATTACTTTGCTGATGACCCATATACTGCCTTTGGATTTCTTCACCAAAGCATTTGATCGGCTTTAACACAAAGCTCACACAGCTCATGGTCATTCTGGTAATGAGAGTGCTTCTTTTTTTTTTTTGCCAGATTTTTTTCCCAGCTGTACACGAGCAAAAATGCATGCATGTTAAACCCTAAGTCATACATTAAAGGAGAACTCCGGCGCAAAATGAACCTTTGGTCTAATTACACATTGTTACCTAGTCAACCGTTATCTGAGATTTGTTTTCATGATTATCGAATGTAAATAGTTTTATCTCTAAAAACAGTTTAGCCTATAAAGCTAGTATAACGCTAGTATATTGGGCATAGTGTAATGACAAATAAAAATCGCTTGTTAATACCACTAACAAGGCTGAAAATAGCCCCACACTAACACGGTAGCATAATGAGGGTCCCTACCTTCAAACCGAAGCATTGAGAACTTTGTCAGTGTCCAGACAGTTTAAACCGATCCAGAACGCCGATCCAAGCCTGCTGTTCGCGCTCACCTTATCACAACTTATAGCTCGTTCACATCTCACCAGCGCACTTGGATCGGCGTTCGTAGATCGACTGGTAAAGGCTGTATTTCAAAGATGGCTCCTGCCTGTATTCGCGAAGTTGACTGTATGTTTAAAATATCTTCTTATTAAACTGTCTGTACACTTACCAAGTTCTCAATGCTTCGGTTTGAAGGTAGGGAGCCTCATTATGCTACCGTGTTAGTGTGGGGCTATTTTCAGCCTTGTTAGTGGTATTAACAAGCGATTTTTATTTGTCATTACACTATGCCCAATATACTAGCGTTATACTAGCTTTATAGGCTAAACTGTTTTTAGAGATAAAACTATTTACATTCGATAATCATGAAAACAAATCTCAGATAACGGTTGACTAGGTAACAATGTGTAATTAGACCAAAGGTTCATTTTGCGCCGGAGTTCTCCTTTAATGATGTTTTTCAGAAAAATATTTACTTTTATTGAAAACAGCCTTAAATAGAAAAGCAAGATAAATGCATAGGTATAGAAAATGTTTTTTTTTTTTTTTTTAAGAAATAAATACAAAGATAGGCTACTGTACTGGCAGCATTTTTGTCAACCTGTCCTTTCTTTTTAGATTATTCAGTTATAGTTTTACTATGATAACAATATTTTCTGGTTTTCTTTGCTGCAGGACTCCAGTATATGTGTTCAAATACATGTGCTTCCACAATTAGTAATGCAGCCTCATACAGTGTATACCCCATTTTGTATGATTTATGTATGATCTTTGATCAGAGAACTTTGATCTATAAGCACATAATTTCATAGCCTTTTCTAATATATGACCTTCAAAGGTAACCTAAAAAGCACATCATTTTTGATAGACTTTATCCATCATTGGCTATCTTGGCACAGTGAAAAAAATTTTTTAAACACCCTGGCTGCTCCTTTCAATATAATGTAAGCGAATTGGGACTAGGGCTGTCAAGCTCGCAAGTGACAACAAAGGAACTATAGAAGTATCATACAAAGCTATTGTATGGCTTTAGAAGATGTGGAATTTTGCACACAATGTGTATGGATGTATTTTTATTGCATTACTTGTCATTTTTTGAGCTTGACAGCCCCAGTCCCCTTTTACTTGCATTACACAACCAGGATATTCTTCAAGGTGGAAGATGTGTAGATTTTCTGTGGCATGAAAGATAAACCACAAGCATAATTACTTTACAAAAGTAATGGTAAAATGTATTTAAAAACAAATATATATATATATATATATATATATATATATAGAGAGAGAGAGAGAGAGAGAGAGAGAGAGAGAGAGAGAGAGAGAGAGAGAGAGAGAGAGAGAGAGAGAGAGAGAGAGAGAGAGAGAGAGAGAGAGAGAGAGAGAGAGAGAGAGAGAGAGAGAGAGAGAGAGAGAGTTGTGTCATTTGCTGCTTTAATGAGAATTAACTGCACTGTTCTGGATTTGTCATAACCATAACAGGATTAATAATAGGTAAAACATTTCCAATGCACACCAATAATTTTTTCTGTAATTCTTGCAAAACTCTGCATTCATATGGTCCATTTATCATTACTAAATGTAAAATAACTAACCTCTTATATTACCTTTGCGCTTTAATAGTATTTTTGGGAATAAACCAGTTGGTAAAAGGTGCTTTTGCATTACTTTGCTTAATGTGCTGGATAACGGAAAAGGCATAACTGTAATTTATCAGCACACCTGTTTTAATGAGCTCCCCATCCCGAACAGTTATTTTTACATCAAACAAATTGTTCTTTAACCCATTTTAAAATGGTAGTTATTTGTGAAGATTGTTTAAGTAATTTATACTCTGTGTGTTAATATGGCCACTGGGAAGCACAACCAACCTTTCATTAGACAATCCCAATTACAATTCCAGAATTAACAGATCAAGACATTGTCATAATATTCTGCCTTCATGCATTTTACAGATCATTAAGAGCTGAGACATATGGTCTGAAATCCGTCAACATATATTAGCATCCAATGTGAAGAAAAATGCACAACTTAAAAAAAAAAAAGGCACAATGAGGCATTAAATAAACATATCACAATGACATTTCCACTTGGTTGACATAAATGTGACAGAAGAGCAGGAAAACAATCTTTTATAGGCTTTTTCACTGCGGCTCCATATCTACGAAAGTTTCTTCTCATACCGCCTTCAGTTTTTCTGTGTGACAACCTCATAATTGCCACACTGACTTAAGGCAGAGCAAACATCTCATCACTAAGTGCTCACTGTGAAAATCTGAATGGACAACAGAACAAATACTCCCACATAAGCTGTCTTGCCGATGCAGAACGGAGGAGAGGCTGAAGACAACAAGATGATGGACTGTCTCTTTGTTATTTTAAGAATTGTCTAATTACACACTTAGACTCATGCCCTTTTTTTTTTATTTATCTTATTTTATTATTATTATGTACTCTGGGAAAGCTATCTGTGCTGCTTTTGCCCTGAATCCATGCAGTTGTTTTTTTAATCTAACAATTCATGACTTGTTTGCAGATAGAGGGTTTTGTTTCTTCTGGATCAAAAACAGATATGTCACATTCATACGTCCTCAATTAACTTTGGTCTCAATATAATCCATGCAATTAATTCCGCCTCGTGTAAGGGACGCCTCCGAGTCAAATTGTCGATAAAGCATAGAAATGTACCTGTACATTTGTAAGATGGTCTCATTTATTACCCTTCCTGGCCGTGTCTTATGTCCTCAAGCTCAGCTTTGGTCGTTCACAAGCTTAGCTGTGAAAACAAGACACCAATTATGTCTTACCGCCTCTCTATTGGTGAACATTTCTGTTATTCATATCCTTGAAAATTGGTTCTTTCTAATCCTGGAATGACCATTAAAATCCATCACTTAGAGCATTATAGCTCCGTGCATATGTCTTACGGAATTTGACATTTCAAGTATGACAGTTTCATACATAATTCTCATAAATTCAAACAGGCAGGACTATAGATCACCTCTGTCCATGTGCAGTCCATTATCAGCGCCCAAACCCACATCCCTCGACCCCTCCAGACCCTATCAGTGTGCCAACCTCCCAGCAACTCCACTTAGCAACTCCAAGAACCCACTTGATGGCCCCAATATACTCAAATTCTTATTATTGTTCTACGCTTAAGGTAAAGAAGTGTGACATATGCAAGCAGTACTGTTAGCTGACATCTGTATACTGTTAGCTGAATATGTAAATATATTCAGCACATTTTTCTCTTAAAGGGATGATTCACCCAAAAATGAAAATTCTGTCATTAATTACTCTCCCTCATGTCGTTCCAAACTTTTTGATGAAATCTGAGAGCTTTCTGTCCCTCCGTTGACAGCTACGCAACTGACACTTTGACGCTTCAAAAAGTTCATGAAGAGATTGTAAAACTAATCCACATGAATTGGTTTGGACGTTTAGTCCAAATTGTCTGTAGAGACACGATTGCTTTATATGATGAACATTAATCATCAATTAGTGAACATAAACAAAAGCTCAATGGAACCTCGTGAGAACAAACCTCTTGCGGAAGCTCAAACGTGCTGCGTTACACGAGAATGAACCTCATTGGTTCTTGCTGAAGCTCAAACGTGCTGCGTAACACGAGAATGATCCTCATTGGTTCTTGCTGAAGCTCAAACGTGCTGCGTAACACGAGAATGAACCTCACTGGTTCTTGCTGAAGCTCAAACGTGCTGCGTAACACGAGAATGAACCTCATTGGTTCTAGCTGAAGCTCAAACGTGCTGTGTAACACGAGAATGAACCTCATTGGTTCTTGCTGAAGCTCAAACGTGCTGCGTAACACGAGAATGAACCTCATTGGTTCTTGCTGAAGCTCAAACGTGCTGCGTAACACGAGAATGAACCTCATTGGTTCTAGCTGAAGCTCAAATGTGCTGCGTAACACGAGAATGAACCTCATTGGTTCTTGCTGAAGCTCAAATGTGCTGCGTAACACGAGAATGATCCTCATTGGTTCTAGCTGAAGCTCAAACGTGCTGCGTAACACGAGAATGAACCTCATTGGTTCTAGCTGAAGCTCAAACGTGCTGCGTAACACGAGAATGAACCTCATTGGTTCTAGCTGAAGCTCAAACGTGCTGCGTAACACGAGAATTAACCTCATTGGTTCTTGCTGAAGCTCAAATGTGCTGCGTAACACGAGAATGAACCTCATTGGTTCTAGCTGAAGCTCAAACGTGCTGCGTAACACGAGAATGAACCTCATTGGTTCTTGCTGAAGTTAAAACGTGCTGCGTAACACGAGAATGAACCTCATTGGTTCTTGCTGAAGCTCAAACGTGATGCGTAACACGAGAATGAACCTCATTGGTTCTTGCTGAAGCTCAAACGTGCTGCGTAACACGAGAATGAACCTCATTGGTTCTAGCTGAAGCTCAAATGTGCTGCGTAACACGAGAATGAACCTCATTGGTTCTTGCTGAAGCTCAAATGTGCTGCGTAACACGAGAATGAACCTCATTGGTTCTTGCTGAAGCTCAAATGTGCTGCGTAACACGAGAATGAACCTCATTGGTTCTTGCTGAAGCTCAAATGTGCTGCGTAACACGAGAATGAACCTCATTGGTTCTTGCTGAAGCTCAAACGTGCTGCGTAACACGAGAATGAACCTCATTGGTTCTTGCTGAAGCTCAAACGTGCTGTGTAACACGAGAATGAACCTCATTGGTTCTTGCTGAAGCTCAAATGTGCTGCGTAACACGAGAATGATCCTCACTGGTTCTCGCACCACGTCAGGCAAACTTGCTTAAGCTTTCCGTTTACCACAACTGATGTGTGAGTTGAATGTTTGTATGTGAATAAAAGCCTAAATTTCTATTCATGATAAAAAGCGATCGTGTCTCTTTAGAAAATATTTAATTAAACCTCTTTATGAACTTTTTGAAGCGTCAAAGTGTCAGTTGCGTAGCTGTTGTAAGCCCATTTATAGGTCAAAATGGGGGTTTCCGATAGGATGGGTGAAGGTCTCTGCGCGTTACTGTCTTTCCGCATGGGAAAGTAATTTAATTCCATTTAAGCTTTTATCTGACTCCATTTTATTATGACCTCGAATTTAGGTTAGATAGCCCAATTGGTTATTGGTCAATTATATAATAGTTTAGTAATACATTTGATTATTTTATTTAACTCTTTACTTTATTTAACTCGTTCATTAGGAAGCTATGTCGCACAGAGAGTCTCGCGCTGGCCGTTTACACGGATCTCACAGTCACAAACTCTCCAGTCTGATAGATAACCAGAGGTTATGGCTAAAGCGATTCAACAATGCCGCATACACGCTTGCTATTGTTAAAAAGTACCCATGTAGCCCCCTACAGACGCCCATATAACAACTGAGTTAAAGCCCAAACAATAACCGCAGGTTATGACTAGTACAGGAAACATTAGACTTCACGTAATCTACTTGAGAAAATAATTTCAGAGTAATTCAGAATAAAATCAAATGTAACGATTTATTATGTCAGGTAATGCTCAGAGATAAAGAGTAAAAGGTGCAGGCTAAACCCAACATTTAGAAAATACATAATGCTTAATTTTTGAGGTCCTTCAACATTATGGGCTGATCTGAGGTATAGAATCTCCCTGAGCCTCTTGTTGCATTTCTTTATAGACAGAAACTTCTTTCACATGGAAACATTTGCTAACAATGGGAATTTGCATGCAGAGTTTACACCTTTTGGGAGCAGAATGCCATTTGCCTGGAAGACACACCCTCCTCTGTGCAAGTTACCTTCTAAACTCTTAAGAACTTTATTACCTTTTGGTTTACTTCTTTGGGAATGAGACATTTGTACCAGTCGCACTGAGACATTTCAAACGATACCAAACATGTATAATACTGTATGATAATTATTCACATTAAACCATATAGATTTTTGGATGAATTTGGGGGATCTCAGCATGAGAGAGAAGGAGTGGGGGACGAGGGAAAGAGATGTATTCTGAGGTGAGACTCAAATAGTGATGCTAACTTCACAAGAGAGAGTTTGAATGTTCATTTATTTTGTATTCTCAGAGAGTTGCCCTCTCTTCCAGTTTTTCCAGTCTTACACTGTCAATGGAGGGACAGAAAGCTCTCAGATTTCATCAAAAATATTTTCAATTGTGTTCCGAAGATGAACTAAAGTCTTAAAGGTTTAGAACGACATGAGTAATTAATAACATTATTTTTATTTTTGGGTGAACTATCCCTTTAATAACAGAATAAACACAACAAAAAAACAGGGGTGATAAAACCACAGTTATGAAAGCATCTGATCATAGCAATGCGGATATGTTTGCACAAGCTCTGCAATTCGGCAATCCTGTCAAGTTAAGTCATGTTCATTTATATAGCACTCTATACAATACATTGCTGTATTAAACATGAAAGAGAAAGTGTCAGAATCACTTTTTTGATTAGAATTACAACTTCAGTCCCAACTATAAAGCAACTCTCCAGTGTGCCAATGTTTACTCGCGTCTGACATTGACGGACTTAACAGAAGAAATGAACCAGAGAAGATTTCAATGTCAAAGAAGGCTGAGGCTTTTGAAATTATTTCACAAAAAATCCGCTTGAAGTGTATTGGGGCCTTTAGAACACTTTAGCAATTAGTGACGTCCCTAACATCTGTAATTCAACACTTTAAAATCGAACACGTTAGTCTTGACAAACTTTGCTTTTGTAGTTTAAGGGTTGTTATGCAACAAAAGATCACTACAGAGAATCTAGATTCGCCCTAAAGCTTTTGCAGAACCCAGTTTCACTCTTATATTTCAGGTATGTGGTTTAAAAAGTGATTTATAAGGCAAAGGCAACTGTACTTAGAGAGGGGTTTAGAAGTTCTGCTGACCTACACTTTCGGCAGCAATCAGTCTTGTCCACTTAAGGGAATTAGTTTTCAATTAACTGTTGCCACCTCACATGAACGACTCTGTGTAATTAAGAATGATGATGTAATCTTGGAAACCAATTTTACTGGCAAATAACTTTGAATGCCATCAATCAGTATCAGAACTGGAGAAGATGCCCAACGTTTCGACCGTGGTAATAAACACGAATGGGGTTTTAGTTAGAAAAGTTAAAGTTAAAAGTTAGACATATATTGCAAAGGTGAGAAATATAGACTAAATGACGATTTTATAATGATATCATAAATCTGATGAATTTAAGTAACTAAAAAGTGAACAGAACCATTGCCCATCAATCCATCATGTTTAAGACAAACCATAAACGTGTCCTGCCTCAGTCTCCTGTTCAGGCAAAGAACTCTCTTATGTCTTATCTTTCATAAGCCTAAAGGTTAGGTGTTTCAAAATACAATGTATATAAGATCAGCCATAAATATTGATTTTTTGCTAGAGTTAACAATTGCAGCACATAGTCATGGCAAAACTCAACGGTTTTCATGTCAAGTAAAAACTTTTTCTAAACCACAGTGATTACATTTTTGATATATCACAAGTCATTTTTAAAATACAGTGTATTTACAGTACATGTACAGTATATGCAGCTTTAACAATTCAATCAAATGTCCCAGACAACTTATACATGTTTTGGTGATTAAAATGTGCTTATGCCAGCAGAATTTCTGGCGCATTGAGAGTAAGCAAAGGTTCCAATTAAGGCATGTTCATAAATCATTACCAGCATGCCATGTCAGCATATCACAAACTTCAGTGAAGACATTGAGCTTGTAGAATTAGATTAGCATGAGCTGGTGACTGCGGAGCAAGTACATTTAAAAAAGCTTTGAGGAGATATTAGATACAGAGGTCTATGGACCAGTATCCAGCTGACTTGCTCAGCTTCAGTAAAGCTTCCCATGAGTGCAGGCTTTCTTATAAAGAACTAAAGTCTGATGTGACACTTTTACCTCTTCCAAGATATATGTTTTCTTAGCACTACAATAATTAAGCAATGCTCTTTTGTGGCATTTTTATATAATTTCTATTCAAGAATAAAGTCTTGAATGTATAGTGGTTCTTGAGCTAGAGGCTTGGGTGGGCTCTTTTCTTGGGAGAGTAAGCAAAACCCTAGCAAAAAATGTTTAAAAAAGACAGGCTGTCTGTCAGTCTGTTCATTAGAGCTGGTGATTGTTCCATGTGGTGATCACTGAAGAGCCAAATGACGTCCAGCTCCACCTTTCTGGACGTAATGGTTGGAGCTTGACCTAATTACATGTAGGGATAGGGTTAGGGATAGGGTGTGGCTGGACCTTCAAGCTCCACCCATTATATCCAGAGAGGGGAAGATGAGAGGGACGTCAAGCCTCACCCATAGGCTTTGCAGTAAACGGCCTTGTGAATTTTTTTATTTTTTTATTTTTTTTTATTTTTCTGCTGGTTATTGTTACGCAGTAGGTGGTGACCAGTGACGTCTTAATAAGTGAGTCATTGAGTCAATTTGTCTAAACATGCTGAATCATTCAAGAATTAAACATTATGAGTGAGTCAGTGAATAACTCAATTGATTCCAATTTATTTAGGAATGAATGAAACAAATCATTAGTTAAAAAAACAACAACAACAAAACGCATTTATTCAGGAATGAATCAATCGACTGTTTTCATGAGCGAGTCATTGAATCATTCAACGATTCGTTCAAACAAATTAATTTAAGAACACCACTACTGTGTGTGTTGTTAGAAATATATTGCAACAGTATGAAATAGCCTAAAAAAATATTTTACATTACTATCATAAATTTGATGAAGTGACTCAAAAAGGGAACTGAAGTTTTAGAAATGTGCTGCAGAAAAAATACTGCCATAAGCACATTTTAAAACATGTCTAGGACATTTGTGTATACAGAAATGGTTAATTCTGTTGTGGATTTGTTTGGTCATATTTTCATTGACGGAGCAAAAACTAGACAAAGCAAATGGTAATATTGGTTTCTAAAATGTAAGTCTCTTAGTATTACTTTTTTGTTTATTGAGCTGTTGTATAAATTCACAATGTATTTGTTGTTCCTGCACTTAAAGCGGTGGTTGATTATGATTTCACTTTTCTAACTTTAGTTAGTGTGTAATGTTGCTGTTTGAGCATAAACAACATCTGCAAAGTTACAACGCTCAAAGTTCAAAGCAAAGGGAGATATTTTCTTTTACAGAAATGGCTTTTTAAGGACTACAACAAACAGCTGATAGGGACTACATAGCTTCCTCCTGGGTTAGTGACATCACAAACCCTAAAATTTTCATAAACCCCGCCCCCGGGAACGCGCAACAAAGCGAAGAGGAAGAGTTGTTGTAGTAGAGCACATTTGGGAGTCTGCTCAAGCTGTCGCATCCGTCTTTACACATTTATTGCAAAACAGACACAAATGCACTAGCATGTCGCTCTGTAGGCATTGTACAACAGTTCCCAAACAAGCGAATTATAGGTTATCATGACAGAATATGCTAATCAATGACTTGGAGATAGTTAACTCCACATCAGCAACATAAATTCATCAACTTACCATTCAGAAATGTTGTGTTGCATTCTACATGTTGTCACTTCTTCTTGAGTCTCTCCATCTTTGTCCGACTCCAGTTTGAACATAAAAGGCAGAAAAGATTCTGATATTTTAGTGCGTGTCTGCAAGCTGCTAAGGAAGTACATGAGCTCTTGAAGCTCCGCCCTCTGTGCCGGGAGCACCAGGTCATTTGCATTTAAAGGGGCACACACAAAACAACGCGTTTTTGCTCACCCTAAAAGGGACAATTTTAACACGCTATTAAAAATGATCTGTGGGGTATTTTGAGCTAAAACTTCACATACACACTCTGGGGACATCAGAGACATATTTTTTTACATCTTGTAAAAAGGGGCATTATACCACCCCTTTAAAATGTGCAAGGGATTTGAATGCTCTATTGCTTTTAGTGGTGTGATGGACACCTGTGCAAAAGGGGCAAAAGAAGCAGCCAGAAAAATGCAGTTTAACAATCCATTTAAATATTGAAATAGCTTTCTTGATTGTGTAGACCTCCCTCTTGATTTTGTTCAACTGGTTGGACATGAATAGAAGAAAGATGTGATTAACAAACCATGACATACAAAGATAAAGTGGCCCTCGTTGAAACAGAAAGCCAACTGTCACATGTAATTGAGAGTCTGGCAGAAATTAGATGATTAAAAGATGGGGGTAGAGGGGAAGTGCTCTTCTGTCAGTATAAAGCTAGAAGGAAATGTATAGGTTTTCTTTTCTTGGGTGCTTCATTCTTCATTTATAAGTGGCTAAATTTTAGCATCTGCTTTACAACAAAAGTAAAATGTCAGATCAGAAATTAAACGGTGTACTTGCACTGCATCAGAAGTAAAGATCCTAAATTGCATCTTCTTAATGACAGGATAATGTTACAGTATGATGTTCACTTCTAACAGCAATATTAAAATGCTAGATATAATAATTCATATTTAACCATGCAGCACTGATATTAAATTGCTGCAAAACTTACCCAGTGCTTAACAGAAAATTCAGCTGAGGAAATATGGCAGCAAAACCTGAAATGTGATCTTGTTTCAGTGATTTATCATCTGCCACACTCCTGCGTTAATACAATACACCACAATTCACTAATCAATTGATTCAGAACAGACAAACACCATCTATTATAATTATAAGCTTATTGAAGAACTGCCACGGCTAATGTTCAGAGATGAACAGTTTGTTTTAGAATGTGTTGGCCCACAAAAAAATCCTATCAGAGCAGGTGGTGCTTTTTCTCAAAGTATACAGTCATAGAGTTTTATAATTAATAAAGTGGATGGTGGGTAGAAAATGGTTATTGCTGAGTGCCATAATGAGGCCAAAAAGCTCAGTTCTGCTGATAAACTGGGTGTTTAAAGTCCATCCATTTTCCAAACTGCTTGTCTTATACAGTAGGGTCGTAGGGATGCTGAATTATGTTAGAAAGTAAAAAAAATCAAACAATAAAGAGCAAAGTTCTTCAATTTTGGCCACTTACAAATGCAATGGTATATGGGAATTATGTTAGTATAGTATTAGTTTTTTTAGCCTGCAGGAACAAATCACATTGAATTTTCATAAATACGGCGACTATTACACTGGAAAATAGGGAGGGAAATGGTTGTTAAGATGTGTTGTTCAGTAATTTAACCAAAAAATTGTATTGTTTGATGTCTTTTAGGAAACATGGATGCTGATCACATACTAGTTAAAATAAATGTACAGAAATATATCAGCTAAACTAAAGTGAAGAAGTATTTATAAAAATCAGTGATGACTGTCCCTCAGGCTATTTTATTCTCATCTCTACTTGAGGTGCTAATTGTTTTTAGAGCTGTTTATTTTCAAAAGGGAATACAAGTACAACATCCATTATTCATTTCCTCCAAGTGCAGTCATAAACAAATATAGATTGCACATTAACAATGCATAATGTCCTAGATTCGAAAAAATCATAAACATGGCTTTCCACAACTTTCTTTTAGTCGTATTTGGAGGGAAAAGAACTGACGGTTTCATCTGACCTTGTTGGCAGGGTCATGGTGACAATGGCAACCTCCAAGCAGGTGTTCCAATCAGTTCTGCTTAATACACTGATAAAGTGGAAAAGGCTGGGTAAAATAGAATGGTTTTGCAGATACAATATCCAATTCGCTCAGGCAAATCACATCACATCATTGCAGACATTGAGTTCAGTTAATGAAAAGTGAATTATTCAATTGAATGATTCATCTTCATTTATTCATTTTACTTTACTTCATTTTAATTATGTTATGAATCTGGTCAAGATACGGTACATGGGGGGTTGACATTACCAAGTAATGTCTGTCATGATTTATATAGATATATAAACTAAAGACTACCACGCTTTTTTTCTTACCACGAGTCTTTTTTTTGTAACATTTTGGCCTCATTTCAATTTTGATTTCACTGAATCATTTTTCTCATTTCAGAACGCAAAAATGTACGTGTCATGGTGCGGTTCTACAGATCCAGAAAACTGAACCCATTGTGGACAGGGAGGATTTGTGGCTAAGGTCCTGTAGTCATACATCAAAGGTTTGGTCAATCAGTCACATGCTATTAAACTGATTTATAGTGGAGTTGTATCAAATGCCTCTGATTCTTTTAAATGGGCCGTTTATCATCAGAAAGTATGAGCCGCAGCTTTCAAAATGTGCAAATGTAACTGTTTTTATTTATTTATATATATATATATATTCATGGCTCCATTTACATGCATATTGATTTATTAATATGTATATCACAGCATTTCGAGTTTATAAAATGAAATCAGCTCAGCATTTTTGATTGCGCATTCGACAGACATTTCCTTTGATAATTCTGATGTTGTCTCAAACTGTATATCAGCCCCAGCGGGCCCATTTGGCACAGCAAACATATTGAAATCTCAATGCTGAGTGTCTGTTCAGAGGACAGTAAAGGGACTTTTCTGGAAGCTAACAACCTTCCGGCTTTTAGCTGCCTGCCGCCATCAGCATAATTAGGTTGAGCGGCAGCATTTGACCCCCCTATTCGCATGTCCTTGGGAGAACTGATGGTTACAGATATTGACAAACAGAGAGATTGCTTTAGGGGTGGCGAGGGGTGAGAAAAGAGAGGAAAGGGTGTTCGGAAGAGATGACACTAACAGAGCTTATAGATTCATTGATGTTCCACCATTCATGAAACCTCTGACCTTTTAAAGCCGGCTCAAAGTGTTCTGTGTGAGAGCAAAGCATTTATTGTAAGTCCATATAGTCCTAATTTTAGTTTCTCGCTTTATCACAATTGGCTATTTACTGTAGCAATTTTAAATGATCCGTGGTGCACTGCCAAATGCTTTATTATATTGTGCATTGTACATGTATGCATGTGGCATCATTGATGTGATTTGCAGTTGCTGCTACTTTTTAAATCGTGTATCTTTTTAGTATACAAGCTACTGTATTAAGTAGCAGGATAGTGTTATGAAAGCTTCAATGTTTAAGCAATGAAGCACAATATTTAAGCAATGAAGATGCACATAAAGCATTCTTTGTTGGGTGTCTAAAATCTAAATTTGTATTGATTCTTTTAGTCAAGTCACCTTTATTTTTATAGCACTTTATACAATAGAGATTGTTTCAAAGCGGCTTTACAGTGATGAACATTATATAACGATCAATGATGGAAACCTTATCAAATTTGAGACATTCAAATTCTGCTGTAAAGCAGCTCTAAAAAAGACAGTTCAGTGTTTAATCATTTCAGTTAATTTCAATAACTATGTACAGTTCATCAGTTATGAAATGAGTGTGATTCAGCTATAAGCAGCTCTACAGAAGGGAATAGGGTCGTTATTCATTTTGTGTTGGTTTAATGTTGTTTCAGTAAAAGTGTTGATGTTGCAAAATTCGTCAATTATGAAATCAACTAATCCGCTATAAAGCAGTGACTCAATTGAACTAGTCTGAATCATCGACATACAGGTTATCAGGTAATGTCTGCGTAAACGACTCACTCGTTCAAATGAATCGGGCGGGCACATCTTGTGCACAGGAACCATTATAATTTAAATGAATTGTTCTCCCAACTTTTTGAGGATAAATTATTATAAATTAAGATGTTTATTTTGCATCAGAAAGCTGGCTATTTGAGCAGTGGGCGGGACTACGGCACAACTGTTAATCCCATTGGCTAGTGCACTGTAAAAAAAATCCCGTTGTTTTTACGAAAAAAAAAATGGCAGCTGTGGTTACCAGAACTTTACCGTCAAAAATACGGTATCAACGTCTTTGGTTTTACAGACTTAACTTAAAATTTACAGTAATAAACCGTAATTCATTATCTGATATAATGACAATTTACCAACCTATTGAAGTATTAATATCTGTTTTGTACCATTGTAATACACTGACAACCAACAATCATCACAACAGTGATGAGAGTCACATGATAAATCAAAGCTCATCACAAGCAATCTTCCACTAGAAAGTTAATACTATTATATTGAAGCTGCACAGTGTTATTCACACAAACATTAAACACCATCATGGTAACACACATGACATTTTAAAAATGCAATAAACATTAATTTAACAACATTAAATGTAACAAAACCCTAATGTACATAACTTATTAGAAAAGAACTAAGAAAACTAAGAAGAAACATTGTTATTTCAACAAAAATAAATCAAATGTGAAGTGTCATGCAGGGAATTGTGGGAATGTCAATTTACAGTTTTGAGTAAATGAGTTGTTCTTTTCACTTTCAAAAACTGTAAATTTAACGGTATTTTACAGTAAAATTACATTAAATGTACCGTTAGATCTATCACAGTTATTTACCGTATATAGTAAGGAAACTTTCTGTTAACCAATTAACAGTTTTGCACTGTAGCATTTTTACCGTTTAGTCTTTTACCGTTAAATTCACGATCAGTGTGCTCATCAAATCAGTTAAGCACAAACCCCACCCTGTATCCAATTTCATTTGTCAACTCAATTATGCAGTCATCTGGCAACAAAAGTTCAGACTTCAGAAAAAGCATGGATGGATCTGATAGAATCTATAAGAATGTGCTACTAGCACTATACTAAGGTTATGGTTAGGCTTAAGGGTATGGTAGAATTTGTTTCAGTGATGTGTGGACTGTGAATGACCTGACCAATAAAATATCTGTAATTGGTATGTGAACAAATCCCATCTTGCTGTATTTAATAGATCACACACAAAATAATGTAGCAAGATACAAGTGAAACTTTCAGCTTAGCTAATGATTCTATAGAGTAATTTGTAGCTTAGCCATTTTCATTTTTTGAGTAGCTTGCCCAGCCCGGTTTGGTAGATGCTTTTATCCAAAATGACGTGCAGTGCATTTAAGGTAGACGTTGTATTAGTTCATCCATTCACTGGAATTCAAGCCCATGACCTTGGAATTGCTAGAGCTATGTTGTATAGTCTGAATGACAAATGCTTTTTTTATGTTAAAAAAAGTAATACCATGCCAACACAGCTTCTAAACTGACACAGTATATTACTGTTGATTTTCCAAGCCATCTTTCTTGCCCCTCATACTTTCTTCTTTGGGTTAACCTCTCTCTATATCATATCACGACTAAGTCTGGGAGTCAGTACCTTCTAAATGTTTAACTCACACTGCCTAGGGCTATTGGCACATTGAAGCAGAAATGTAAAACAGTCTTGGAACAGCAGTGGCACGGCAGATTTTTGCTGAAATTCAAATTCCCTAATCCCAAAATGGCCTAATTATGGGCTATGGCTTGTGAAAGCAGAGGAAAAGCTCCTATTCTTATCTCCTACTTATTTTGACAAGCCTCCTCAGGTTAGTGTCTCGGGTTGTGGATGCTGTTCTGATAAGTAGATTTTCCTGCGGGTTGAATGCACTGGTGTGATGATGCAATATGTTAAATTGCATATATATGCAAATGGAGCATTTTCCGTTTAAGCTGATATGTGTGCATATCTCAGACCAGAAGAAATGCCTATCTTGGCTGCCGTGATACCTTAGGCTTCACAAATAGGCTGCGTTATTATGCAGCCGTCCAGAAGCTATAGACATTTTCATCCGCAACCGCGCTCTTTATGAAGTTCACAAACAATGTATGACAAACCGTGGTGACAAAGCATCCAATTTGCATAAATATCCCTCTCGGAGTTGAGGCAGACTGATTGCCAAGATACATTCAGATAAGTCCTTAATAAGGGTTTCATGTCTGTTTTTGATTAGTATCAGCACTAAGGGAAAGGCAAGATAATAATTCATGGAAAAAACAAAACAAGCCGCCCCCCTTTGGTTTCAGAATCATCCGAACATCATTAAGAATTTTCTAACATGCCTTTCTGTTAGGTTGACTTGAGCCATTCTCAATTGTATAATGACCTTAGTGTTGAATCGCTGTGCTGATCCTCATCGAATGCTCATCTTCAAAAGATTCTCTGTCTTTTTAAAGCTTTTTTCATATTTTAATTGCAGGCCACATTGATGTCAAGGTAAACAGACAATCGCTTTTTTCTTTTTATGGCCAAGCTCTTTTTTTCTTTCTTTCTCGAAGCCTGCACGTGGTTTTTCGTTGCGCCATGCCGCAAAGAAGTTTTCATCAATAAATGCCATTATATAAAATGCATGATGGGATGAAGTATCATTGGATTCAAGTGGGCTCTTGATTTTTTTTTTTAGCACTTCCTTTTTGACCTGAGTCTTAAAACTTTTATGAATGCCACCAAATCCAGTCATGCACTTTCTATATCCTTTTATATGTTTTTTACCCTCTGTGCCATAAACTATGTGCGCACGACCCCTTTGGGAAGAATTATTTGGGGTACATAACAGTGAGTTATGACTATGTCTGAGATTTACAATGTGCAGGGTTGCACTGATTCAATGAATTTCACATACTGTATAGTTGTTGCCTGAATAAATGCGACATAATTGATGCACTCCACCATATATTATGCAGCAACTGTCAACATGTGAAATCAACTGAAAAAAATAATAAAGAGTTGCTATATATAAAGGACCGGGGGTGAGTGTGTGTGTGTGTGTGAGAGAGAGAGCCGAGAAGTGAAAGAGAAAATGATTTCTTCCTCTTTTTCCAGGGGTCACCAGAGAGCGCTCCAGAAGTACAGGCAGATGGCTCACACCCTACACGCTCAAAACACTGTGACAATCCCCAACAGCTCCTCTGAGAGAAGGGTAATTAAATACCGAATTTAATCAGATTCTTCAAATTAAAGTCCAGCTGGGCAGCTCTCCCAAACTCCCCTGCTGTTCCCTGTCCCGTAGCCGTTTTTGTGGCTGTCTTAGGAGAAAACCAGAGTCTCACAAAAACACATGGGCTTTGAGCACTGGTGAGAAAACCTTGGAGTGATAATTAGCGATAAAGCATTCAACTCACAGCTCTGACAGGGTGATGGAGAACCATTGGCCCATGAGAGCTTTCTCAGAACTTGACCTCACAACAAGGATGACAAAATTAATTCATTCTCATGTAAAATTTTATGTTTTTCTGGAAAAAAAAAACAAGGTAACAATTTAGAACAAGGTTTCATTAGTGAACTACGTTAAATTGAACTAAGAATGAACAATAAATCTACAGCATTTACTAATACAGACTATTTTTTACCGTTCAGTTAATACTTGAACTAATGTTAAAGTCCCTATTATCTTTCATGCAGTGTTTGTGAAGTTTTAAAGATCAAAGTGCACAACAAATAAAGTTATTGTCTCCTAAAAGAAAGAAGCAATACTGAACTGCTGAAACGAGTCGTAAGCAATTCCAGTCTCACTTCCTGTTACATACTTATTTAACAAGTTTGCATAATGCCAGCCTATGGTCTTCATTGGCTGCCTGTGAATGACATCTACTTTGACCCGCCCTCAAACTTAGTTGTAGCTGAGGCCTGGAAGAGTTTGGTTCGTGTGATCGACATGTCGAGAAGACGCTGTCGGACGAGGAATTGATACGGTAAAACCGAAGGCATTGTTCATATCGCTGTGCATCAAGCCCTGAGGAAGCCTTCAGAGCTGAAATTCAGTTATGGTAATAGCGTTTCGGTTCCAACAAGTGCTGTAAGCGGTAGATCAATCACAACAGACTGGGCCGTCTGACCAATCAGAGCAGAGTAAGCTCTCGGTTAGGAGGGGTTTAGAGAGCCTGAATCTTCGAACAAATCGGTTTGAGACTGAGAAATGAGGTGATGTGCAATGTATATAATGAGAGAATGAAAGTGTTTTTTTTGTGTGTTTTTTTTACCTTTGATGCATGTAAACCTATTTTAGGACAAAATAAGCCAATATAAGGAGATCTTATTGTAAAGTGAATAAAGAAGTCCTCATCTAATACTCAAATGTAGAGCTATTTAAGGTAACCTTTAAATGTGTTTCCTGTGGTAACATACAAATAAACTGTTTTTATTTAGTCAAAATAATAATAAACATTAGGACATACCAGTGAAAGAAAGGTCAGCTCGAGAAAAAATATCTCTGTAAGTTAACAACTGCACCGTGATTTACAAAAGATGATACATACAGTTTCCTAATAAGTGACACTGTCATGAAAGGGGAGTCGCCAGCACCATGGATAATGCATGACAGCTTGGCAAACCTTCAGCACCTTGGAGAGCAGCCGTGTCTGAGGCCAGGCTGTGAAGCAGGGATGGAAGCAATGGCTTTTCTGACAGGATTACTGAATATAGCTGTACAATGTTTTAACTGAACTGTCGGCAAGTGGGACATTTGAGGACCGGTGAAATCTGAGAAGCACAGAATATGCCATGTAAACCTCCTGTCTACATTGCAGGGCAATTTTGACTCTCCTGTCTCCCAGTGAAGAG
This sequence comes from Rhinichthys klamathensis goyatoka, assembly GCF_029890125.1. Taxonomy (NCBI): domain Eukaryota; kingdom Metazoa; phylum Chordata; class Actinopteri; order Cypriniformes; family Leuciscidae; genus Rhinichthys; species Rhinichthys klamathensis. The sequence goes on from NW_026606661.1 coordinate 310,566, forward strand.
TGCATGGCTGAATGACAATGCAATGTCTATTGAGTTCTGCTGACGGTGACATGATATAAAGCGATGTCCCCAAATCCTTTGGTTCATGAAATTAGATGGAAATAAATATTGATATGATATGTCAGTATACAAATAAAGAGCTGCCCCTATACAGAAGCGTACAATTAAGCAATATCTCAAAGTGCTGTTGCACTGAAATGGTATGCCGGCCGTGGTTACTAACAACACACAGTCAGACTGAAAGCCGGTCTGGAACAGTAGATAGGAGTGGAGTGGAGCGACAAAGATTTCCCGCTCAAAGGATCCTAATCACTGCTCCAGCTCCAGTCTGGAATTTTCATTTCCAAAATTACTATCCAGAGAATGTGAAACTCTTAAAGCCTTACAAGTTCTTATAGATCTATATTCATACTGCTTTCGTACCTTTTTGTACCATTTTAAACAAATAATTTGGTTGAATGACACAAAATATGAAGTGGTGTAACTAACATAATGAACAATGGTAAAAAAAAAAAAAAAGGCTTTATCATGACTTTTGAGTAAATACATTTATCAAGACGTTTTTAGTTACTCAATTTGACCTGGAAAAACAAGCCTTTTCATAAAAAGATCAAAATAGTTGATTACATTTGATATATATATATATATATATATATATATATATATATATTAAAAATATATAAATATAATTTATATAAAGATTATGCTTTTTTACATTAAGCCCAGCGAAAACTTCATTTTCATTATAGAAAAGTTTTTTTAAATCATTAATTCAGACACAAAATAAAAAAAAAGCGTCACGTCATCGACCCTACTAAATATGCATGCCTGGAACGCCGCTTTGACCAATCAGATTACAGGACCGGAACTAACTGTTTTAGAAAGACACACTGAGAAGAACAGTCTTGTGCTTCAGCTTCCAGTAACCAATCCTCGTCTTTCTTCGGGAGTCATACAGAATCACAGGCTTCGGCGCTAGGATCCAGAGGGCAGGGCTTTGATTTCTCAACTAATTCCTCTGGCAAAACACGAAACGCTCTTATGCACAACTTCCTGGATAGAGAAGCGGACCGCGCTGAATGTGATTGAAGCGAGTGACTTTGTAGATGCGCGCGCGCGAGAGAGAGAGAGAGAGAGAGAGAGAGAGAGAGCCACCCGTACAGCAAAGGAACTGAACGAGCACGAGCGTCTGAAAGTGCCTCCGGTTGGGATTAAGTTGAGAATGTAAAGAGAATGTAAAGGACGCCACTGAGAGCAGAAGTGTGCGCGGATTGTGGGCTGTCCGAAATGTCCCACGAAACAGGCACAAGATTTGTCGCCGGTCATTAAAATCGCCTTGGTCACTCGTAATTATTTTGGTTTGTCAAGTTAGTGTGTTTCCTTCCTTGACGCTCAATTTGATCCGCCATTCCGTGTTGCTCTAATTGCGCATTTGGACATGTGGAGACTGCGAGGAACGTGTCGTTTAGGGATGTTGTGTTTGACTTTATCAGCGCTTCTCATCCAACCCATCAGCTGTCATCCCGGTAAGAGAGGCCTTTGTGCTTATTATTTTATAATCGGAACGGTGATTGTGGGAGATTTCTCTGCAAAAAGTTATGTTCAACGGGCAGGTGCATTCGTGTCGATCACGTCAGAGATCATAAGGTATTAAGAGTGATTGTGAATGTTTAGGGCAAATATGTGCATTGCAAAGCAAAAGGATCATAACTGTAGCTGCTATAATTCACTGTTTTTAAAAGGTGCACATGTGATTGAAGGTCAGTTTCGCAGTGCTTTGTGACAGAAGTAACGTTAAAGGCTTTAGTAATATAGCTCGTCTGGTCTCACGGACTTGATTGTTCCCAAGGTGATGTCATCCAGGCTATGATGAATGGTATCCAGAAACTCATAGAATTGACTTCCATCAATGAAATGTTTTATTTCCTTTTTTATTTTATTTTTTATTTTTGCAATTTGTTTGCATTCTTTTTTTTATTTAACAATTTTATTTTATTTATTCCATTATTTAGATTATTTTAATTAATTTAATTTTAAATTATATTTTATTTCTGTCTTTTTTATATCAGGCTGGAAGATTAGCGTTCAGTAGCCTAATTCGCGTGCATGTCTTGTATTCTTGTGCATATGATGAAATTAATCTGATTTGTAGAAAAATGCATTTAAGTTTTTAAGAAGTTCATCCAGTTTGTGAACAGATGCATTGTAGATGTTTTTATCATTACAACAGCATCTTTGTTTTTTATCCATTTCATCACCTGCAAATTCTCTAATTTTATATTTAGTACCACTTAGATTTAACTTGTTTAATTGATACCTTAAATTAAGTCTTCCATTTTAGTCAGTTGAATATATAAAGCATAAGTTGGTTTGCTGATCTTGATGGTTTAAGCTGGTCTCTTAACCAGGCTAAGTTGTTTTTTAGCTGCCAGTCTGACCATGTGAAAAACACCAGCCAATAGACCATCGTGACCAGATGGGAAGACCAGCTAAGACCAACAATCCATCTTAGGCTGGTTTAAGCATGTAAATAGTTGCTGTGTTCAAATGTTTGTGACATATTTAGTGTAAATCTTTAGTTACCATGTTGTATCAATTGGTTTTCCTAACCAGGGCTGTAACCATCATAGACATTGAAGGGGACTATTAAATATTTAGATTAGTAGTTGACCAATATTACATTTATTTGATGATGCCCATGAATATGCGCTTTTATTGTATTCCATAATTATCTCTGGATAAATGATGTGAGAATATGATTTTAATTGCATTATCATCATATTACCATTGTACTGAATCATAATGAATCATGTCACCAATTACAGCCAAGAGAGAAGTTATAAAGGCTAAAACTTCACAGATGCCAAATTTCCCTTTTAATCTGTTGCTCTTGGACACTCTTGACATCATGTGAGCTTAATGAGCATGGCAAAAGGCATCCCAAGCAATAAGTCTGGCTGGAAATGGAACATAACAAATTGAACAAACAGACCCTTTCACCACTGCCGTAACAGCACTGAAATATAGGCTTGGAAATGTGTTGATCCTTTATTACTCATATATAATAGCCTGTGTGGGTGAGCAGATGAACGAAACATGGCGGACATCACAATTCAGTGTTTCCTTTTCCTGTCCCAGCCCTCATTAGCTTTTGTTATACAGAACCTCGCCTTTGTACACTCACAGATCCTGTCCTTGTACTTCTATTAGTGGTATCATATTCTATAGAAATTGAGATGGTCTGGTTAAATTGCACGTTTAGATAACCTCTAATGGTAACAGCCTGTTACATCAGCTTGGGTAATGTTTTATGAGAAGTTACATTTGACATCAAAATCAGAACAGATGTTTTATTCTTATTGAAGACAGGCTGGCCACTGGGCATCACAGCATTCAATGTTCAAACTTTCTGACCCAAGTCAGTTCCCCATTGTCTTCACCCAAGCTTCTCAGAAATGAAAGGGCACTTCATTATTTGTTTCAGGAAGGGTTGGGACTTCCGATAATATAATTATTTTTGTTTCTGAATTCCATTTGAATTATATATTGTTTGTGTGGCTCTGATTTTGCTTGCATTGTGAATACCAAATATATATAGCTGCTTAAAACATACTATATAATGTCTTGATGAAAATGTTAAAAAAAGCAGAAAATCATTAAAGGTCCCCACTCCCAATCCCCACCATGACAAACAGTGCTGGGTAGTAACTGATAATATCTGGATTAGGTTATCAGGTTCCAAAAATTGAGTACTTAATTGTATTAAAATATGTTGTATAATGCGCCTAGTCAGTCTACAGTTACTTTTGTATTGATTAAATGATTTCATATTTGTATAATGGCAGTAAATTATTAATAATTTATCGATTCTCCATAACTCTTCTTTATTTATCTTTTAAGTTTTCCTTTCTAAAAAAGCCTATTGCTTAATGCTTATATACAGGGGTTGGCCAATGAAACTGAAACACTGGCCAATATAGTGTTGGGGGTTTCATGCCTATATATGTGAGGCCTGGTGGCCGATCTTCATTGATTTCACATTCCATCAGTAAGACCAGAGTGTGAAGGTTGAATCAGCAGAGAAATAGCACAGCTGTACATAAAATATTGAAATCCACACAACATAATGGGTGACATATCAGAGCTCAAAAGAGGATAAATTGTTGGTGCACGTCTCGCTGGCTCACCTGTGGCCAGGACAGCAAGTCTCTGTGGTGTATCGAGAGCTATGGGTAATGTCGGCATACCACCACGTAGGACGAACGTCATCCAACAGGAGTAACTGTCGACGCAAGAGAAAGCTGTCTGTTCAGGTACTAAGCCAGGTTGTATCCAAAAAACATAAAACCACAGCTGCCCAACTCACTGCAGAATTAAACGCACTCTTTGACTCTCCTGTTTCCACCAAAACGGTTCGTCGGGAGCTGTTCGTGGTCAGGCAGCTTAAGTAAAACCTTTGGCCACTTGTGGCGATGCCAAATTGTTCAATGGTGGCAACAGTGCAAATCTTGGGCTGTGGACAATGTGAAACATGTATTGTTCTCTGATGAGTCCACCTTCACTGTCTTTCCCACTTCCATGGGAGTTAACTTACGGTGTGAGAGGCCCCAAAGAGGCTTAACACCCGACTGTTGCTGTCCAGAGTGAAGCACGGGGATGGATCAGTGATGGTTTGGGCTGCTATATCATGGCATTTCTCTACTTTGCGCGATTGGCGCATCCCTGCCAAGGACTAACAAACCATTCTGGAGGACCATGTGCACCTAATGGTCAAACATTGTACCCTAAAGGGGGTGCCGTGTATCAGCATGATAATGCACCAATACACACTGAAAGACTTGTGATAGAATGGTTTGATGGTCATGAAAGTGAGGCTGAACATCTCCCATGACCTGCACAGTCACCAGATTTAAATATTTTTGAGCCACTTTTGGGTATTTTGGAGGAACAAGTCAGGAAACATTTTCCTCCACCAGCATCACATGGTGACCTGGCCACTGCTCTTCAAGAGAAATGGATCAATATCCTTCTGGCCATGACTGAAGAACTTGTATCTGTCATTCCCAAGATGAATTGCCCCAAAAGGAGGCCCTACACCATACATTACTGTGGTCTAAAACCAGGTGTTTCTGTTTCATTCTCCAACCGCTGTATGTTTGGAAATTCTTTTAGATTTGTGGAATTGTACACACAGACCAGCCATATAGTCAAGTAGCTGTAATTACGTTGAAAATGGAGATGATTTGACCAATGAATTTACAGAAATCATTTCACTTATAAGGAATGTTTTCTCAACATTGCAACATTGCATATCTAATCACCTCCTGACAATCTCGTGTTAATTATAATTATTTTAATTTTCACTTAGAGAGTCATTTAACCATGTATTACTATGTCTTTGGAAGGCTTTTGTCTTTCATATATTAAAATGCAAACTATTCATTCATTTGAACATCTTTGACCTAATTTGAGATTTTAAAGGTTGTATCAGCGATTTCAGGCCCAAACATAAATGATCACATTCATCTAATCTTTCCTAACGATCCACTAGCTGCCCGCCCCATAAGCAGGCCATCAAAAACCGCGTCTCTGTAGGCAGCCTAGGCTCTGAGATCTGCACACAAAAACAATTGGTTTCACCAACCACTTAAAACCATGGGTTCGTTGATAGACGCTGGCTTCCTCTTCAGCTCCGTCTTCGCGTGCAGCCGTGCACAAGCGCAAAACCTCACAACACCCGCCCCCTGTCGGTGATTGGTTGGGCCTGAAATCGCTGATACAACCTTTAAGTCAATAACTTAACAACACATTTGCACATTGATGGTCCATTTTGTTTCCGAAATTCTGACGTAATGCGCTTCATGTTGTTGATAACAAAGAATGGGATATATGTTATTTCTCTTAGAGCTGCATGATTCTGGATAGTTTTTAATTTCAAATAGAGATCACGATTCTGAACAGACAACTAAACAAAATAACATGTAATTTACTAGAGTCTGCTGTCTATCTGAAATGTTTGATTAATTTGAATAAATTATTTTTTTGAATTATCAGTTTGTATGAATGATTCAATGACAAATAAAAAATTGAACAGTCACGTGTCGCCACCTACTGGCGTAACAATGTAATGTTGTTTGAAGCAGCAAGTTACTTTTAAAAGGTTATTTGCTCTATTTTGGTCGCTTCCGTAGTGTATATATATTTATAAAAAAACGACAAACTTTTATGTCAGTGCTTCTGTGATAATTTGAATATTTGGAACACGGAAATAGCGATGGATGACAAGACGGTTTCATACCTTGATAGAAAAACTGCTCAATGGCAGCACAAACGCATATTTGAATGTTCTGGTGTGATTTTGTCAAAGGTTTAATAGACACTAGTGAATCATTGTCATTTAAGAATGAGATCGTGTGGGTATTTGAATTTGAGATCGCTATTTTTTTTAGCGATTAATAATGCAGCTCTAAATTCTCTTTGTATTTTTAAATCGATATGGTACAAGACTTTACAAGATAAGGTAGGTCAAAAGTAATTTAAAAATAGTCAAAAAAGTAGTCCGATTATATTATCTCAAATATGTACTGTAATAGATTATATGACTAACTAACATTTTTGTCATGTAATTTGCAGTTAGTAACCTACTACAATTTGTCAGTATCTACCCAGCTCTGAAGACATACGTGTGTGTGTGTGTTTATGCAAGGGGCATTACCACAGTCAGTCGCATGTCGACAGTTCACGTCTGAGCAGGTTTTGTGTAAAATTGAATGCGCACCCTTGAGCTGCACGCTCCTGGGCGTTTGTTGATGTGTTAAACCTAGATGTGAAGTGGTAACTTTGCGAGTGTGTGCACCAGTGGGCACGTGCAAAAGGTCAAAGATCCCCGACCCCTGTGGGTAGTGTCTATCATCTCTTCTGGCTGACACCACAGGAAGCTTCTCCTCGACACCAGTATCCATCAAGGGCCTCTTGTCAAAAGACACTGGATTTTTAATGCTCTACCTTGCCCTTCAGTCTTTGTTGCTACACTCTCGCTCTCTCTAATGAGGAGTCCTTTGCTATGTGATTGAAAGGCAGTCGGCGCAATAAAATCAGAAAAGAAGCCCTCTACTCCTCTGCCGTTCTTATCCACCCATCACCAAATCCCTGACCTGCATACAAAGAGTCTGTAAAGCATTTAATTGAAAGCAGAGAGAAAAAAATCAATACGCAGGAAGCATTAAAAATAATGGGAAGCACCGATCCAGATCAATATTTCATATCCATAGATGGGTGTGACTTTTACATATGTCACTGGCTCACTTTAGCGTGCATTTTACAGTCTTTTTAAACTGGATTGGAGTTTTGACTGTGGGCAAGCGCTTTAATAGAGTGTTTTAAAGTTTTAGTTTCCAGGAAGATCACTTCTGTTGTAACACGCCTTTTAGACCCAGATATGGCTAATAAAACACTGGCGTCTCTCCCCACAGTTTGTAATTACTTTCCGTGGTTGGAATTCAAGGATAAAGCCGTGATGGTTTTACTAGACACCTTTAGATATGGATATGGTGTGAATCTGCATCTGTTGTCTTTTATTCTAGAATTCTGCGGTGTGTGTGTGTGTGTGCTTGTGTCTGCTTCGTCAGCAGTATGTTGTCAGCAGGGGAAAGATTCAGCAGGGACGTCTCCCCTCCTCCCATCTTAGTCCTTCTTTTACTCATTTTGCATAGTCATTTTTAACATTCATGTCTATTTTATCATGACCATCACATCTGGCATTAAAATGTAAACAACTCTTAAAGCTCTACATGATACATTTAACATATTTGTAGCAGATTATGCACAATATACAAAGTAGATAGCTATTGTTTTCATGTTATAGGGGCTTATCAATTCACAAAGTTTGGGGTAAGTATGTTTTCTTTTCTTTTCTTTTTTTAAGAAATGAATACATATTCAGCAAGGAAGCATTAAATTGATCAAAAGTGACAAGACTTAAATATATTATAAATATCATGTTGTACAACTAATTCCATTTAAAATAAATGCTGCTCTTTTTTAACTTTCTTTGTATCAAAGAGTCCTGAAAAAATATATCACTGTTTCCATAAAAATATTTAGCAGCTGTTTTTCAAAATTGATGATGATAATAATAATAAGCAGATAATAATTAACAAATCAGCATATTAGAATGATTTATGAATGATCACATGAGATTGAAGACTGGAGTAATGATGCTGAAAATTCAGCTTTGATTAAATTACATTTTAAAATATATTACAGTAGACAACAGTTATTTTAAATAGTAAGAGTAATTCATAATGTTATTGTTTTTACTGTATTCTCTGATCAATTCAATTTATCCTTGGTGAGACTTCTTTGTTTTTGACTTGAGACTTTAAAAAACAAAAAGAATTACATCTTAAAATGACTTAGTGTGATTATTTGTTTTATATAACTCATATTCATATAGGGGTTTTCTATGTATTAAGTGCTATCACTTTTATAAACTAGATGAATTTCTCCTGGCAGATTATAAAATCCCTTTGGCATTGAAGGAGGGTAACTAGTGACCAGAATGTCATAGAGATTTTACTTCGGCTAATAAGCGACCACTTAGCAACCACCCATAACACACATATACAAGTTGTGGTTACTTATTTTTTTTCAAGGCAATGGGTTTCCTCAAATTACGTAAGTAGACAGAACTCAGAAAAACAAGTTAGTTTTAAGTTAAGTAGATTGACATTAATTAATTGCAATTTTAATAAAAAATATAGCTGCGAGCAGCGATTACGGGCCCAAGCCGGTGGCACCGCAACCCCGGTGCCTTTAGTTACCTAAAGGCACCGGGGTGGCGGTGCCGCCGGCTTAGGCCCTTCATCGCTGCTCGCAGCTATATTTATATATATATATATATATATATATATATATAAAGCCGGTGGCACCGCCACCCTGGTGCCTTTAGGGTTATTGTTCACGACGTGACACAAAATATCTGCTTGCTATCTGCCGAACGGCTCTGGTAGTTTCGCTTCAGCACTGATGATGTTGTAGAAATAGTGCGCTCTGGTTGGTCTGGATTATTCGGGATTTTTTATCTTATACAGAAATAAATTCTTTATAATTCAGATGAGAATAAAGTTAGTGTTGATTAAAATGAAGGAAAACAAATATATTGATCTGAAATATAGCACATTAATTTAAAATTTATTTAGGTTCAATTACCAAACATACAATCTTAATTTAATTTAAAGCAAACAATACATTTAAAGTATATGGGTTGTATGCACATTTTTTTTAATAAAAAAAATATATATCCAAAAAGACAAGGCCTTAAAGGGTTAAACTCTTGTCACTGTAACAGACACATCTCTCTCTCTCTCTCACACACACACACACACACACACACGTCAAGTCACTTACATTTTTAGATGCAATATTGAATAAGCAGAAAAATCGGATTTTCTGCTCTGAAAATATAAATAAGCAAAAAAATTGAATAAGCACTTTGAATATTCTAAACAGAATAAGCACTAGTCGCTAATGAATAAGTACTAGTACTTAATGGAATAGATACTAGTATCTAAAAAATAAGTACTAGTAGCATGAAAATAGAGACTAGTAGGTTAAAATGATTAAATGTTAAAACGGCTTGCCATATTGGCTCAGAGAGAGAGAAAGAGAAAATGACCTTTTAGATACTAGTACCTATTAATAGATACTAGTATTTATTCAATAAATACTAGTACTAAGTCATTAGATACTAGTACCTATTAAATAGATACCAGTACTTATTCATTAGCTACTAATACGTATTCAAAAGAATATCTAAAGAATAAGCACTAGTATCTAAAGAATAGGCACTAGTACTAAAGAATAAGCACTAGTCGCTAATGAATAAGTACCAGTACTTAATGGAATAGATACTAGTATCTAAAAATAAGTACTAGTAGCATGAAAATAGAGACTAGTAGGTTAAAATGATTAAATGTTAAAGCGGCTTGCCATATTGGCTCAGAGAGAAAGAGAGAGAAAATGACCCTATTCAAACCACAATATCTGACTTTCTGAGGGTCGGAGCTAATTACTTTAAATTAGAAAGTTGTTTGGCTTGAGGAGAAGAATATACACGCTGAGTTTTGTAACTGTAGATAAAACTAACCCCCCCCCACTTTTGTCAAAAGCATTTAGAAAGTGACACACTTCCTGCTGCCAGTTGGTGGCGCTATAACTTTGACTCACAATAGTCACATCCATGTGATCGGACTCTTACAGCGAACACACTGCTGAAGTTTCATCAAGATCAGTTAATGTATGCAGAAGTTATAACACACTTCCTGTTTCCTTTATTCGCCATAAATTCGTTTCCTCGCCACGGCCAAACCGTTCGAGATATCAAAAATCCCCTGGCAACTTTTCATCCTCAATGTCTTGACTTCATGCTGACCGAGTTTCGTGGCGATTGGTTGAATTCTCTAGGAGGAGTATATCGAATTCCAGGGGCATACGCTTCCAAACAAACCATAATAGCCGACTTCCTGTTGGGCTGGGGTAAAAAGTAAAAGTACAAAGGATATATGAATCGATGAGATCTATATGTGTACCGAGTTTCATATTATTACATTCAAGCGTGTTTGATTTATGGACCAAGTTTTCGGACCCCGTTCCAGGGGGCGCTGTCGAGCCCCCCTGCCACGCCCGGGTACCAGCTTCAGCCCGGCCCTGATGGCCGCGGGTTCTGACCCGTGTGCAAAGTTTCAAGAGTTTTTGAGCATGTTAAGGGCCCCAAAAGTGCGCTGAGAGTCTCAAAAGTATCCAAAAAGAATATTAAAGTTTGATGCGTTGTCACGGCAACAGCATCTAAGATATCAACAATCCTTTCACAGGTCTACATCTGGCGTGTGTCTACATTATACACATCAAGTTTGAAGCAAATCGGGTAAAGCCTGTTTGATTTATGGACCAAGTTTTCGGACCCCGTTCCAGGGGGCGCTGTCGAGCCCCCCTGCCACGCCCGGGTACCAGCTTCAGCCCGGCCCTGATGGCCGCGGTTTCTGACCCGTGTGCAAGGTTTCAAGAGTTTTTGAGCATGTTAAGGGCCCCAAAAGTGCGCTAAGAATCTCAAAAGTATCCAAAAAGAATATTAAAGTTTGATGCGTTGTCACGGCAACAGCATCTAAGATATCAACAATCCTTTCACAGGTCTACATCTGGCTTGTGTCTACATTATACACATCAAGTTTGAAGCAAATAGGGTAAAGCGTGTTGGATATATGGACCAAATTGTCTGACCCGTTCAAGGGGGCGCTGTCGAGCCCCCCTGCCACGCCCGGGTACCAGCTTCAGCCTGGCCCTGATGGCCGCGGGTTTTGTCCCGTGTGCAAAGTTTCAAGAGTTTTCGAGCACGTTAAGAACCCCAAAAGTGCCCGAAAGCATAAAAAAGCATGAAAAAGCTTAAAAAAAGGAATATTAATGTTTGATGCATTGCCATGGCAACAGTATCTAAGATATCAATAATCCTTTCACAGGTCTACATCTGGCGTGTGTCTACATTATGCACATGAAGTTTGAAGCAAATCGGGTAAAAATAAGAGGGTGATTTAAAAGCATTTTGAAAGTGACACACTTCCTGCTGCCAGTTGGTGGCGCTATAACTTTGACTCACAATAGTCACATCCATGTGATCGGGCTCTTACAACGAACACACTGCTGAAGTTTCATCAAGATTAGTTAATGTATGCAGTAGTTATAACACACTTCCTGTTTCACGTTTCTCGCCATAATTTCGTTTACTCGCCACGGCCAAACCGTTCGAGATATCAAAAATCCCCTGGCAATTTTTCATCCTCAGTGTCTTGACTTCATGCTGACCGAGTTTCGTGCCGTGTGTTTGAATTCTCTAGGAGGAGTATTTCACATTCCATTGCATGTGTTTTCCAAACAACCCTTAATAGCCGACTTCCTGTTGGGCTGGGGTAAAAAGTAAGAGCATGAAGTATATATGAACCGATGAGATCTATATGTGTACTGAGTTTCATATTATTACATGCAAGCGTGTTTGATTTATGGACCAAGTGTTCAAACCCCGTTCCAGGGGGCGCTGTCGAGCCCCCCTGCCACGCCCGGGTACCAGCTTCAGCCCGGCCCTGATGGCCGCGGGTTCTGAGATGTGTGCAAAGTTTCAAGAGTTTTCGAGCACGTTAAGGCCCCCAAAAGTGCCCAAAAGGTAGTAAAATAATAATAATAATAATAAATATAGCTGCGAGCAGCGATTACGGGCCCAAGCCGGTGGCACCGCAACCCCGGTTCCTTTAGTTACCTAAAGGCACCGGGGTGGCGGTGCCGCCGGCTTTGGCCCTTCATCGCTGCTCGCAGCTATATTTATGTATATTATATATATATATATATTATTTGCCTTGCCTGATTACAACAATGAAAAAAATTAAAAAATAACTAGGGAATCAATAAACCGAGAGAATTATTCTGATTTGATGATACACTCAAAATATTCCACAAGCAATCCTTTAAATTGAATGATATTCAGAACAGAACAAGAATTTAAAAAAAAACTATAAACAAGAAATAACCGAAATAATTTAAAGCGAAAGTGAAAGTAAGTGGTGTTGGGCTCACGTAACTCTCTCATTAGAATAAAACTGTTTCAACATTTGCGATGTATTTGGATGCTAAACTATTCTTTATTATAGGCTTTGTACTTCACTCACGTTCCAATATGTGTTTGTGTGTGTGTGTGCGTGTTTATGTGTGTGTGTGGGTGAGGTGCGGGTGCAATTGAACTGTTACACATAAAAACATACTCTGTCATTTTGTTCATAGAGGACATCATTCAAACTGCAAAGTGTTTACTTATATTTGTGTACACTCGCAATAAAACACAACAAAGTGCTTTTGTCAAACTATAAACTCTTGTCAAACTGTAACCTACAACTGTCCCCCAACCAAAATCTCACCCACACACACACACACACACACACTGTTTAAAAGCAAAACATATTTATCCAACCTCATTTAAAAACAGTCCGTCGGTGCCATCTTTTGGACATTCATCATATTGCATTGGTTTTCATTTCTTGTCCTCAGAGCCCTAATCTGTTTATTTTTCAATTACACATTCTACATTGATTAAAAAAGAAAAATCAAATGTGTTTTTATTTTATACAGGAATAAATTATTTATAATTCAGATTACTCCAAAACATCCCATTTAAACCAAAATATCTGACTTCCTGTTGTTCGGAACCAAAATCTGTAAATTAGAAAGTTGTCCGGCTTGATCTGAACAATATGCCTACCGAGTTTTAAGATTGCAGGTAAAACTATGAAACTAACCCTCTCACTTTTGTCAAAAGGTGGCGCTACTGAGTCCCTGCACCACGCCCGTTCCTGAAACTTTGCACATGTCTACTGGCTAATATATGTGACATGTCTGTCGAGTTTCATGCAATTTCAAGCATGCTAAGAGTCTCAAAAGCATCAAAAAAGAATTTTAAAGTTTGATGTGTTGCCACGGCAACAGTATCAAAGATATCAAGAATCCATTCACAGGTCTACATCTGGCGTATGTTTACATTATACAGATGAAGTTTGAAACAAATTGGGTTAAAATAAGAGGGTGATTTCGAAGCATTTTGAAAGTGACACACTTCCTGCTGCCAGTTGGTGGCGCTATAACTTTGCCTCACAATAGTCACATCCATGTGATCGGCCTCTTACAGCGAACACACTGCTGAAGTTTCATCAAGATCAGTTAATGTATGCAGAAGTTATAACACACTTCCTGTTTCACGTTTCTCGCCATAATTTCGTTTCCTCGCCACGGCCAAACCGTTCGAGATATCAAAAATCCCCTCGCAATTTTTCATCCTCAATGTCTTGACTTCATGCTGACCGAGTTTCGTGGCATTTCTTTGAATTCTCTAGGAGAAGTACTTTAAATTCCATTGCATGCGTTTTACAAACAACCCTAAATAGCCGACTTCCTGTTGGGCTGGGGTAAAAAGTAAGAGCATGAAGTATATATGAACCGATGAGATCTATATGTGTACCGAGTTTCATATTCTTACATACAAGCGTGTTTGATTTATGGACCAAGTTTTCGGACCCCGTTCCAGGGGGCGCTGTCGAGCCCCCCTGCCACGCCCGGGTACCATCTTCACCCCGACCCTGATGGCCGCGGGTTCTGACCCGCGTGCAAAGTTTCAAGAGTTTTCGTGCACGTTAAGAGCCCCAAAAGTGCCCGAATAGTCGTAAGAAAAATAAAAGAGGAGAAAAAAAAAAAAAAAAAAAAAAATAATCCTTAGGAAAACAATAGGGCCTTCGCCTTTTCAAGGCTTGGGCCCTAATAAGGGTGGCGGTACCGCCGGCTTTGGCCCTTCATCGCTGCTCGCAGCTATATTTATATATTTATATATATATATATATAAAAAGCCG